>NC_090259.1:41515860-41521059 GCF_037325665.1 Littorina saxatilis | reverse complement strand
AGGAAAGTTACGGGTGCGTATCGCTAGCGCTACGTGTCATTTGTGCTACGTGTCATTTGTCCTACGCGTCATTTGTGCTACGTGCCGCTATCGTTACGTTGATTAGTGCTACAAATAATTTGTCGATTAGTCGCTTTCATTCGTTCATTATCACTACGTGTCGACAGCACTACATCTTTTAGCGCTACGTGTCATTATCGCTACGTGTCAATACCACTACTTACTGACGACTCTCTCTTTCTCATTTTTTTCTCCCGCTCTCACTTCTGGTTTGTGTGTGTATCTGTGTATGTGTGTGCGTGTGTGTGTCTGTTTCAGTGTGTGTGTGTGTGTGTGTGTGTGTGTGTGTGTGTGTGTTGTGTGTGTGTCTCTCTCTCTCTTTCTTGCTCACTTCGCTCGCTCACTCACTCTGTCTCTCTCTCTGCCTCTCTCTCTCTCTCTCTCTCGTCTCTCTCTCTCTCTCTCTCTCTCTCTCTCTCTCTCCCTGTGGCCTTAATATAATAAACCATTCTGAGTTTCTCTCTCTCTCTCTCTCTCTCTCTCTCTCTCTCTCTCTCTCTCTCTCTCTCTTCTCTCTCTCTCTCTCTCTCTCTTATGTTATGTTCGTTTGTATGTATGTTTTTGGCTCACGAAGTGTAGCCTATGCGATCGTAACTTTGTCTGTCTGTGCGTTTGTGCGTGCGTGTGTGTGTGCGTGTGTGCGTGTGTGTGTGTGTATGTCTGTGGTAGAAACTTTAACATTTCCGAGTCTATGTGTGAGTGGTTATCCAAGACTATGGATAAAGCTCGCATAAGATTACGTCACGGTCAAAAGTGTTTGACGTCAATTAATGCATCATGACGGCATGCCTCCCTGTAGTCTTTCTCTCTCGCGTGGTGTGTGTGGTCTCGGTCATTGTTATTTTGAGCGGGCCGAGACTATTTGGCAGTCGTGTCCCTGTAAGTAGGCAACATGCAGACACAGACAGATCTAGATCTAGTGTCTCTCTTTCTTGCACAGTGTCACCTAAGCTTACTGTGTGTGTGGGTGTGTATGTGTGACGGAATGATTGAGTTTGTGTTACTGTTTGTCTATTTCTTACGTGAGCCTTGAAGGCTTCGCCTCTTGTTGTTTGTTTGTTTAGTCTGTTAATCGTTTGTTTGTTCGGTTGTTTGCTTTTTACTAATTCTTTGATTCATATTCTAACATTTTTTAAACGTATTGTCATTAGATTAAACCCTCCCATGGGCGAGGGCTGGATATAAAAACAAATACCTGTTTGCTTATGCCATTACCCTAGTAAATAAAGAATTTGTCTTTGTCTTTGTCTTTGTCTTTGTCTCTCTCTCTCTCTCTCTCTCTCTCTCATCTCTCTCATCTCTCTCTCTCTCTCTCTCTCTCTCTCTCTCTCTCTCTCTCTCGCTCTCTCTGAAGGAATATTTTGTTGTTCCTTCCACTTTGCCAGAGATTTGTAATTTTCGGAAGAAAGTCTCTGCATGATTTTCAGTTGTTTCTTCCGGATTTTGATCTTTTTAGAAAAAAAGGGCTTTGTTTTTGACAAATTGTAAGACAGTGTTATTGCATATATTTTTAAATAGAAATATTGACACAAGGTACAAGATACAAGATATTTATTCACCAATTTTGCAAAAGGATTTCATCTTGGCACGGCACGGTAAAAATAAAATAAAAAACCAACCAGACACATATGCAGACACACATCACCATGCATGCATACATACGTACATTACACTGTCATGCACACACAGACACAACTCACACACACACACACACACAATTACTTACATACTCACACATAACCAGCCACATATCTACATCACAAATTCACATCGTCGCCTTGTAAAGGTAAAAACCATATCAGTTTTAAAAGGGGTGCCAATAATATCAATGCAACATTAGTGGATACTAGAACAATACCTAAAAATTATAATCCATTTAAAAGTAAGTAGTACACGTAATTATTATCATTTAGTCAGATCATCACATAAAATTATATAATCATAATCTAGCCAGTTAGACAGTTTAAAACAACAGTATTAACAGACTATCACAGATCTACTCAAGCACCTGAACCTATAGTCACATTGCACAAAACTACTACCATCACAGAACTACTCAAGCACCTAAAAAAAAAAGGACCATTCCACATTGCACATACTTCCACTATCACAAGTTATGAGAACAGTAATGGAATGCAGTGAAAGGACTAAGTAACAAAAGAACCCCCCCCCCCCCCCAATTCTATAACTACAGTATATTACAACGTCTTCACTACAGGAGTTGTCAGTACAGCATGGGGGATGAAGCTAGAGCGAAAGCGACTAGTTCTGGCTTTCAAAGCTCTGTAGCGCCTACCACATGGAAGAGGCTCGAAGAAGTGGTTTGCCGGGTGGGAGGGGTCGCGAACAATCTTTCCTGCTTTTCGACCTGAGCGCAACTCAAAAATAGAGGCAACGGAAGGGAAGTCACAGCCCGCGACCTTGGAGGCTGTCCGCACAATGCTCTCCAGTAGCTGTTTCTCTTTCTCAGTGGTGCTGCCATACCAGACCGTGATAGAAAAACACAGGGTGCTCTCAACGACTGCGCGATAGAACTGCGCCATGATTTGCTGTGACATACGGAACTTGCGCAACTGTCTCAGGAAGTGCAGCCGCTGCTGGCACTTCTTAATGATGGACGTGGTGTTCCCGTCCCATTTCAGGTCTTCAGAGATCAGTGTGCCGAGAAATTTGAATGAAGAGACCTGTTCCACAGCTTCCCCATTTATTTCAAGGGGCAAGATGGGGTCTTTCTTTCGTCGAGGGTCGATAACGACTTCTTTTGTTTTAAGAACGTTTAGCTCGAGATCATTTTCAGAGCACCACTCGACCACTCTTTGAACCTCCCCCCGGTATGCGTCCTCATTGGAGTCAGAAATCAGGCCTTCAATGGTGGTGTCGTCTGAGAATTTGATTATGTGTGTGGATGGGTGAGCGGAGGTGCAGTCGTTGGTGAAAAGGGTGAAGAGTAGAGGGGACAGAACACAACCCTGCGGGGCACCAGTGTTCAGAGTGAGTGAGGCAGAGAGTGAGTTGTTGTTGAGTCGGACGACCTGAGGACGGTCAAGCAAGAAATCTAGAAGCCAGTGGCAGAGAGAGAGAGGGACATCGAGACCAATCAGTTTGTGGAAGAGCTTGTGAGGGATGATCGTGTTGAATGCGGAGGAATAATCAATGAACAACATTCTAGCGTAGGTGCGAGGGTTCTCAAGGTGCTGCAAGACAAAATGAAGACCCTTGGCGACGGCATCATCGACGGACCTGTTGGCTTGGTAAGCAAACTGGAGTGGGTCAGACAGGTGACCCGTGAAAGCCCGCAGGTGCTGCAGAATCAACCGCACTGTGTTCCGTTTGAGGTACTCTCTGCTCCAGGCTAAAAATAACCGGCAGTACCACTCTCCTCCCGCCTATTTACCCTTTCCTTCCCCATTTCCCTCCAACCCCTTCCGCCCACAGTGGCGCCTGAAATAGGGCCAGACCTGCACTCTTCTTTGTCTGCAGCTAGCGTGCGTGGCCCTCTAGCTCTCTGTTATGCTGTGTTGATAAGGATGCCGCGAGCAGAGAGATAGCAGTCGTTCTGAGTGTGTGATAATTGGTGGCCCTTGCCTTTCGGAACTGATGTTTTTAGTGTGTTTAGTTGTATTTATTGCAATGCATGCCACAATTCACAAGACAGAAGAAAGGATACATGAGAGAATTAGAAAAAGTGTGTCCCCCCCCCCCCCCCAAGTATATAATTATGCGACTCTTTGCACTCTGAAAAAAATGTGCATGCTGCATTTAATGAAACACCTTGAAACAACGCAGTAAACAAAACATCCTAAATGTGCCACAATAAAAGAACACAAAATAATGAAAGATAAAGACAAAGGTAATCCCCAAGTACATAATACATATATACAACACTTTACGAAATATATACAAACAGTAGAGTATATACAGTCGTATATTTACATACATATTATGCCAAGGACTACTAGTAGAAGTCATTGATGGTGCGCATGTAAAATTTGTTTTGCGTTTATATAAGTATATAATTCAAAATAGTGTAGATAATGTCAGTAACATATAAGAAAGAAAACTGTTCATGTTACAGTGTTAGCTGCATGTGAATAAAACAAAAAAGCTTACCTCACGGCCCTCCTATACAAGTCTCACAAACTTGTATATATAATATACCACAGGAGAAAAAAAAACGTAGCTCGCGCGCGCTCACCCAAATCCGCGCGAAGTGCCACATGATATTATACCCCGACAACACATAGGCGGATAATACATGTATGTCAATAGTATGAAACAAAACATGCCACAATTTTCAAGACAGAAGAAAGGGTAAATGAGAGAATTAGAAAAAGTGTTTGCTCCTCAAGTATATAATTATGCCACTCTTTACACTCTGAAAAACATGTGCATGTTGCATTTAAAGAAACAGGAACGGCACAGTATGTAAGACGGCAGAAGACAACACAGTAAACAAAACATCCTAAATGTGCCACAAAAAAAGAACACTAATTAATGTCGTATTTAAAAACATATTATAGGCATGCGTATGGTGCGCATGTGAAATTTGTTTTGCGTTTATATAATTCAAAATAGTGCAATTAATGCCTGTAATATAAAAGAAAGAAAAAACGGTCTTTCAATACATGTTCATGCAAATTGTTAGCTGCATGTGAAGAAAACAAAAAGCCTACCTGATGTCTCCTCCTACATCAGTAATCCAATAGCAGCACACAAGTCGATTTGAAAGTTTTTCAACACAGTTTTTCACTCGTATTGTTCTCACAAACTTGTATATATACCACAGGAAACAAAACTCGTCGATCCGACGACAATTTAACGTTTGTTTCATTATCGCAAACAAAACAGAACAGACAAAACGAAACAAAACAAGACAGCACAACAGTTGGGGTTGTTATTTCTCTGAGATGCTGAAGAAAAAAAAGATGACGTGCATTGTAATGGAATAGAGTGGGTGTAATTTCAAACTAAACGGTTCAAATGTGAGTGTAAACACACTCTTTACGCGGGATCACATTCCCTCACACGCATATGAACACACACACACACACACACACACACACACACACACTATGTACATTTTTAGAAAGAAAAACAAAACAAAAACACAATGTACATTGTTAGAAGAAGAAAAAAAAC
>NC_090259.1:41475860-41508360 GCF_037325665.1 Littorina saxatilis | reverse complement strand
ATATTATACAACATAATAAATCATTTACCTTAAGAGACCCGTCTCAAGAAGGAGTTCTTGTTCCCTGAACAAGACGACAAGCGCAAACCAACCTCCTTGGTTCTCAGTTTAACCTTTGCCGGATGCCGCGTTTGACTACACACGCCCGACGATGCGGGTTTGTCTGAACCCATACATTTGAAAGAGGGTTTTTACCGTTTATTTCTCTAACGACGATGCGGGTTTGTCTGAACCCATACATTTGAAAGAGGGTTTTTACCGTTTATTTCTCTAACGACGGGGTGGGTTCAGGGAAACCCACAGCGCTACTTCAGTGGGTGCATCGAGTTTCTCCCTTCACCGACTTCTTGCAGGGGAGGGAGAGGGGGAGGGAGACTGAGAGAGACTGAGAGACTAAGAAAGAGAGAGAGAGAGAGAGAGAGAGACTAAGAAAGAGAGAGAGAGACTAAGAAAGAGAGAGACTAAGAAAGAGAGAGAGAGAGAGACTAAGAAAGAGAGAGAGAGACTAAGAAAGAGAGAGAGAAAGAGAGAGAGACTAAGAAAGAGAGAGAGAGGCTAAGAAAGAGAGAGAGAGACTAAGAAAGAGAGAGAGAGAGAGAGACTAAGAAAGAGAGAGAGAGACTAAGAAAGAGAGAGAGACTAAGACAGAGAGAGAGAGAGAGACTAAGAAACAGAGAGAGAGACTAAGAAAGAGAGAGAGAGAGAGACTAAGAAAGAGAGAGAGACTAAGAAAGAGAGAGAGGGAGACTAAGAAAGAGAGAGAGAGAGAGACTAAGAGAGAGAGAGAGACTAAGAAAGAGAGAGAGAGACTAAGAAAGAGAGAGAGACTAAGAAAGAGAGAGAGACTAAGAAAGAGAGAGAGAGAGACTAAGAAAGAGAGAGAGAGAGAGACCAAGAAAGAGAGAGAGAGACTAAGAAGGAGAGAGAGAGAGACAAAGAAAGAGAGAGAGAGAGACTAAGAAAGAGAGAGAGAGAGAGACTAAGAAAGAGAGAGAGAGAGAGACTAAGAAAGAGAGACTAAGAAAGAGAGAGAGAGAGACTAAGAAAGAGAGAGAGACTAAGAAAGAGAGAGAGAGAGACTAAGAAAGAGAGAGAGAGACTAAGAAAGAGAGAGAGAGAGACTAAGAAAGAGAGAGATAGAAAGACTAAGAAAGAGAGAGAGAGAGACTAAGAAAGAGAGAGAGAGAGAGACTAAGAAAGAGAGAGAGAAACTAAGAAAGAGAGAGAGAGAGACTAAGAAAGAGAGAGAGACTAAGAAAGAGAGAGAGAGAGACTAAGAAAGAGAGAGAGAGAGACAAAGAAAGAGAGAGAGAGACTAAGAAAGAGAGAGAGAGAGACTAAGAAAGAGAGAGAGAGAAAGACTAAGAAAGAGAGAGAGAGAGACTAAGAAAGAGAGAGAGAGAGAGAGACTAAGAAAGAGAGAGAGACTAAGAAAGAGAGAGAGAGAGACTAAGAAAGAGAGAGAGACTAAGAAAGAGACAGAGAGACTAAGAAAGAGAGACAGAGAGAGAGACTAAGAGAGAGAGACAGAGAGAGACTAAGAAAGAGAGAGAGAGAGACTAAGAAAGAGAGAGAGAGAGACTAAGAAAGAGAGAGAGAGACTAAGAAAGAGAGAGAGAGACTAAGAAAGAGAGAGAGAGAGACTAAGAAAGAGAGAGAGAGAGACTAAGAAAGAGAGAGAGAGAGACTAAGAAAGAGAGAGAGAGACTAAGAAAGAGAGAGAGAGAGACTAAGAAAGAGAGACAGAGAGAGACTAAGAGAGATAGACAGAGAGAGAGACTAAGAGAGAGAGACAGAGAGAGAGACAGAGAGAGATAGACACAGAGAGAGAGACAGAGACACAGAGACAGACAGAGACAGACAGTCAGATAGACAGACAGTCAGATAGACGGATAGACAGATAGACAGACAGACAGACAGAGCAACTGACAACAGACATAGAGATACGGACAGACAGACAGAGAGACAGACAATCTCTTGGAGACAAACAGGCAGACAGACACTGTTCCGCCGCTTTGGTAATTATGGGTGTAGCAGAACCCGCGCCGTCGGCAGAGGGATAGTTACAATCACTACTACTCTTTAAAAGTATGGGTTTGTGTGAACCCGCGCCATCGGTAGTGTTTATGTAAATTATCATAATCAATTAATTTTAATGTTTTGTCGTGTACACACTAAAAATTTGCAGACAGAGAGCAAATTAGGTGTGTGAGAGATACTTAAAATTTCAAAACGATACCTTTAATGGTTCCAGAGTTACAATGATTTTAGTGTGTCTCTGGGTACAGGTGAACCCAGGAAGCACGGCAAAGGTTAAGACGCTGTGACTCTCTCAGTTCAAAACCAGCTATATTGCTCAAACTCGTAAACACAATTCTGTCAAGCCAGGGCCATTTCCTCCTGAATCACACGAAACCCGTGCTATCGCATCTAACCTGTCTACGCATCAACAATTCAATCTTTAGGGAGGTTAAAATCACGACGTATTTACAACGCTCAACCTATCTCCAAATAACCTACTCACATCTTTGTGACATACCATAATAATGTGTTTAAAAAAATAAAAACATCTATGTGTCGGCAGAACACGACTCTCGTTAAGTCAAATGAGTTTGGTGTCACAGCGTCATGGGCGGAAGATTTTATTGAAAAATTGCTGTCTGTATCATAATTAGACTTTTGATGCACGTATTGTGTAAAAAGTGGCGTCACACTTATCCAACCTGTTATGGGCGGAAGATTTGATCATATCTCAAAAACTACTAAGTGGATCTTTAGGAAATTTGATATTGATATTTTTGAGGGGATTTTCTCACAGAGGTTTTCTCCGTTTATTGATAGGACAGTTTGATGACGTCATATTTACCCGTTTGCCAAAAAATTGAGGCAGCACTTTTACAGTTACAGTTTTTCATCAATTTCATCGAAATTGTTATCACACAATCTTAGATCTAGGCCGGAAAATAGGATTGAATTTCAGCTTGGTACCTTACATTTTTGTTTTTAAAATTTTTGTTCAAAATATGTAATTTTTTAATTTTGTAAAAATTAATATTTGAAAAAAAAAGTGATATTGTTGTATTCCCTATTGCGTCCTGTATCTAAAACTATATAGTTTTGTTGTAACTTGTATTGTATTGAAAATTATGCTTACAGATTAAGAAAACCGTTAAATAACCACTATCTTTATTTATGGAAAAAGACACTTTAAATCAACTTCTGCCTATTCCTTATTATTTTCTGATTCCAAACATATATAGTTTGATGGAGTTTGACGTCGAAAATTTGCTCAAACTGAACAAATTCGGATCGTTTAATTTAAATTAAATCTCCAAGCTCAGTGCAGCCGGTAACAAGATAAAAGCACGTCATGTCAAGTGCAGAACACGCACATGACGTCATACTGAAAGAGGATGAATTATGGCTTCTTCTTGCCACATTTTATTTCAAACATGGTAAACATTGTAAAGGGGTTTCTTTCTCAGATTATTTGTTGTCCTCTGTCTATCTCTCTATGTCTCCATCTGTCTGACTGATTCAATTCGATGTGTAATTCCTTAGTTTTGCAAAAGTAAAACTAAGTATGATATACCTAATTGATACAAGTCTCTAAATTCTTATTGTAAACTTGTGAGTTTTATTCAAAACAAATTTAATTGGTGTTTTAAACGCAAAAATGGGGCTGGTTGTGATGAGTAGAAGAATGTGCGTTTACGAGCAGAAAAAGCCTTTCAAAGTCAAGAATCGTGTTTTTCTTTCTCTATTTTCATCTTGTAGCTTCCTACAGACACTAAGCAACAATGTAGTTTCAAATAAAGTGCAATATATTGTACTTTATTTTTTACCATCATGCAACACTTTATTGAGCCATGATCTGAGCTGTCCACATTCAGAAAGTACATTTCATGGATTGTCACAAGCAGCTGTAATTATTTCGTATTATATGCAATCATTGCAAGCGCCTGTTCTTTGTGCTGTCGTTTACCTGCCAGGTGAGACAGCTAGCACTCGTAGTTTTCGTGCGGCACGGTTTTCTCTAATTTCTAGTGAAACGGGTGTATCTCAGGTGTGCTGTAGTGAGCAGTAAATTCAGTTGTGTGTCAGTTTTATTCATTCTTGCCGTAGCCGTTTACAGGGCTAGAAGTCTGCGTTCCAGACTGGAATCCGTTCTTCATTTGAACGTTACTTTTGCTTTCATAGAGCAAAAGGGAGCTGTCTTCATTTGACAGGGGAATTTCGTGTATGCTTTCATGCAACCAGGATGTGGTGCGTAATTCTTTTCTATTGTTTTCGGTGTAGTTTAGGCTGTTTGCGTAGTACATGTTTGTTGTTTCGTGTCTGTGCGTTTCTTATATGTTCAGGCTAGTCGGTCAGGTATTTCGTTTAAAGAAGGTTAGTTCTATTAGTATTGTTAGTTATGTTAGTTATCAATTTTGAATATGGTCTGTGCATTATGATAACTTGTGTATGTAAAAAGACGGAAAGCTATTTTCGTGTTACATGTTTGCATAACTTCTGCCAATTATTAAACATGTAATGAATTGGTAGAACGTTCATAACATATGAAGCATTTGTGCGAGTGTGTGACAAATGGGGGCTCGTCCGGGATCTGATTGGGATAGCTAGCTAGAAGTAGTGGGTCTATCCTAACTTTTCATCGTCACCTCAGATTTTTCTGTTTGCCTTCTGTTTTTCTGAAATTGTTTTGTCTTGTTTTGTCATGTCTTTGTGATACCTGTTTATTGAATATCATTCGTGTGATAGCACTAGAGTTCATACTTTTGTCACTACCGTCGTAACAGTGACAGAAGTCGGTGTTTTCCGCGCATAGTACTGCTATTCATTTTGCGAAAGAAAGCGTTTATTTGCAAAGCTTGTTTTTCCTTGTTCGGTATTTATTGGTGTCTAGCTCATTTCATTCAGAAGTACCATAAATACTTTTTCCTTTTTATTTCACTGTTTACTGAAGATAAAGATAAATATGTCCGCAAGGAAAACTCGAAACGCGGCCCTGTCTAGTTTTTCTACGCCTGACCCGACTTTGTCTCTTTCCGGCCATGAGTTATCTACTCCGCCTACTCATAGCGAAGTATTTTCTGAATCAGCTGGAAACTCGGTTAGTCTTAGTGCCGAGCATGAGCAGATTGCCGCTAGGGGCAGAGCGTTGGGTGTCCGTTCCGGTAGTGCACTTGCCAGATTTGTGCAAGAAGAATTGGACCGCCTGCGCCATCAACAGCAGCAACAACAACGAGTGGGATTGGAGGCTCAGCTGCTAAAAGCTCAACTGGAAGAGGCAAGAAGGAAACAGGAGAGAGAAGAAAAAAGGCAGGAGAGAGAAGAAGAAGAGGCAAGAAGAAGACAGGAAAGAGAAGAAGAAGAGGCAAGAAGGAAACAGGAGAGAGAAGAGGAAGAGGCTCGACTGAGACAAGAAGAGACAAGAAGAAGACAGGAGAGAGATGAGGAAGAATATACTCGACGTCAACGTTTGGCTGAGTTGGAGGAGGAGAGGATTCGGACACAGATAGCAAGGGCCCAGCGTGAAGAAACTGCTCATGTTCCCCATATCCGTCCAATAGAACCTGTCCGTCTAAAGATCGATCCTTTTGATACCACCAAAGAAGATTTGGATACTTTTCTAGGGCGATTTGAGAGAGCGGCATCCCTGAGTGGGTGGAACAGGGAACGAGACTGGGGAGCTAGGCTGGGGACACTTCTTAAAGGTTTTTCCTCAGAGGTTTACCTAGAATTGCCTGATGAAGACGCCATAAAGTACGACAAAGTTGTGGAGACGCTACGTGGGGCTTTTCGTTGGACTGCTGACTCTTACCGCTCCAAGTTTCGTCAGGCGGTGAAAAAGGATGAAGAAACATTTCAGCAGCATGCTACTCGGCTCCGGATTTGGTTTGAGCGATGGAGAAAGGCAGCCAAGAAGGAGGAGACATACGAAGGAGTTCGAGATCTCATACTGATGGAGCACCTTCTCGACAGAGTATCTGGAGAACTTGCCGACTTCATCAGACAGAATGACCCCAGTACCCTTTCTGAAGCTGCTGAACTAGCTGAGAGATTTGCATCGTCGAAACGGGCCAGGAAAAATCCAGTTACTGTCTTTGGTAAAGCATTGGGTCACCAGAAAGGACCAAGTAGCCCGAAGAAGGATGCAACTCCAGCAAAACTTGCTGGCTCTAAGCCATCTGGATTCAAGGGAAAATGTTTCAACTGAGGTCAGGAAGGTCACTCTAGAAGAAACTGTCCTCGTCTAACTTCGGTGAAAACCGTTGTCACTCTAGGAACAGTCACCTCAGGATCTGAACTGCCTGCTCTCTGTGATCCTTGCAGCCAACTGACCTACTCTCCTAGATGTACAGTGAACGTCAATGGTTCTTCAGTATCTGCCCTGAGGGATACGGGAGCTGACGGGCTAGTGGTGGATTCGTCTCTTGTGCGAGATAACAAGCGCAGCGTAGGACGACAAACCATCCGACTTGCAGCCGGCAACGTTGAACGAGAGTGCCCAACTGTTGTGATTGACTTTGAATCGCCTTTCTTTTCAGGAAAGGCAATTGCTATTGTGGTGGAGGATCTTGCTCATCCTGTATTGATTGGAAATGCCATCCCGTTGCCTGATGGACAAACTCTTGAAGTTCCGGTGTACAGGGGAAAGGCATATCCTGTGAAGACATCTGTTGTCACCAGAGCACAGCATGCTCGAGAACAACAAGGACCCAAAACTCTTAAAATGAAGGACTCCGGACTGGGAGGTGTTACCCGAGATGAACTCATTCAGCTACAAGAGAACGACTCTACATTGGCACGCATTCGAGAGCTAGCGGCGGTTAGTAATCCTGCTTCCTCCGGGAAACATGGCCAAGTGAAGTTTTCCTGGAAGAAAGGAGTTCTGCAAAGGGAGTTCTCATCAGGTGAAGATGTGTACCATCAGATAGTTGTACCAGAAGCCTTGAGACCTGGAATCCTTAAGCTGTCGCATGATGTACCAATGGCTGGCCATCTTGGTTCGAGGAGGACTCAAGATCGAGTGTGGAACTCTTTCTACTGGCCGGGAATGGGCGGTGACATCCGTCGATATGTACAATCCTGCGACGTTTGCCAGCGAGCTCTACCCAAGGGGAAAATTCCAAAAGCACCACTTGGAAAGATGCCTCTGCTGGATGAACCTTTCCGGAGAATCGCTGTTGACATTGTGGGGCCTTTGACCATCTCCGAAAGAAAGAACCGCTACATTCTGGTTGCTGTAGACTATGCCACCCGGTACCCAGAAGCGACCCCTTTACCCAGCATCGAAGCAGAGCGGGTGGCTGAAGCACTCTGGCAGATGTATACTCGAGTTGGAGTTCCCAAAGAAGTACTGACCGACAGGGGTTCTCAGTTTGTCAGCAATCTCATGAAGCAAGTGAATCAGTTTCTTGCCCTGAAAGGACTCACCACGACACCATATCATGCTCAATGTAATGGTCTAGTAGAAAGATTCAATGGGACACTCAAGACAATGCTGAAGAAGCTCTGCATGGAGAAACCCAAAGATTGGGATCGTTTTGTTCCTGCCCTCCTTTTCGCCTACCGAGAGGTACCACAGGAAAGTTTAGGGTTTTCCCCTTTTGAACTTTTGTACGGGAGAACTGTGAGAGGACCTCTTTCCCTTCTCAAGGAGATATGGACCAAAGACACCCCTGCAGAAGTTAGGACTACTGCTGAGTATGTCGTGGATCTGCGTCAGCGTTTGGAAGACACTTTGAAAATCGCACAGCAGAACCTGGACAACTCCTCCCGGCGCTACGCCAGAGCTTTCGATCGTCGTGCAGTGAAACGAAACTTCAAGATTGGAAGTAGAGTTCTGCTTCTCCTACCCTTGAAGAAGAACAAGTTAGAAATGGCTTGGGAAGGACCCTACGAGGTTGTAGGAAAAGTTGGAGAATGCGACTATCGTCTGCGTGTTGGCACAAAAGAAAAGTTGTATCACGCCAATCTGATCAAGGAATATGTTGAGAGGGGGTCCAGACCTACCCCATCAAGAACGGATCAAGATGTCGTCACTACATGTGCCGTGGTGATCGATGAATCAGGAGCCACCTCAGAGGAAGACGTGACGTACCCACGAGACATCCCTCTACCTGCACTTCAGTCCAAAGAAGGTCCGAGTGATGTTCAGTGCAACCCGGATTTGACTGACAGTCAGCGTGACGATGTGAATCGTTTCAAGGGTCGTTTCGTCAAAGCGCTCACGGATTTGCCTGGTTCTACCAAGCTTGAGGAATTTTCTGTCAGCCTACTGACTTCAAAGCCTGTTTTTGTCCGTCCTCGACCTGTGCCATACTCCCAAACTGAAACTGTGAAGAAGGAAGTGGAGGCCATGCTGAAAATGGGTGTCATAGAACCTGCGTCCTCACCTTACAACGCTCCGGTGGTCCTCGTGAAGAAAAGGGACGGGACGATTCGGTTCTGTATCGATTATCGTCAGCTAAACAGGGTCACTGAGTTTGATGGAGAACCACTCCCTGACATCGATCAACTCTTCAGCTGTCTTGGGCGTGCCAAGTACTTCACCAAGATAGATTTGTCGAAGGGGTATTGGCAGATACCAGTCCTTGCTGAAGACAGACCGAAGCTTGCGTTTATCGTTCCTCAGGGACAATTCCAATGGACCATGATGCCGTTTGGTCTTCAGAATGCTGTCGCAGTTTTCAGCCGCATGATGAGGAAGCTTCTCAACCCTCTGCGAAGAAGTGATGTCCACAACTTCATGGACGACATCCTCATCGGCACTGAAGACTGGGGGACTCATCTTGAGGCCCTGGAGGCCGTTTTTCGTCGTCTGGAAGAAGAAGGTCTCACGGCTCGACCTACGAAGTGCTTCGTAGGATTCCCTG
The DNA here is from genome assembly GCF_037325665.1 of Littorina saxatilis. Classification (NCBI taxonomy): domain Eukaryota; kingdom Metazoa; phylum Mollusca; class Gastropoda; order Littorinimorpha; family Littorinidae; genus Littorina; species Littorina saxatilis. The sequence goes on along the minus strand of NC_090259.1, from coordinate 41,499,475 downwards.
AACTGGACTACCTAGGTCATCGAGTTGGCCATGGCCTGATGTGGCCAGAGGCAGCCAAGCTGGAGAAGATTCAAGCTTCAAGACGTCCTGAAACCAAGAAAGAAGTCCGCGCTTTTCTTGGCCTGGTTGGTTTCTATCGACGCTATGTAGCCAACTTTGCTGCCATTGCTCTGGCTCTTACCAACTTGACACGGAAGAACTGCTCAAACAAGGTTCAGTGGACCGAGGTTTGTGAGGAATCTTTCAACACTCTCAGGGAGATTCTCAGCAAACCGCCTGTTATCTGCTTGCCTGACTTGTCCCAGCCATTTGTACTGCAGACCGATGCCTCTGACGTTGGTCTCGGAGCTGTTCTGCTGCAAGAGAGGGATGGGGAGTTGAAACCTGTGTCATTTGCAAGCCGCAAGCTGAACTCTGCAGAGAAAAACTACGCCACTGTTGAAAAGGAGTGTTTGGCCGTGGTGTGGGCTGTCAAGAAGTTTGAGGTGTACCTGTATGGCCAAGAGTTTGAACTTCAGACTGATCATCAGTCTTTGCAACATTTGCAGAGAGCAAAAACCTCAAACGGTCGTCTGATGCGATGGGCATTGTTGCTTCAGCCATTCTCCTTCCGGATTCGTGCGATCCGAGGACGTGAAAACGTGGGAGCGGATTATTACAGCCGCGTTGTGTGAAGTTTTGTAACTTAACTGTTAGTTCAGTCTAACAAGGGGGGTGTGTCACAAGCAGCTGTAATTATTTCGTATTATATGCAATCATTGCAAGCGCCTGTTCTTTGTGCTGTCGTTTACCTGCCAGGTGAGACAGCTAGCACTCGTAGTTTTCGTGCGGCACGGTTTTCTCTAATTTCTAGTGAAACGGGTGTATCTCAGGTGTGCTGTAGTGAGCAGTAAATTCAGTTGTGTGTCAGTTTTATTCATTCTTGCCGTAGCCGTTTACAGGGCTAGAAGTCTGCGTTCCAGACTGGAATCCGTTCTTCATTTGAACGTTACTTTTGCTTTCATAGAGCAAAAGGGAGCTGTCTTCATTTGACAGGGGAATTTCGTGTATGCTTTCATGCAACCAGGATGTGGTGCGTAATTCTTTTCTATTGTTTTCGGTGTAGTTTAGGCTGTTTGCGTGGTACATGTTTGTTGTTTCGTGTCTGTGCGTTTCTTATATGTTCAGGCTAGTCGGTCAGGTATTTTGTTTAAAGAAGGTTAGTTCTATTAGTATTGTTAGTTATGTTAGTTATCAATTTTGAATATGGTCTGTGCATTATGATAACTTGTGTATGTAAAAAGACGGAAAGCTATTTTCGTGTTACATGTTTGCATAACTTCTGCCAATTATTAAACATGTAATGAATTGGTAGAACGTTCATAACATATGAAGTATTTGTGCGAGTGTGTGACATGGATTGTGGCTCGGTTTGATAGATTTTGAATGCAGTTGTTGTTATATAGTTTATCTGCTTTTCTACATTGAACTTGAAGCTCATTGGGAGCGTTACGCTGATCAAAGTGAGCTACCCACAGTGTGACACCAGGTTACGCCTCGAATTTCACAAAGATAAACAATAAATGGTAAAATTCAAGAAATGCATAAGTAGTAAGGATCGCGCATAAACCATCCCCTTTGCGCAGCCGAAATGCGCAGCCGTATTTGATAGAAGGTTATAGGGTTTAGGTGCCTGTGTTTAAGTAGTGATAAAGAGGGATTGTGTTTAAACGTTTTATTGAGTTCATATTTTGTAATGTTATTTCATGTGTCTGTACCTGTTGGTCGGTACTAATGACCACCCCCCAGGGTGTTATGTCACAGGATTACTGCCCCCTCCTTTCTATTGGTGATTAATGCAACTGGGGTAATGACAGTAATTGGCCCCAGGGGGGGGGGGGGGGGGGGGGGTGTTTGATTGACGGCAGCGGTTTTACTTACAGGTACACCGACTAACATAGGTGGTTATTTTCATTTATTTGTTGTTGTTGTTGTTGCAGCGTTTTGTTTTGGGTACCTTTACACCCCAATAGTCAGCCAGAAAAGTGTTAACATTTCACTGGACTGTCTAAAGAGTCGCATATAAGTGTTTACCCTCCCTCTGTGTTTTCACGGGCATCTTATTCGTTATCATTTTTGAGTCACTTGAGAAAAAGTGACTCTATGTAATCGGTCAGTGTTAGTCTGTCCGGCCGGCCGGCCGGCCGTCCGGCCGGCCGGACGGCCGGCCGGCCGTCCGTAGACACCACCTTAACGTTGGACTTTTCTCGGAAACTATCAAAGCGATCCGGCTCATATTTTGTTTAGTCGTGACCTCCAATGACCTCTACACTTTAACGATGGTTTCGTTGACCTTTGACCTTTTTCAAGGTCACAGGTCAGCGTCAAAGGAAAAATTACACATTTTATATCTTTGACAAAGTTCATCGGATGTGATTGAAACTTTGTAGGATTATTCTTTACATCAAAGTATTTACATCTGTAGCCTTTTACGAACGTTATCAGAAAAACAAGGGAGATAACTAGCCTTTTCTGTTCGGCAACACACAACTTAACGTTGGGCTTTTCTCGGAAACTATAAAAGTGACCGGGCTCAAATTTTATGTGAACGTGACTCCCAGTGACCTCTACACTTTGACGTCTGCTTTGGTGACCTTTGACCTTTTTCAAGGTCACAGGTATGTCTTGAAGGAAAAAAATTGAAATATCATATCTCTGAAACTATTCATCGGATTTGATTCAAACTTTATAGGATTATTCTTTACATCAAATTATTTACATCTGTATTGTGTTGTGAATAGCAATTTCTTCCTGTCCATCTGATGCCTCATATAATATTCAGAACTGCGAAAGTGACTCGATCGAGCGTTTGCTCTTCTTGTTTGATTTTAAAAACATATAAATATGTTATATTCGGATTAAAAACAAGCTCTGGAAAGTAAAAATATAACAAGAGGCGAAGCCTTCAAGGCTCACGTAAGAAATCGACAAACAGTAACACAAACTCAATCACTCCGTCACACATACACACACACACACACACACACACACACACACACACACACACACACACACACACACACACACACACACACACACACACACACACACAGTAAGCATAGGTGAAACTGTGCAAGAAAGCGAGACCCTGGATCTGCCAAGTAGTCTCGGCCCGCTCACAATAACAATGACCGAGACTTTCAGTAATTCCTTTGCGTGACGTCTAACCCTCTTACGTCATAATGTGACGTCTTCAAATAGTTTCTATCACACACGTCAAACACTTTTGACCGAGACTGACGTAATCCATAGACTCGGAAATGTTAAAGTTTCTATCACACACACACACACACACACACGCACGCACGCACGCACAGACAGACAAAGTTTATCATCGCATAGGCTACACTTACGTGAGCCAAAAATTATGATTAAAATAAAATTTTCGAAATCGATTTTAAATCAATTTCATCTTATTCTTTGTCGGTTCTTGATTCCAAAAACATCAGCCCCAAAAATGCGCAGCCGTATTTGATAGAAGGTTATAGGTTAAGGTGCCTGTGTTTAAGTAGTGATAAAGAGGGATTGTGTTTGATTGACAGCAGCGGTTTTACTTACAGATACACCGGCTAACATAGGTGGCTATTTTTATTTATTTTTTGTTGTTGTTGTTTTGTTGTTGTTGCGGCGTTTTGTTTTGGGTATCTTTACACCCCAATAGTCAGCCAGAAAAGTGTTAAAATTTCACTGGACTGTCTAAAGAGTCGCATATAGGTGTTTACCCTCCCTCTGTGTTTTCACGGACATCTTATTCTTTATCATTTTCTGATTTTAAAAACATACAAGCTCTGAAAAGTAAAAATATAAAAATTATGATTAAAATAAAATGTTCGAAATCAATTTTAAATCAATTTCATCTTATTCTTTGTCGGTTCCTGATTCCAAAAACATATAGATATGATATGTTTGGGTTAAAAACACGCTCAGAATGTCAAAATTAAGAGAGGTACAGAACAGCAACCGCTACCGCGCTAAACAGGCTCATCATTTTCACTACCTTCTACGGACTACGGTCATTGTGAAAAATCGCAGTGCGTTCAGTTTCATTCTGTGAGTTCCACAGCTTGACTAAATGTAGTAATTTTGCCTTTCGCGACTTTTTTTGTTTTGTTTTTTTGTTCTGCTGTTAATTTTGCTAATAAACTACTCACAAAAAGTCAAGGAACACTTTTTATATTACGCAATGCACCAAAACCAGTCAAGATACAATGATGATCGTTCACACATATTTTATTTAATTATTCGACAGTTTGAATACAAAACAATCAAAGCGATGAATGGACAAATCGTTTTTTGGCAAATTTTTAAACACAGCAGGGATCATTTTCAAAAGTCACCAAATTTTCAAAGTTCATTCGACTGTGTGAAAATCACGAAAACAAAGTCAATAATGAGTGCTGCCTCCACGATTTGCCAGGCACTCAGTGCAGTGATGTCTCATGGACTCGACAAGCCTCCTCAGGTTAGCTGGGGTGCAGCCTGCCACTCTGCTTGAAGGAATCCCCAGAGCTGTTGCAGGTTTTGTGGTGGAGGGTGGTTGCCGTGCACTCGGCGCTCCAGTGCATCCCAAAAGTTCTTAATAGGGTTCAGATCCGGACTACAGGATGGCCAGTCCATCCTGACAACCCCTGCTTGCTGGAGAAAGGCGTTTACCAGCCGAGCACGGTGCGGCGTGGCGTTGTCATCCATGTAAACGGAGTGGGCTCCAATCTGCTGTAATGTGGGTACAGCAAAACGGCGAAGGATCTCGTGCCTGTAGCGCTGGGCGTTCAGTCTGCCTTGGATGAGGTAGAGGGGGGTTCTGTGATGGGCAGAGATCCCACCCCATACCATGATGGAACCCCCACCATGGGCAGTCACCTGCTGAATGCAGTCATCGTTGTAGCACTCCCCCTGTCGCCTCCATACGCGCACACGGCCGTCGTTGTGCTCCAGGCTGTACCTTGACTCATCAGTGAAGAGGACCACAGCCCACTGCTGACGTGTCCAGAGAATGTGACGCCTGGACCAAACTCTGCGAGCTCTCTTGTGGACGAGGGTCAGCTTGGGGCGCTTGGATGGACGACGGGCGTGGTACTGGGCAGCATGCAGGCGATTGCGAACAGTCTATGTGCTGACGTTGGTGTTGGTAGCAGCCCGTAATTGCCTTTTGATACGGTTTGCAGTGGAAGTTCGCACTGTCTGGGCCTGTCTTGTGATGAAACGATCTTCTCTTGCTGTGGTCTTCTTTCGTCTGCCTGGGCGAGGCCTGTCTTGAACTAGTCCAGTGGCCTGGAAGCGCTGTCGCAGTCTTGTGATGACGGAGGGGGACACCAGAAGCCTTCTGGCAATCTCCCGTACGCCAACACCGTCTTGGAACCACCCTATGGCTCTTCCTCTGTCCAGCAGGCTTAACTTCTGTCGTCCGACCATCGTGGTGTCCCTGGTCCGCCCAGGCCCTGGCTAATATTGAGTAACCAGTGACCAGTGTTCACAGTCAAAGCATCAAGCTTCCTCGTGCAGTGCATCATTTTGTCAGAAATACGCTATAGAAAAAATGGTGAGTCAGCATAAAACGGTAAAATTTTCCAACTTTTCACCAATTTTCAACGCTCAGTCACTGACGCCCGAGTAGCACGTGCAGCGCACCAAGCATGTACAACAAAGGCAGGAGTCCACTCTGTGCGTGTGTGTAAGATCAGCGTTGTAGCTTGCAAAGTTTTGACAATAGCATCGATTTGCAAAAACACATGAAAATGAAGGGTGTTCTCTAACTTTTTGTGAGTAGTTTAGTTTACTTAGCCTTTTCTTTCGTTCTTTCTTTAGCTCTCTCAGATGGTTCTTTTTAATATTTTACCCAGCCATTTCTTTGTTTCTTTGTTTGCTCTCTCGTCAAATTCATTCCTTTACTCAGCCCTTTTTTTTCTCGTAAATCCCCTTCTATTGATTTATTCAGCCTTTTCTTTCTGTCTTTGTTTCGCTCTCTCATGAATCCCCTTCTAACCTTTTAATCAGCCCTATTGTTTTTATTTTTCATTTTGCTCTCTTATGAATTTCTTTTAAATAACTTACTTAGCCTTTTCTTTGTTTGTTTGTTTCTCTCTCATAAAAGTCCTTCTAATATTTTATTCAGCCTTTTCCTTTTTTTTATGTGTTCACTCTCTCAACAATTCCCTTTAAATATTTTACTTAGCCCTTTTTTTTCTTCATTTTTTCGCTCTCTCATAAAATTCTTTTTAATACTTTAATCAATCTTTTTTTTATTGTTTTGCTGTCTTATCCATTTCCTTTTTATATTTTACACAGCATTGTTTTTCTTTCGTTTGTTTTGCCCCCCCCCCCTCATTAATTTTTTTCTTATACAGTATTTAACTATTTTTTTCGTGGTCTAAAAAATTCCCTTCTTAAGGTTTACTCAGCTATTATGTTGTTTTGTTTGTTCGATCTCGCATTGATGTTCTCTTACTATTTCACGCAGCCTTCTCTTTCTTTCCTTTTTTGCTCTCTCATAAATTCCCTTCTAGTATTTTACTCAGTCTTTATATTCTTTCTCCCTTTTGATCTCTTAATAATTTTTATTCTTATATTATTGCTGAACCTTTTTCACTTTTTCTTTTTTTCAAGCTCCCAGCCTTTTCTTTTTGTTTTGTTCGTTTGCTCTCTCATAGATTCCCTTCAAATATTTTACTCAACCATTTCTTTCTTTCTTTGTAATGCTAAATGTTTTAACATAGAGGGGGATTCGAGACGAGGATCGTGGTGTGTGTGTGTGTGTGTGTGTGTGTGTGTGTGTGTGTGTGTGTGTGTGTGTCTTTGTGTGTGTGTCTGTGTGTGTCTCGAATCCCCCTCTATGTTAAAACATTTAGTCAAAACTTGACTAAATGTAAAAAGGAAAGTAATGAGAGATCAAAACAGAAGACGAAAGAAAAGACTTAGTTAATAATAAGAGGATATGTTATGAGATCAAAACAAATAATAAAAAAATAAAAAAAGGCCGAGGAAAATATTAGAAGTCAATTTATGAGAAAACAAATAGAAAAGGCTGAGTAAAATATTAGAAGGGCATTGATGAGTGAGAAAATAAAGAACGGAAGAAAAGAATGAGTAAAATATTAGGAGGGAATTTATGAGAGAGCAAATAAAAAAGGAAGAAAAGAGCTGAGTAAATAGTATAAGGGAATTTATGAGTGAAAAAATAAAAAAGGAAGAAATGCCTGAGTAAAATGTTTGAGGGAAATTAATGAGAAAACAAATAAAGAAAGGAAGAAAAGACTGCTTAAAATATTAGAAGTAAAATTTTGATTGAGATAATACAGAAAGGAAGAAAATACTAAGTAAAATATTAGAAAGGAATTTATCAGTGAGAAAATAAAAGAAAGGAAGACAAAACTTAGTAAAATATTAGAAAGGAATTTATGAGTGAGAAAATAAAGGAGAAAAGACTGAGTAAAATGTTGTAAGGGAATTTATAAGAGATTGAAAACAAAATAAGAAAAAGAAATGACTGTAAATCTTAGAAGAAATATTTTGCGAGAGCAAAAAAATGAGAAAAAAAGAAAGAAAAAAAGGCTGACTTAAATAGTAGAAGACATTGTATCAGAAATCAAAACAAAGAATGAAAAAAACTTGATTAAAATATTATATGTGAATTTATGAGAGAGCAAAACAAAGAAAGGAGTAAAAGGCTGCGTAAAACATAGAAGGAAATTGATGAGAGAGCAAAACAAGCAAAGAAATAAGAGGCTAAGTAAAATATTAGCAGCAATGTTATGATAGAACGAAACAACAAAAGAAAGAAGAGGTTGAGTCAACTATCTAAAGGAAATTTATGAGAGAGCGAACAAACAAAAGAAAGAAAAGGCTAATTAAAGCAAAAGAAGGAAATTTATGAAAGAGAGAAACCAAGGAAAGAAAAAAAAAAAGGGGGGGGGGGGGTGAGTTAAATAGTTGAAGGAATTATACGAGAGAGCGAATCAAATAAAGAAAAAAAGGTTTCGGAAAAATTACTTTAAGGGAATTTATGAGTGAGCAAAATAAATCAAGAGTAAAACATTAAAAGGAAATTTATGACAGAGCGAAACAAAGTGGGAAAGAACATGTTGCGTAAATAAATGTAAGGAAATATATGAAAAAAGCAAACAAAAAAACCACATATAAACAAAAAGGTTGAGTAAAATATAAGAAAGGAATTGATAAAAGAGCAAACAAACAAAAGAAAGAAATACCTTAGTAAAATATTAGAAGTGACTTTACGAGAGAGCGAAACAAAAGAGAGAAAGACATGGCTGAGTGAAATACTGAAAGGGAATTTATGAAAGAGCAAAAGGAAACAGCTGAGTAAAATATTTAAAGGGAGTTTATAAGAAAGCGAACAAACGAAAGAAAGAAATGGTTGAGTAAAATATTTGAAGGGAATCTATGAGAGAGCAAACAAACAAAAAAAGAAAAGGCTGAGTAAAATATTGAAAGAAAACTTATGAGAGAGAGAAACAAAAAAGAAGGGTTGAGTAAATCATTGGAAAGGAATTTATGAGAGAGCAAAAGAAACAAAGAAATGGCTGTTTAAATTTAATGAAGGGAATTTACAAGAGAGAAAAACATAGAAATAAATAAATGGGTGAGTAAAATTTTAGAAAGGAATTGATTAGAGAGCAAAACAAAGAAAGAATGAAAAGGTTCAGAAAATCATTAAAAGGAAATTTAGAAGAGAGCGAAACAAAGACAGAAAGAACAGGTTGAGAAAAATATTGGAAGAGAGTTTATAAGAGCAAGCAAATGAAGAAACAAAAGGCTGAATAAAATATTGGACGAAAATTAATAACAGATCAAAAAGGCGAAAGAATATAAAGACTGAGTAAAATATCAAAATGGAATTTATGAGAGAGTGAAACAAATGAATAAATGAATAAAAGGCTAAGTAAAATACTAGAAGGTTATTTATGATCAATAGAAAAAACGAAAAAAAAACCCCAAAAAAACAGACTAAAATTATAGAATGGAATTGATGAGAGAGCGAAACAAACAAAGAATGAAAAGGGCGAGTCAATATTGCAAGAGAATGTATGAGGGAGCGAAACAAATATATAGATTAAAGCCTTAGCAAATTATTGAATTTTTTTTATGAGAGAGCAAAAAAACAAAACAAACAAAAAAGAGACAGAAATGACTAAGTAAAACATTAGAAGGGGATTTATAAGACAGCAAAATGAATAAAGAAAGAGAAGGTTGAGTAAAATATTAGAAGGGAATTTATGAGAGCTTGAAAAAAAGAAAAAGTGAAAAAGGTTGAGCAAAAATATAAGAATAAAATTATTGAGAGATCAAAAAGGAGAAAGAATATAAAGACTGAGTAAAATACTAGAAGGGAATTTATGAGAGAGCAAAAAAGGAAAGAAAGAGAAGGCTGCGTGAAATAGTAGGAGAACATCAATGAGAGATCGAACAAACAAAACAACGTAATAGCTGAGTAAACCTTAAGAAGGGAATTTTTTAGACCACGAAAAAAATAAAGTTAAATATGTATTGTAAAGCGCTAAGAGTAGACATTTTTCTAGAATAGCGCTATAAAAGTTTGCATTATTATTATTATTATAAATATAAGAAAAAAATTGATGAGGGGGGGCAAAACAAACGAAAGAAAAACAATGCTGTGTTAAATATAAAAAGGAAATTGATAAGACAGCAAAACAATAAAATTTAAAAAAAAGCCTTTGTAAATTATAAGATAAGGAAAGTTATGAGAGATTAAAACAAAAAAGAAAAGAAAAAAGGGGTGAGTAAAACATTAGAAGAAATTTATGAGAGAGCAATTAAAGAAAGAAAGAAATAGCAGAGTAAAATTAAATATGGAAACTTATGGGCAAGCGAAGCAAAACAAGGAAAAAAAGACTAAGGTAAATGTTAGAAAGATTTATATGCGAGAGCATTACAAAAAAAGAAAGAAATGGTTGAGTAAAATATTAAAAGACAATTTACAAAAAATCAAAACAAAGATTAAAAAAAAAACTAAGTAGAATATAAGAAGGGAATTTATGAAAGAGCAAAATAAACAAAGAAAAAAAAAGAAAAGGCTGCGTAAAAAAAGAAAAAGGAATTGATGAGAAAGTGAAAGACAGAACGAAAGAAAAGATTGATTAAAGTATTAAAAAGAATTTTATGACGAGATTTGGCTGACGAGACACACCCGCTGAAACCTCAATTTGACTCACGATACATTGACAGGAGTGGTAGACTGAGGGCTCTGGTTGCTAGAACGTCACGTTTCCGCAATTCTTTTGTTCCCAGAGCTATCCATGCTTTCAACCAGTCACATGTTAGAGGCCTCTATCATGTTTCTCTGTCATAATTGATGCTGTGCTCTGTTGCTGGGTGTTCGAATGTGTAGTGTTATAGTCGACACGTGGTGCTTTGTATACTCTGTGTGGGCGTGGATGTGGATGTGGATTCTTATACGTCTCTTTGTTATTGGAATCATGGTTTTTTGACTCACATGCGAAGCAAAAGTGAGTCTATGTACTCACCCGAGTCGTCCGTCCGTCCGTCCGGACGTCCGTCCGGACGTCCGTCCGTCCGGAAAACTTTAACGTTGGATATTTCTTGGACACTATTCAGTCTATCATTACCAAATTTGGCAAGATGGTGTATGATGACAAGGCCCCAAAAAGCATACATAGCATCTTGACCTTGCTTCAAGGTCAAGGTCGCAGGGGCCATAAATGTTGCCTAAAAAACAGCTATTTTTCACATTTTTCCCATTTTCTCTGAAGTTTTTGAGATTCAATACCTCACCTATATATGATATATAGGGCAAAGTAAGCCCCATCTTTTGATACCAGTTTGGTTTACCTTGCTTCAAGGTCAAGGTCACAGGAGCTCTTCAAAGTTGGATTGTATACATATTTTGAAGTGACCTTGACCCTGAACTATGGAAGATAACTGTTTCAAACTTAAAAATTATGTGGGGCACATGTTATGCTTTCATCATGAGATACATTTGGTCACATATGATCAAGGTCAAGGTCACTTTGACCCTTATGAAATGTGACCAAAATAAGGTAGTGAACCACTAAAAGTGACCATATCTCATGGTAGAAAGAGCCAATAAGCACCATTGTACTTCCTATGTCTTGAATTAACAACTTTGTGTTGCATGACCTTGGATGACCTTGACCTTGGGTCAAGGTCACATGTATTTTGGTAGGAAAAATGTGTAAAGCATGTGAGTCGTATGGGCTTTGCCCTTCTTGTGTTAAATTGTATTGCTGTTGTTGTTGTGTGAGTGAGTGGTGTGTTGGCAGACCTGACTTGACGGAAGACTGTGTGCATTAGTGAGACTGTGATCATACTCATTATAATCATACTCTTTTATTTTCTTATGATGTTTCTTTATTATGCATTCTTGTTCTATTGATTGGAAATGGTTATTGTTACAATGTAATTTCCATATGGATTAATAAAATTGAGTTGAGTTGAGTTGAGTTATCTCGAAAGTTTGTGAAACTATTTTTTTTTAAATTTTTTTACGAGGATTCATATCGCGCACGTATCTCACCACACAACGCGACTAGAGCTTTATTATATGCACACTTCTAGGGTTTGATAATTGTGAGTGCATATGCAATTTAAGGAAGACGGAACCCACGACACAGACTCGCTTGCAGAATGTACAAAGAAAATAACTCGAAAAAACAAGAACATTTACTGGTTGTTTATCTTAACTAACTATCCAGCCACCATTTCTTGTAATTAGTTCGTATTCGTACTCGTATTCGGTAAAATACTGCAAATACACACAAACATATATAAGTCACATGATGTATAATATCAACACTTACAATAATACAGTATCAATTTAACCCTGCGACAGAATATATCAACCACAATTTAAAACCCAAAAACTCAACTAGCCAAAAAAAACATAAAATAATCTACGCATATTTAATAACATACAAAATGGCTAACAACCCTTCATTCCCAAAACGCCATAATCTCCCAATTTGTTATGCAAAGAAACATACAACTGCAACAATAACAATCCCATCTGAAACACGTACACGCGACTACAATTACAAAACATAAATAATACCTTCCTAAACTGTTGACCTACAAAGAAGAAAAAATGACAACACCGGCCAAAACTACTACGCAATAAAACTCTATTGACTGAAACAAACAAAGAAAGAAAAACATTAGAAGACGACAAGTCTTAACTAACCAAAACAGTATTTACCTTTGCGCCATCATGCGGGAACTGTTCCTCATAAACACACAACATTCTTGGAAATCACAAGTCTAAAACAACGGGCTTACTACTAACAAAAAAAAGTGACCTCTTCCATCAAGACCCAGAAACGTACTAATGTAAAAGAGGCCGTTACCCTCGTCATCGGCTTAATATGCAAATGAAGCTTAAAACCAAAAACTCTTCAAATCTAATATTTGGACACACTCAAACAACGCTGCTCTCACAGGTTCTAAAACATTAGGGTAAAAAGATATCGGCAACATACCGAAAAGTACACCCAAAATACGCCTGATTGCTGAAAACATGGCTTGCACGCATCATGACAAACAAAACCAGGGTCGCCTGTTCACAAACGCGGAAAAGGGCAACGTCATATAGCCGCTCAGCACGTGCCAACAAAAAACTATTCTATGTTTGTTGAAATACAGGTGAGCGTTACTCAGGCCTTGCGACCTCCGTGCATCCAGAAAATAAAAACAAATATAAAAATAACACACAAAAAAAACGTTTGCACAACAAACTACCATGCTTCGTCAAGCACACATACACCACGCAAAATAACACGTAAACATACATGGACGACACTAACACTAGCACACACAAAAAACCGGCCGTGACCAACGGCAGGCGCAATAATCTACCAACGTGACCGTAGTTTGGATGATCGCCGTCGCATTTTCAGGTCACAGCGGGGTCATGTTTGTTAAAGCTTTACAATGATTGGTGTTGGTAATCAGCAGACATGACCACATTTTGGCCTGTATTTGATCAAGTTTAATAATAATAATAATAATAATAGTTTTAGAGTCCCAGCATGACAATTTTTTGCTGGAAAAGATTTTCACCACTGAAAATGTCCACTGAGCCATCAATGATATAAGTCTTGACTTCATTAAGCTGTAATGTCATTGTTTGATTTGGTCACAGTCATCACTAGACTCTTGGTGATGACATGTTATGATGTCATAGTGTCAGAAATGAGGTCACTCAAGTGTCTTAGTACATATATTTTGTCTGGGCTAGCCAAAACTCAATTGGGACAGAAAATAATAAATTATTATGATTCTAGTTAAAAAAAATAAAAATTCTAAAATAATATGGTGTTTGTTGAGTATGTCAGGCCAGTGATGGTGGTGGGTAGAAGGTTAGGGGTTGTGTAAGTTTGAATATATGAAATATTCTTAGGGTGAAATAATTAAATGGGTCGATAATGGTTACACATAAGGATCAAGTTTGTGTCAATCAGTCAGATGTGAAAGTTCTCTTGAACATTATTCTATGAAGCTGGAACAGGTTTTTTTCTTTTTCGGAGGGAGGGGGTGGGGGAGGGGGGTGGTGGCGGTCATAGGTAGTGGAGAAAGCAGCCCGGATGTCCATGTGGGTAACCTCACAGGACTATAAGACTCTTATCCTTATCCTTATTCTCCGTGGAATGTATCAATCAAGAACTTACCGTATTGTTTCACCACTGTGAAATGCATCGGTAACGAATTCCTTGTACTGTTTAAGAACCGTGGAATGTGGCGTTAAAGAAGACAGCTACCCAGAGCTCCATCCTGAAGGGTGGACCAGGCAACGCCGTTGACGGCCTGCAAGTCATCAGCGCCCCGGAAAAATGCACCTCCACGAACCCCGCGATAGACGGAACCGGAGACCGCTGGTGGCAAGTGGACATGGAGTCTCCATACAAAGTCTTCAAAGTGTTCATCCACACCCGCGTCGACTGCTGTGGTCAGTACTACACTCAGCGTCAGAAATAAAAAACCGATAAGTGATACCAAAAAAAACCACCACACCCTCTGCATAGAAAAATACCCTGATTCATGATTAATAAAATAAGTATCAGAAGAAATTGTATAAATGATTGAAACACTTAAGAAATTAATATGTGAGGACGAATGAGGATCAAATTTGGAAATCAACGTTCTCTTATAAATTATTTAATGAGGGTAATACTTTGGATTCACATACGTTTGAACCCTCGACCTAAAAAATAAATTGAGATAATCTGGTCTGAAAAAGGAGGGAGGCTTACACTCACAGTACATGTACAGAGGGTAAGAACATAACATCTGAGGATAAGGTCTTTGGAAGGGAGGGAGTCTTCTGTTTTGGACAGGGGGGGGGGGGGGGGGTCGTATTAAAATGGAGGGAGTCTGCTATTAGGATGGTTTGTTTGTTTGTTTGCTTCACGCCCAGCCGACCACGAGGGGCCAAATCAGGGCGGTGCTGCTTTGACATATAACGTGCGCCACACACAAGACAGAAGTCGCAGCACAGGCTTCATGTCTCACCCAGTCACATTATTCTGACACCGGACCAACCAGTCTTAGCACCAACCCCATAATGCCAGACGCCAGGGGGAGCAGCCACTAGATTGCCAATGTTAAAGTCTTAGGTATGACCCGGCCGGGGTTCGAACCCACGACCTCCCGATCACGGGGCGGACGCCTTACCACTAGGCCAACCGTGCCGGTGCTATTAGGATGGGGTGTGGTCTAAAAAGGGAGGGAGTGTTATATTAGAGTGGGTTAGGCTCTTAAAGGATAGGTAGTCTATTAGGGCGGGGATGGGGTGGAGGTCTGGTCCTCTATCAGGGGGAGGGGCGTTAGGGTTACACTGTAATACGACATGACAAGGGGAGTCTTAAAAAAAAACTTTGCTTTTATTTGTACACTTTCAAGACGCCAAGCCCAAGTTTATGTGAATGTTTTGTTTTGGCTTTAATTATGCTTTTAGTGAACTGGCTTTCTTGTTGATTTTTTTTTCTGATATACAAAATATTACTTTCATACATTTAAAGATACTGAACTTGTCAAATCCAGGTGCACGTATTCCCTAGGGCTTTTAGTCATACCTCAGGCGTCTATCCCTTTGAATAAATACCAAGTTTCATTGACTTCCATCCAAGGAGTCAAGAACTGCAATTTTTTTACGAATTAATTTCGTACTCGGACCAGCCGGGTCTTGGCCTATTTTTGGATCTAAATTTAGATCAGGTAGATCACCACATCATGCACAAAAAGACACGTCACTAGCAAAATATGTCAGACGTCATCATGAGTTTGTGTAAAACAAAATGGAGGCCGGGATCACTCAGTTGAACCGAACTCCGACCAAAGTCAAAAGAAGAAACCAAAACGCAATGATTCCCCGCCGACTACACCGTTTTGAACAAGGCAGAGGAGAGACGAAAAACTCGCTCGTGAACACAGCTATGATACGCGGCGGGGTTATTTCGGGGAGGAGCTTGCGCGATGGATTGAACTGAAGAAGAATTTTGTCATCAACAATCCCCATTTTGCTGGTCAAGTGAGTAGATCTACTTTTCATGCACTTCGTAAGAGATGGTTATCATTCTAATTCTGTTATGTGATAATAGTGTATTTTGGACGTGATTGTAAAACGAATTTCTGAAGTTGGGGAGGGAGGGGGGGGGGGGGGGGGGGGGATGGGGAGTGCGATTTGTTGTGGAGCAGGAATTCTATGTATCGCCGTGGTTCACTTTGTGTGTTTTCATTTCGTACTTTGTTTTTTGCCAGACCACTGGCACTTGACAATAGAACAGAGGAGGTTGAGTACTGGTGGTGGGTAGAAATCACCTACAGAATGTCGCTCTAGATCATTTTAAAGCACGGGATAAGCCCAAACCCAGCACCCACCCACTCTGGTTCAAGTCAAGTGCCTGTTGCGCCCTGACTAAACAAATTGTGGATTCTTGGTGCCTGGCGTTTGCTTTGATAACTGGGACTTTGCATAAGCTGTGATTTTGGTTGGTGTCGTTTATATAAGGGCATATATAGTCATCATTGCTTGTGGTCTTGTGATTCCCAATTCACAAACTGTAAAAACAAAACAAAACATATTTAATTATAATATATAACATATAATGCCATAATCATGCACCTTTGCACTAGCTGTTTGACGATTCCTCTCGGATAAGCCAACTGTCTCTGGGCATTTTTGTCTGCTATGATACTACAGTATTTATAGAACTAGTATGCAAATGAAATATTACAAACATAGCATGGATCGGTTCATCCTGAGATTTCTGTACTAGCTGTACTATGTACGCGTGTGTCTGCGTGTGTACCTGTGTGTGTGTGTGTGTGTGTGTGTGTGTGTGTGTGTGTGTGTGTGTGTGTGCCCTTGGTGTTTGTGGCTCTGTCTGTTAGGCCCTGTGGGTGTTGGTTGTGTTTTCATGAGGGTTGTAAATGATCATTTTATTGGGCATAATAATAATAATATGCATTGTATTTTTGAAAACATTGTACATTTTTTTTTAATTGCTCATTTTATTTATTTTTTACATTTTGTGAATCAGCATTGAGGCTACGTTCATACTGCAACCGTGTCAAGCAGAACACAGGCAGGTGGTGCTTCTTCTCTTGATCTAAGCAGGTAGTTGTATGTTTATATCTAGCAGTTAATAGTACACACAGAATAAAAATCCCCATGCATGGTCTCACATCCACACACAAAATCAGGAATGCATGCAAAAACCATGTTTGTTATACATGAAGTGTATTTGTTATTTATGAAAAAGCCAAAGTAATAGGTCAGTCAGTTGATAGTTTATATGATCTGTAAACGATAGAAGAAAAAAAAAGAGTGCAATCCATCTTATTGTGCAATTGAAGATTGATCGATTTCAAAACAGGTTATATATATAGTATGTCACAGTGGAAAGTGGAATCCAGAGGAATCTGAGATTCCCCTAGGGGAAAGTAGAATTCCAGTTTCCCCTCGAGGAAACTGGAATTCTACTTTCCTCTGGATTATTGCCAGATGAAACTGGAATTCCAGTTTCCTCCAGGGGAAACTGGAATTCTACTTTGCCCTAGTGGACACTGGAATCAGACTTGAACAGTCACAGTGGAAAGTGGAATCCAGAGGAGCATTCTACTTTGCCCTAGTGGAAACAGGAATCAGACTTGAAAATTGCTTAATTTTGTGCCAGATTTTACTGGACTTAGAACTTGTTTTATTACAACAAAAGGTATTGAGTGAATGTCAAATTATTTACCAGTTTTCCAGGTGTATTCTAATTGCCACGACTTGAGATCACGAATTCGTGAATACAACTCCATTAAGCTGTACTGGAGCAATAAAGTGCTCTTTGGTGAGAACAAATTGTGAGCACTGGTTCACACAAAAGGGGAAGTTGCTGACACAGATCTCAGTTTGACAGCCAAGAGAGAAGCAGAGGACAGTATGGAGATTAACGGTGACAGTGCGGTGACCAGCAACAAAAATCAAACTTTTACCAGCAATTGGATGCGCACATACAAAAACCGAATATGAACAATAGAGAGACTTGTTGCCTGCCCCAAAACAAATACAACAAAGTTCTGCGGGTGCTCAGTTTGGACGAGAAGGAGGCATGTCCAGAGGGTCCAAAATTCAAACATTGGGCCAAAAAGCTGTACAAGCTCGGGATGGTCGGCTCGCAGAATATAATATTTTGCAAGAAGTCGGGTTGTCCGGTTGTCGCACGTGAGGAGATTTTCCAAACAATCTCCACATGCCACACTAACGTTGGCCATTCTGGCCGAGACAAGGCCTGGGCAGAAGTCAAAAGCAACTACGCCGGAATCAAATGGGATGTGATTGACATTTTCCTCAAGACCTGCACTAGTTGCTGCCAAAGGCAAGCAGTGAAGAGTATACAATCAGGCAAGGTGATGATCAACCTGTCGTTCCTTCTTCGAGTTCAGATCGACCTAATTGACTTTAGAAGCCGACCAGACAATGAGTACAAGTGGATTCTGCACGCCCGAGATTGCTTCTCCAAGTACAGCTGGGCATACGCCTTGAAGTCTAAGAGGGCTGCTGAGGTTGCAAGTCATCTCTTCGACCAGTTCTGCAGTTTTGGACCTCCGAGAATTCTCCAGAGCGATAATGGGAGGTAAGTACTGTTTCGTGTATTGCCATCCAGTGCACCTGAGCCTACCTTCAATGTTTTCTGGAAAAAGGGATTTTGATAAGGCCTAAAAAAAAAAAAGGTTTGTCTAGGTTAACCCGACGGACTCTGTTTTTTCCCCCGCAGACTCTAAACGGCTTTTTTCCATCCTTGTGTATGTGTGTGTGTGTGTGTGTGTGTGTGTGTGTGTGTGTGTGTGTGTGTGTGTGTAAGGAGGGGTGGGGGTGGGGGGGGGGGGTTGGGGGTGCGGTGGAGGTTCAAATCTAAAGAAAATAAGTTATATGCTTTAAAACAGCTTTGCAACTGCAATGGGCGAGGTAATTGCTGATCTATTTATTTATCTTTGCAGAGACCGGCACGGTTGGCCTAGTGGTAAGGCGTCCGCCCCGTGATCGGGAGGTCGTGGGTTCGAACCCCGGCCGGGTCATACCTAAGACTTTAAAATTGGCAATCTAGTGGCTGCTCCGCCTGGCGTCTGGCATTATGGGGTTAGTGCTAGGACTGGTTGGTCCGGTGTCAGAATAATGTGACTGGGTGAGAGATGAAGCCTGTGCTGCGACTTCTGTCTTGTGTGTGGCGCACGTTATATGTCCAAATTCACAGAGAAAAAATTCTCAGGAACATCTTTCTCGGGTTTTCACTATGTGTCAGAATGTTTTGTCAGAGAAAAAATTGCTGAATCCAACCGTAAGACATGTGAGCTTGACCCATTGCCCTCGTGCATTCTCAACCAGTGTATTGATGCGCTAGTTCCATGCATTACCGGTATCGTCAATGACTCGCTGGCCACCGGGATCTTCCCATCTGTATACAAATCGGCGGTAGTCCGCCCTCTGCTTAAAAAACCTTCCCTAGACCCTAACTGCCTAAAAAACTTCAGACCCGTCTCAAATCTTCCTTTTTTCTCGAAATTACTTGAAAAGATAGTTCTCTCTCAGATCATTGGGCACCTCACCCAGAACAAGCTCCTCGACCCCCATCAGTCCGCGTATAGGGCTGGCCACTCAACAGAAACCGCTCTCATCAAAGTTGCAAATGACCTTCTCTTAGCTCTCGATCAAAAGCATGTGTCTGTCCTTTCTCTATTAGATCTCTCGGCAGCATTTGACACTATTGACCATTCCGTTCTCCTGACAAGACTTCACAATTCTTTTGGTATTTGCCACACTGCCTTAGCTTGGTTTAAGTCCTACCTCACAGACCGCTCTCAGATAGTCTCCATTGACGGCTTCCAATCTGCTCCATCCCCGTTGACTTTCGGTGTCCCCCAAGGATCTGTACTTGGCCCGGTGCTATTCATCATGTACACGAAACCAATATCTAATGTCATCTCTCGCCACTCTGTTTCCTATGAAAGCTTTGCTGATGACACTCAGTTACAAAAATCTGGCCCTATTACTGACCTCCCCAACACAATCGAGACAACTAAGAACTGCATCTCTGACTTGAAATTGTGGATGACCGAAAATAAATTGAAACTTAATGACGACAAGACCGAGATCATGCTAGTTGTACCCCCTTCTCTTAAAAAAGAACCATCCCTTCCTGCCCAAATCTCTATAGCTGGAACTGATATTCAGTTGGCTTCTCAAGTACGAAACCTCGGTGTCATCTTCGACGAAACTCTCTGCTTCAAACAACAAGTCTCCACTGTCTGTAGAAATGCCTACTATGAACTGAGAAAAATTAGCTCCATCCGCCACTGCCTTTCTTCCGATGCTACAAAAACCCTCATTTGCTCTCTCGTTCTTTCAAGGCTAGATTACGGAAACGCCCTTCTTTCTGGTTCATTTGACTATCTCATTGAAAAACTGCAGAAAGTACAGAACAACTCCGCTAGATTAATCACAAAGACCCCTAAAAGACACCACATCACACCTGTTTTGAGATCCCTTCACTGGCTGCCTGTAAGAAGTCGTATTCAATACAAAATTGCATGCATTTGTTTCTCTTTCTTTCATGGTACAGGACCTGCTTATCTCTCTGAGATGTTATCAAAATATTCAAACCTCTCCTCTCTTCGCTCTGCAACAGATACCAATGTACTTAGTAAACCAAAAAGAAACAGAAAATCAACTAACTATGGATTTGAGAGATCCTTCAAGTACCAGGGACCTCTTGTCTGGGAGAAAATCCCCCGGAGCATTAGGGATTCCCAGTCACCATCTGCCTTTAGAACAGCCCTCAAAACACACATGTTTAAGTTAGACCTCTGAAGGAGATCCCATGATCGGTGAGTCATCGGCGCTGCCACGTGTATTATCTACTAAAGTGTGGCGTTCATGAGGATGTGTATGTGCCTGTGTGTGTTGTACCAGAATAACGTATGCGTACATGGAATGACATTGCGGGTTACCTGAACATTGACAATGACGAAAGAAAGATTGTGTGTGTGTGTGCGCGCGCGCGCGTGTGTGTGTGTGTGTGTGTGTGTGCGTGTGTGTGCGTGCGTGTGTGGGTGTGTGTGACCATGTTTGAATTTATTCGGATTTAGTTCTCTTTCCTTGTTTGTATTATGATTATGTAAGTGTAAAGCGCTCTGGGCTCGTCACCACGAGGTTTACGCGCTATATAAGTAATCGTTATTATTATTATTATTATATGTCAAAGCAGCACCGCCCTGATATGGCCCTTCGTGGTCGGCTGGGCGTTAAGCAAACACACAAACAAAAATCTTTGCAGAGAATTTACTGCTGGGGTGATTCATGAAGTCTGCAACATGTGGCCCGGTACTGTGATGATCCACGGTCGCCCCCGTCACCCGCAGACACAAGGTACACTAGTCACAAAAAGTCAAGGAACAAAAATTCAAAAAGTCATATCTCCGAAACGATTTCACCAATTTATTAATCGTTTACACCAAAGTACACCTTCTGGGCCACACATTGAATGTGGCAAATTTCATTGGTATCCAATAACGGAATGATGAGTTAAACTCAGTTCACTGCAAGCGTGTTGAATTTCAAAAGTCACAACTGTCTCATGTCAACAAAACAATGTCAGTAATGGGTATGGGCACCCCGCCGGGCCAAGCATTCGTTGCAGCGTCGACGCATGGACTGCACATGTCTTCTGAGGAGCTGCTGGTCCAGGTTTTGCCATTCATGTTGGAGGTATGCCAGCAGGTCCTGAAGGGTGTTTGGGGGAGGGTGATTGTCTCGCAGCTGCCTGTCAAGATGATCCCAGACATTTTCGATTGGGTTTAAGTCTGGGCTGCAGGCTGGCCATTCCATTCTGTGAACTCCCTGCTGCTGCAGGAAGGCCCCAACCACCCTGGCGCGATGCGGTGTGGTGTTGTCGTCCTGCAAAGTGGCCTGGGGTCCCAGCTGTTGCAGGAAAGGGATGACAATCGGACCCAGGATCTCGTCCCTGTAGCGTGCCCCGGTCAGATTCCCCTGGATGTGGTACAGGGGGGTCTTATGGTTGGCAGAGAAGCCTCCCCATACCATCACGGAGCCTCCACCATACGCGAGGACCTCCTGGTTAAACCGTTCGCCTTCTCGTCGCCATACGGACAGCCGCTTGTCCGGATGCATCAGATTAAACCTGCTTTCGTCGCTGAAGAGAACAGTGGCCCATTGATGACGTGTCCATCTCGAATGACGAGCAGACCAGTCTCGGCGGGCTCGTTTGTGGACTGGAGTCAGCTTGGGCTTCTTGGCTGGTACTCTGGAACGGAGCCGCACGTTGTGGAGACGGTTCCTGATGGTCTGCGTGCTGACTTGAATGTTGGTAGCCACCCTTAGCTGCCCCCTGATGCGCTCTGCAGTGATGGTGCGTGACGTCAGAGCCTGGCGGACGATGTAACGATCAGCCCTTGCATCAGTCTTTTTTGGTCTCCCAGATCTTGGCCTGTCCTGGACCCGTTCAGTCGCTCTCCAGCGTTCTTGTAGCCTCCAGACAACCGATGGAGACACCCCAAGTCGGTGGGCAACAGCTCGGTAGGTGGCGCCGCCCTGAAGCCAGGCAAGGGCTCGTCCTTTGTCGACATCTGGCAGCGATCGTCTCTGGACCATGGTGTTGGAATGGACCATAGCTGTGAAACGCTGGCTTATAAAGGCTTTCAGTGCGGTGAGTTTCACAGCCCAGACGTCCGCCTAGCACGTGCCATGATCAGTTCCGATGTTCAGTACCAATGTTCATTCTGCTGAGCCAGTGAATTTAGGCGCATTTTTGACGTGGAGGGCCTGCACTTTCCGCCTGCCTAGCACCGCGTCCGTGCATCACATGCGGCCAATGATGCTGTCTAGACAATTTGCGAGTTGTTGTCAGTGCATTAGCCAAGTTTGGTTGATTTCGTTTTTCGGGTTATGAAGATATTGCTGTTTGCTTTTTCCATGTGAATATGTCAGTTGTTCCTTGACTTTTTGTGACAAGTGTATGTAGTCCAAAAGATGTGACGAAGTCGTTTTCAGAGGGCAACACAGTGCCGATAGAACCAACACAGATGTTAGGCTGCTCACTTGTAAAGTGCTCGAGTCCAAAACAGTGGGTGGTTGTGAGATGTACAAAGTGTACTGTCCTGCTGGTATTGTGAAAAATTGGTTGCGTGGTGAGGAACTGGTTGACATGAACAGTGTGGTGTTTTCCTGCCAGACTGTCAGAGGTGACCTTGATTCAAGCATCACGCGCATCCACCAGATGGCAAAATCTGAAGTGCTGCTGCAAAGATGCAGGAAATCCCTGCAGCACCAAGTGCCATCCTCGCCCTGACAAAACAAACTGTCAAAATACAGACAAGTAAGAAAAGAACCCTCAAGACTGACAAAACTGGAAAAGTTGTTAGACCATATCGTGTAATTAAAGATGTGAGTGTGTGTGTGCAATAAATTATGAATGAACGTTAAATTGGCTTGGTTAACTCTTCCATCACAAACAAAAAATAGTTACGACATCTGTCCACAACACTCTTCAATTCAGCATTGTCGAGTCCACTACTTACACAAGGCAAAAACATATGTTTTGGGTAAAATGCTCAAAAAACTGAGTCGGTCAGCAGGACTACGTTCTAAAGTTCAGTAAAATCTGGCACAAAATGAAGCAATGTTCAAGTCTGATTCCAGTTTCCACTAGGGCAAAGTAGAATTCTACTTTCCCCTAGAGATTGAATTCCAGTTTCCCCTAGAGGAAACTGGAATTCCAGTTTCATCTGGCAATAATCCAGAGGAAAGTAGAATTCCAGTTTCCTCGAGGGGAAACTGGAATTCTACTTTCCCCCAGGGGAATCTCAGATTCCTCTGGATTCCACTTTCCACTGTGACATATATATGGGGAAAACGTTGATTGTGAAGTTTATATTTGTTTATGACATTGTACGACTTCTTTCCTAATTTGTATATATATACCTTCGATCTATTATGGACATGTACTGTCTGACAGTGTTATTTTAGGTTCAGTGTACTTAACTATCTAAAAATGATTGACCTGAAT
>NC_090259.1:41093360-41118360 GCF_037325665.1 Littorina saxatilis | reverse complement strand
ATACGCACGCAGTGCTTCACTACCAGACATAAATTTTATCTCTTGGATTATCGCTTACATCCTTCTTGTGTGTGTAACTATTTGTGGAAAGCTGCACTTGAATGTGCTGATTGGATTGTTTTGTGTATTGTGACAGTTTTTTTGGATTGTATTTATCAATGGTTTAGGTGAGTGAACAGTTTTTCTTTCATTGGTATTTGCGTCCACGCTTACAGCGGAAAGACAATGGCGGATCTCAGTCATGATGAGTCAGATAGCGAACAAAAGGAATGCGCAGATTTGTCACGTAGTGGCGCTAACTCTGGAGTGCAAGAAATGTTTTCGGAGTTGATGAAACGATTTGATCGTATGGAGAAAAGGATGCATCACTTAGAAGAGAGTGACAGTGTTGAACACGAGAATGAAGCCAGTTCCGACAGGGTCGGTAACATATCTGGCATTTGCGCTGACAGGGTCAGCGAAGAAGACAAAAATGAGCTCGCCAGGGGCGAGGAGGAAGATGAGGAAAGCGTTTTTCAAGTGGTGGTGAAAAACGCTAACAGTAACACAAGTAAACCTGATATTCTGGACACACTGGAATTAGACCTGGAGCTGGCAGAAAAAGAGGGGGCCCCAGTTGCTGAGAAATTGGCAAAAATCGTTGAAAACAGATTCACTGTCCGCATGTCAGACCAGAAATTGCAAGAAAAACTAGACAAGCACTTGGTGCCAGAAAATTGCAAGCAAATTAAAGCTCCTCATTTAAACGAGGAGCTAATTGACAAAGGGAGTGTGGACAGGAATGCAAGGAAAAATGACATGCGCCTGTACAACATTCAAAAACTGCTGTCTAAAGCCTCCGCCGCACTAGTAAATGCATCAGACAAGCTTCATTCAGACATGCTTGAAATTTCAAACCAGACGACCGGCGATCTTGACAAAGAAACAGTGTTAAAAATGGCAAACGAGGGTCTCGCAGCAAATGGTGACGTCATTGCTCTTTTGGGTACAGCACAGTTAGAACTCTCTCAGAGACGAAGATTCCAGTTACAAGCCTGCTTGCCAAAGGACATCGCTTCTATCGCTAATGCAAAGATAGAGGTAGGGTCTGACAACTTGTTTGGAGAAGATGTTGACAAAAAGGTTCGCACAGCGCGCGAAGCTTACAAGTCGGCTTCAGGCAGGGGCAGTGGTGGCGCACACCGGTTCCAGCCTTACAGCCAGAGAGGAGGCAGGCCTTTTTTAGGAAGAGGCCACGCCTCTCAGTCAGCGAGAGGAATGACGACATACCGTTCCCGGGGGTCATTCAGGGCAAGAGGAAACTCGCGCGGGAACTACAACCGAAAGTAGACAAGAACTCTGATCATGCTGCCCAGCGTCCTGTTTCTGAGGTGAATACATTTTATGACAGTTTACAACAAACACTTTGTTTACTCAATGATCTGAAAGACAAATTTAAAGCAGGACAAATTAGGGAAAATATAGAACAGTGGGAGAAATTGACTTCAGACAAGGTTGTCCTTAGTATGGTGCAAGGGGTAAACATTGATTTTACAGAAGTGCCTGTGCATAGTGGTGAGATTTTTCAACCTAAGTTTTCACAAGAACAGACACTGGCCATTGACGCAGAAGTAGAGGAGCTGATAAGGAAAGGAGTAGTTGTTGAATGCAGTCATACTATGGGTGAATACATCTCACCTATTTTTGTGAGACCGAAGAAAGACAATAAGCTTAGACTTATCCTTAACCTGAAGAACTTGAATAAGACAGTTGAGTATCATCATTTCAAAATGGAAACATTACGTCATGCTTTAGCGCTGGTGACAGAGTGCTGTTGGTTTGCTTCTTTGGATTTAAAAGAGGCTTACTTCTCAGTTCATGTGAATGAAAAATCACAAGAGTACCTGAAGTTTTTCTGGAAGGGGAAGTTGTATAAGTTTACGGTTTTTCCTAATGGATTGGCGTGTTGCCCACGTTTGTTTACCAAGATTCTCAAACCTGTTATGGCCCACCTTCATAGCTTAGGGTTTATCTCTACCATCTTTATAGACGACACTTTGCTGATCGGTGATTCTGAGAGAGTGCATCAGAAATGTTAAAACATCAATTGATGTGTTTCAAAAACTGGGGTTTGTCATACATCCCACCAAATCAGTTATCAGACCTTCCCACCAAATTACGTATCTAGGGTTTGAAATCAACTCAGAGACAATGACAGTGAGGCTGACTCAAGAAAGGAAGGACAGGATTGTGGTATTAGCCAATAGTCTACTGGACAAAGGGAGATCAAAGATTAGAGAGCTTGCTAAATTGATTGGCATGGCAGTGGCTAGTTTTCAAGGAGTGAAATATGGGGCTCTGTGGTACAGAAACATGGAAAATGACAAAATTGTGGCATTAAAACAGAACCATGGAAACTATGATGCTGAAGTGATTTTCTCAGAGGAAGCCAAACAGGACATGGCATGGTGGAGAGATAACATTCTAGTAGCTGATAGCCCGGCTGATGTTTCACCAGGAGAGCCAGAATTTGTTATCCATTCAGATGCGTCTCTCACAGGATGGGGTTGTTCTTGTAGTGAGGGCAGAACAGGTGGGCACTGGACACAGACAGAAAAACAGATGCACATTAATGTGTTAGAACTGCAAGCTGCATTGTTTGCTTTGAAGGCTTTCGCGAGTGACAAGAGGGGTATTCACATTCGACTTATGCTCGATAATACCACAGCTGTGGCATGCATAGCTAACATGGGAACTAATCACTCAGCTAACTGTAATGCTGTGACGAAGGAAATCTGGAATTTCTGTGTAGATAGAGACATTTGGGTGACAACTGCGTACATACCTGGTGTAGAGAATGTCGAAGCTGATGAAGAATCTAGAAAACTGAATTTAGATGCTGAGTGGAAGCTAAATTCGAATTTACTCTTCCACGCTCTTCAAATACTTGAGTTTGAGCCAGAGATAGATTTGTTTGCTTCCCGAATTAATTGTCAGTATCCCAGATACGTAGCATATCGGCCGGATCCAGAAGCGGTTAGTGTCAACGCACTTAACATGTCGTGGTATGGTTTGCGATTGTATGTTTTTCCACCTTTTTGTTTACTGCCCAGGGTACTACAAAAGATGAACAAGGACAAAGCACAAGGTGTGATAGTGGTTCCATACTGGCCAAGCCAGCCCTGGTTCCCTCGGTTAGGGAGTCTGTTGATAGCGAAGCCAGTTCTTGTGTCAGCAAGGGACAATCTACTTCACATGCCTGCAAACCCAAACATGGAGCATCGGCTCAGAAAAACACTGCAAATTCTTATTTGCAAAGTATCAGGGGTAGGCTCAGAAGCAGAGGACTTTCGCAGCAAGCAGCCTCAGTGGTCTGCGCATCCTGGAGAACAGGGACAGCTAAACTGTATGCCGTATACATCAAAAAGTGGAAAATGTATGCGAGTAAAAGAGGCATTGATTCGGTTCACCCTTCTGTAATTAATGCAGTAAATTTCCTGGGAACATTGTTTGCTGCTGGACAAAGTTATAGTAGTATCTGTGTTGCGAGATCAGCGCTTTCAGGCTACCTTGAAATAGAAGACTGTGGCACTTTTGGTGAACACAGATTGGTTAAGCGGTTTGTAAAGGGGATTTTTGAATTGAGACCATCTTTCCCTAAATACTCTGCTACGTGGGACGTAGATACAGTTCTCTCTTATCTAGAGAATCTTATTCCATTGGGAAAATTGACTTTAAAAGAATTATCAAGCAAGTTAGCTACATTGATTGCTATCTTATCCGGACAAAGGTGTCAGACAATTCACTCCCTTTCTTTGTCGTCAATGAAACTTACAGGCTACAAGTGTGTGTTTCATATAAACTCCGTGATGAAACAATCAAAGAAAGGAAAACATGTAGCTCCAATTGAGTTATTGTCGTTTGACAAAAATCCTAATCTGTGTGTAATCGCAACCCTCAAAGAATATTTACGTCGTACAAAGGACTTGAGAGACACAGATAAACTGTTCGTAAGTTATCAAATACCTCATGGACCAATTTCCAAAGATACACTGGCTCGGTGGATTAGAGACACTCTAAGTAGAGCAGGTGTGGATACCTCTTTGTTCACGGCTCACAGCACCAGATCTGCAAGTACGTCGGCAGCGGCTGCCAGGGGCACGCCAATTGACGTCATAATGAAAGCTGCCGGATGGTCGTCGGAGTCCACCTTTGCTCGTTTTTACAAAAAGACACCTTCGGTTAACATGGGTCAAGTCTTACTGGACTCTTTTCTCAAGAAAGATTGAGGTGAGTGATTTCGTCAAAGAATATAACTTGACAGTTGGAAGGTTACAGTGGTGATAAACATGTACACATATCTCTAAAAATTCCTTGACGTAAACGTCCTGGCATGTTGAGGTTAAATTACCACAAACATGCGAGACTTACCTTGTGTAAGTTGAAGCTTGTTTCGGATTTAGCCGATACATGTTACAGGAACGTTTATGTCAAGTCCCACCCTAATTCTGTGGAAATAATAATCCCAGCCCTTGGGTTACGTTATAGTCTAGTTCTCTTGAAGGAGAATAATTAATTTGTGTACATGTTGTATGTATTATATGTTCTGAAGAGTGAGGCTGCGCATGCGCGTTCTTCTATTACTTGACATAAACGTTCCTGTAACATGTATCGGCTAAATCCGAAACAAGCTTCAACTTACACAAGGTAAGTCTCGCATGTTTGTGGTAATTGATTTGGACAATTTAATTTTGAAAATAATGTTTATATATTTAATTTTCAGAGCTTGTTTTTAATCCGAATATAACATATTTATACGTTTTTGGAATCAGCAAATGATGGAGAATAAGATGAACGTAACTTTGGATCGTTTTATAAATTTTTATTTTTATTTACAATTTTCAGATTTTTAATGACCAAAGTCATTAATTAATTTTTAAGCCACCAAGCTGAAATGCAATACCGAAGTCCGGGCTTCGTCGAAGATTACTTGACCAAAATTTCAACCAATTTGGTTGAAAAATGAGGGCGTGACAGTGCCGCCTCAACTTTCACGAAAAGCCGGATATGACGTCATCAAAGACATTTATCAAAAAAATGAAAAAAACGTATGGGGATTTCATACCCAGGAACTCTCATGTCAAATTTCATAAAGATCGGTCCAGTAGTTTAGTCTGAATCGCTCTACACACACACACGCACACACACACGCACATACACCACGACCCTCGTTTCGATTCCCCCTCGATGTTAAAATATTTAGTCAAAACTTGACTAAATATAAAAACGAAAACGGGGAGTAACTGTTCTTCATCGGGCAACTGCGTTTGTCGTCTGCTTCTTCGTACAGTGCTTGTCTACGGCAAAGAAACTACAATGTACAGGTTTGTCTACGGTCGCCTGAAAGTCAGATCTACCTGAACTATGCGTATAGATCCGTCTAGTGAAATGTGGCTGTGTGATATGATTTGGCTACATCCCTTTCCAGATGAAAGTTTATATTACTGTTAAACATTTAAAAAATAGGTAGGCCCAAAGTTGTTTTAACTTGACCAAAACTAGCGACGAAAAAATGCATGGGTGCAACTCTGCCGGCGTGTACCGGCA
Organism: Littorina saxatilis; assembly: GCF_037325665.1. Taxonomy (NCBI): domain Eukaryota; kingdom Metazoa; phylum Mollusca; class Gastropoda; order Littorinimorpha; family Littorinidae; genus Littorina; species Littorina saxatilis. The sequence continues at coordinate 41,112,774 of NC_090259.1, read as the reverse complement.
GCCGGTTTTTGGTTTCATCGGCTGCCGATGTTTTTGTTCCAGGAGAGGTTTATTTTGGCATTTTAAATACCAAAAAAGCTTGGACCCCAACTTTTGCCGTTTTTTTTTTAATTTTCCAGGTTGCACCCATGAAAATGCATCTCGAAGCACAACAAAACACTCTTTCGGCATGATCGCAGTCAACTCGTCATCGGTTCGATGTGTTTTTCCTGAGGAGGAATTAACATAAACATTTTTAGAAGTTTGTAATGTTGATCCCAAGACTATTTTCCATTTCTTTAAATTGCTGTTCATTGTGCTATCGCTGATAATTCATTGAACTTTTTAGAACTTGAACTTGAAGTGGGCATCAGTCAGCACAGCAAAGTTTGTTTACATTTTGCTCTAACTTTGACCCCGCGTTTCTCCAATCAGAGGCTTAGATCAAGAATGTCCCTTTTCGCAGAAATGGCCACAAATGGCGTTTCATCATATCATCATTTAAATCGCTCATTTGTAATCTTAATCTACAGTGTATAAAATTCCTTCTTTTCTCTTACCATAATAATATTGAGGAGGAACTTTACTATCTGAACGACCTAGAAAATGTTTAAACTGGCTAATTGATTTTAATGCAGGTGTGGAACGCATGAGCAGTAGAAAACGAGATGATTTTGCGTCCATATTAAGGGTTACCATGACAAAAATTGCTGTAATTCAGCAATGTCTGAATGGATTGCTTCTAAACTGTCAAGGGCTTCCTCGTGCACAAAAAAATGACTGCAGCAATAGCATTGATGGTCTTGTCATTTAAAGTGATAGTGCATGTGAGAAGAACGAGCTTGCTTATATTTTTAAAATAAGTAGGCTGTTCCATAAACATTTAGAATCTCAGAAACGGAAACACATACCAACAATTCAACTTGGCCGTTTTCCAAACTAATCCCCAGCCGACACCCAACTGACCATCCTCTCAAACGAGCTCATTCAGGCCTGGGACCATGTCACATCGGCTATACCTTGTACGGCCCTCGTGAAGGCTCGGACAGACCCTTCAGGGGTCTCAAACCGTGTTACCGCGGCTGTTTCTTGACAACAGAGAACAGGTTGAACTAGCACGGAGAAAGGTCTTAAGAATAAGATGGATGCAACAACAGCAGTGCTGCCTTTGAAGCCAAGAACTCTCTTGTCGCAAAGGCAGTATGCTCCGGTGCGTTGTCGTGTTGCAGCATGAGCTCTCGTATACCCGTATTTGGAATGTGTTTGTGCCAAGCTTCGAATACTTTACACAATTAGTGGTGGCCATACCGGCCAGACGTGACTGTGTGCCTGTCCTCAAGAGTCACAGTGTCTAAATGCCCCATTCTGGTGATGAAAGATGCCACAATTTGTTTTTCAGTGCTTCTTGTCATTTAAACTTGGCAGGGGTCCAGTCGCCTGGAAACACCCACACAGACGACAGTTGTTTGGTTTCAGGGTAGAACTGATATACAACGGTTTATTCATCACTGACAAAGTTCCTTACTGATTTTGACTAGCCGTTGTTAATTTTGTTCAAGTATTGTCAGGCACGGGTGGGTGGGAGATTTAAGGGGTTACTTGTGTGTTCAAATCGCTCGACAGAAACATTACACATTTTTTGCACATGTTCCTCAAAGCAATATGGACACATCTGTGCAAAGAAAAAAGGTGGTTGCCTTATTAAAGGAAAAGTCCAAGGTTTATGGTCACTTTTGATATGTTGACCCTCTTAATTCATCAACCACAAATGCGTGTGTAAAAATGAACACAGAAATCCAAAAAGTATACTTTGACTCGTTTTTGGTTGTTCTGAATCGTTCCATCGCGCGCGCAGTCTTGGCTCATGACCTTGTGCACATACGTGTGCTACGTCACGAGCCTTGAACAACAAACATGGCCGGCTCAAGCAGTGAGGAAGACAAGTGGAATACGGACCGGTTTTCAGCCAGCCTGAGGTTTTAGCGTGCCCGTTTGAGCCTCTTCGTCGTCAAAATGCTGGCGAGGCCACAAGGAACTGCTTGAAACAGAGCCAGCATAAGCGGCAATACGAAATGGTATGTGATTCTCTTTGTTGTGATGTTGACACACTGCTAGTCCGTAGTCGCTACCTCTTGCATGCTAGATCGAAGTCAGGTGTGTTTTTCACAGATCAGTTGATGTGCTTCCACAGATCTGTAAGCATGTAAAGATCATTGATTTATGCTATTATTTCAGGCATCTGGTGTTGTTTATTTTCCTATCTTTAATCAAGGATTTCGTCCTTGAACTGCCCAGTTTAGAATAAATGTTTTCAGTGATGTTCACACGCGACTATCCTTATTTTCTCTTGGAATTCTGAGTAATTTTTCAGTCACACAACGAAACATGTAGACAGCAAGTTAACATTGCGCAAAGTCTGTTTCTTGCGGACAAAACTGCAATTATCCTGGTATTTTTATTTGCGACAGTAAGACACTACATGACATCGACACCACTAAACAGTGAAACTTTTTTGAAATGGCGGTGGGCTGCTTTCATGTGCTAATACTAATAGTGATCCTGACATTTTTCTTGCGAAACGGTCAAAGGGAAGTAATAAATGAATTTAGTTTTTTAAACGAGCACACGTGATTTCCGATCTCAAACTAGATCTGAAATCATAAGATTTTCTTAGCAGTAGCACAACGCTGATGGCTAGTGATATCGCAAGCCGTTTTGGAAGCAAATAAGCACTGTCAGACATATGCTGAAACACGATTACAGCAGTTCAAACTTTTTGATCATTGATTTTTAGGAGTACTTACGCAATGTCGGACAGTCACACTACAAAAAGACAATGCGTTAGTGCATAGATCGGTATTCTCAAATGTCACGAACAGACAGTACGTTGCTACTATATTATTTTACTGTATTAACAAAACCTCACAGTCCCATTAAAAATGTGTGGTGTGTGCCGAAAAGCAACCATATGAGATTCAGTCAGTGGGACCCTGAATCTACCTGGGGTTAAATCGGGTTATTGACTCTCATTGCATGAATTTTTAAACTGAATGTATACATTACATGTACTACTGTTCGTGTTGTTTTTGTGATCCAGTGCAATTTCTGTGTATACCTTAGAATCTCAAGGTAAGTTTTGAACGGGGCATACAGATGATACATGTTGCCATGATCACAGAGTGATACGTGTATTTTGCTTATCAGGTGTCAGTGCAGAAACTCCAAGAGGGAACGAAATTCAAATACAATGTATCTGGAAAACCTGGATGAGGAGATAGACAGCCTAACAGCACATCCTCCTATGTTTGCTCGGACATCTACTACCTTCAAACGGCATACTATGCGTACACAGGAATATGGACGACTCAACATTGATCAAAATGGGTAAGTAACACAACACAAACAGATGATTTCCATTATGATAGATTTATTTATCTGAAAGTAAAATTGACAACAGAGTGTACAATTTGTTTTCAAATACGAAAATATCACATTGGGTTAAAAAAAAAAACACCATCATATATCATTAAAACTATTCTTTATTTCTAAACACATACATATCAGCATAGTTTATTCGTGTAAACATCCTCATTTCGGTTCCCAGTCTATCTGAAATCAAGGTAAGATATATGCCCAAAAAAATAGCGATCACACAGTGCTTCAGCATGAATTTGAAAACCTGCTCTACGTCACATAGACACAGCGTGTCTTATGATTCTATCCACCCTCTCCAAACAAACACGTACACGTTTTCTCTGGTACGAATGTCTTAAAAGCTCAAACTAAGCTGCTGTTTTATTCTGTCTTGCTTTGCAGGAAATACAGGCAGGTCGCTTACCCATAACAGGCAGCTGGTGCGCTAGTGAGTGGGGTTTCTCGGCAGAAGCATCAGAGTACCATTACCAACCTGTGCAGTCAAAACAATCAGAAATACTTTCCCAAACGGATGAAGAGTGGGGTTCAAACTCCCTGAGCTACAGAAGGCTGAAATATACTTTTACAAATCGTGTGACTGTGTTGAACAGATTCCTGCATGGTTTGAAGATGATACTGGGTTGTCACGTGGTCCGGTACATGGTTCACATTATGTAACATTTTGTTCCAGACTTTTTCCACTGTTGGTCTACTCCTGCATCAGGTAGTCAGTCCATGAGCCGGTCAGCATAGCCTGTGTCCAGTATTGTCCGTTTGCCTGTTGCCTGAAACATGGTTGTTTGGAAGTAACTAACGATCTCTGCACACATTTTAACATGTGAATAAGAACAGAAAAAGTTTGTCAAAAGTATACATAGTTTAATTTGCATTTACTTCAAGGCCAGACTTTCTTCTCGTTCATTATTTCTTCATAAAGATTCTGGAAATTAACAAAATGTTTCCCCCTATCAAGGCCTCCTAACTTTTTTTTGAAATGCAGGTCGGTTTGTTGTCATCTGTGCATTACTTCCTCTTGCCACCCGTGTGGTCATTGCCATCAGGTATCTCAACAATCAAACCGTCTATACAGGCTTAAAGGCACGTCCTTTTTCAAAACAGGATTGCTCACTACACAGATCTGCGAAAACTTTTACATAGAAAAAAAAATCTCTTGACTTGAACATATACCAGGAATAAACATCCTGACTGGTTTTTGGAGCTGCCGGGATTTTTTTAGAGAATGTTTTACACGTGTGGCGTTAAAGAAATTAATTCATAAAATTCTACATTCCCAAAGAGAGTACCCATACAGAGTGTTCAGTTCTGGTATTTTTCAAAACGGAAGGATGGCCATATCCCATGTAAAAGCCTGGTAAGATTTGAGATTTTGAACTCAATCGTTTACACGGGAAGGGCTGTCCACTTAAGAGGACGCATCCATGCCTGGATGAGAAATACACTGATAACACAGAAAAAGCACGAGTTTAACCTGCATATTCACAAAACTGGTTCAGAGGCCCGGTAAAGGGAACACATGTTAGTTATTTTAAGAGAACATCACGAAGACCTAATTATTAAATTAAAGCCTTTCTGCACGAATGTACATCTTCTATGAATTATATTCTAAAACGCCACATGTGTAATTCATTCCACACACAAAATCCAGCTCCAAGAAGCAGTGAGGCTGTTGATTATTGGTATGTGTTCAAGTCGACAGATGATTTTTCCTGTGTAAACTGAGCCTTGGCAGATCTGATATAGTGAGCAAAGACCTGCATTTTTTTAAACGTGTTCAGAGGCCTTGAAATGGTTAAACATTTTGTTTATTTCAAGTAGTCTTTATGAAGAAAAAATTAACAATAAGGAAGGCAAATGGGTTGAAATGCAAATTAGATTCCTTTTGACGAACTTTTTATGTTCTTCTTCACGTGTTACATTATGCGTACGTAGATCGCAAGATATTTTCGAAAAAATTCATAGATAAGCCAATCTGCAAACGGACACATATTTACAATATTTATGAAGCCAATAAATTTGACTCAAGAACAAAGCTTATGTGTTTGAGGTGATGTGCATGGGTATGAATGTTGAATGAGTCCGTCAAAGATACCCTCCATGTCGCCTTACAGTGGAACCTACCATTAAAATTATACCACCTTAAATTACCTTGCTCTTTCAAATGTACTGCTTAAACTTCTTGAACATGCAACTCTTGCTGTCTACCATAAAGACCATCAGGTCAACAACATACTCGTGAATGTTTTGTTTTGGTCTATAATTAAAAATTTCAGAAAATACCCTTTTTATATTTTTTATTCGGAAGCATACTAACTTTATTTGAAACGACTTCGACAGATATAGTTTTGCAGGTTGACGGGAGGTGAGTTACGAAAGAAATGCAATCCATATGTCGCTCAGCACAGAAAGCATAAACGATTAACATGAGTAGAAATGAACTTGTACTTGTTTTCATAATGTATTATTTGGATGGTATCTGTCAAAGACACTTTCTCGTTTTTTTGCAAAGCTAGAATAAGGCACTAATTTTCAAAACAAAACAAAACAAAAATCTTACGATGAATGGCACGTTGGTTTTCTCCTGTGGTGATTCTGGACGGTAGGAACAGGACTGGTCAACAGTTGCGTTGTGATCACGGAGAACCGGGATATCTGGAATGGTCACGGTGTCAGTGACTAGTGACCTGTTCTGACCAGTGGCCGTGAGTGATGATGAAAGGTCTGGAAGTAAAAGAAGAGAGAAAATGAGTGTGAGTATAAATCAATTCGAAAGTATGCTTCTGATCTATACAGTACACTGAACATTTAGACACCCTCTGGAAGTCGTCTGGATGTAGCAATTAGACTGGTTTTGCGTCTCTCAGTCAATGCAGAAAGATTAATTCCCTGCACAATTCGTAATCTTCTTGTCTCTAGCATGCAGGTCTCTGTTTACCTTACCGGTTGCACATCCACCAAAAGTTTAGATCTGGTAAAAATAGCATTAAACCATGATTCCAGCAAACGCTGCCAATTTCATGAATTGATATCAGGGGATAGTTTGCGACTGAATAGAATAGATAACGTGACACACGCATTGTCTTACGTGTCCACAACCCTGACTACTTTTTACTCTTACTCTTAGCTCAACTCGGACCGTTCTGTAACTCTGTAGATCTAGCCTGTGGCGCATCTGTACTCCAGCGAATATCAGCTGGACCCAGACACACTGTTCTGCACCAATTCGTATTCGCTGCGCAGCAAAACAATGTTTACGTATGCATGAAAATAAAAGCATGTACTCTGACCTTCAACGCATTCCTTCTTGTGAGATAATCCGCTGTTCGTATGTCGCCTCGGAGTTTCGATGGCTCGTCGTAATACTGCCCCTCCGGACTTTTATGAAGGGAAGACACTGCCAGGGGTCAAAACATTTGTTTCAGAGATGAAACGCCAACTTTTGTGCTGCAGAAAAATGGCAAAATCTGTGTCCAGAAAGTGCCCGACACTTTGAAATCTGCACGCTTGTGCTGCACACATCTCTTCCATTTCCACAAGAGACTCAGAGTTTTATGAGGGAAAGTGTGCTATGAAATGCCTGGGGACATTGACGAGTTGTTGCAGTTTGCGGCTGCTCTCCACCGAGGCATTCTTTTCGGGCATACAGTGGTGACTTTTCTGTGTGAAAATCAAGCTGGTACTAGTGGTAGAATCAACACAATAACTTGTGACGTCACAGTGCACCGACGTCACAGTGCACCGAAAACCACGTGACCACTACTTGACCCCAGGCGACTTGTCTTGGTTAGCCCCGCAACACTAAATCTTCAACTACAACAACAACAATTTTTTTTCAATTTTTAAAATATTTTTCCAGAGATGTTTGTAACATTTGGCATTCGATTTTCAAGTTTTTGGGCATATTTAAAAACCTTGGACTTTTCCTTTAACCTTTTTTTTAGATTTTTTTTACTGGGGGTTGTCAAGTACGATTTTTCGAAAAACACTGCGTTTCTTAACATGATCCTAACGGACATATTTAGCTCTACAAATGATAAATAAAACATGAGTTTGTGTAGATAAATGAATGGAGAGTATAACTTTATCATAAAACGGTACTTATCAACGTGCATTTTCAGAAAATGATCGAGGTTTCTCGAGGGCGTACATATAAAATTATCACTCCTTTAGTAGTAAAAACGTATTTAAAAAAAATTCGCTCGACAGAACATAACTAAACTTGAACACAGTTAAGTTCACTGTATACAGATACAATACTTGTAAAAAAAATAAGTTGTTGCCTTATTGTCTGCTTCACAATTATTCCCGCACCAACCCCACCTTGACTGACAAAAAAGATAAAAAGGAATAATTTGGGAGCGCTGTAGGTCAGTTGGGAGAGCACTGGACTTCTGATACATGAGTTTGAATCAGGGTGAAGGGTTTGGGGTCGGAACATTTGTGTGCACAGTTTCATGAAGATCTGTCCAATAAATTTTTATGAATCGCACACCACACACACACACACACACACACACATATATATATATATATATATATATATATATATATACATATGTCACAGGGGAAACTAGAATTCAGTAGGATCCGGAATCCTACTAGTAGAGACTGGAATCTCAGTTTCTACTAGTAGATACTGGAATTCCAGTCTCAACTGGACTTTTTCAAGTTCAAACTGGAATTCCAGTATCTACTAGTAGATACCGGAATTCCACTTACAACTGGATTTTTTCCAGTTGAAAGTGGAATTCCGATATCTACTAGTAGAAACTGGAATTCCAGTTTCAACTAACAGCCAGTTCATGTTGGAATTCAGTTTAAATTGGAATTATTTGAAAACTGAAAAAGAAACTGGGATCATATCCACAGAGAGGGTTCAACTTGAAAACAAAGCTTAGATGTGACAATGACTTCTTCACGTGAATCTGAGTTGTTGTTGCAAATAAAGTGACCAATGTTCTCCAGCCAGAGTAATATGGAAATTGGAATTATTTGAAAACTGAAAAAGAAACTGGGATCATATCCACAGAGAGGGTTCAACTTGAAAACAAAGCTTAGATGTGACAATGACTTCTTCACGTGAATCTGAGTTGTTGTTGCAAATAAAGTGACCAATGTTCTCCAGCCAGAGTAATATGGAACAACCGAGGCCCTTCTATTCACAGTGAGTCTTGATCAGTTGATCAGAGTGAAGTGTCAGTGACAGACAGCAGTCAAGATTGAAGATGGAGTCCGAGTCAGAGGATCAGAAAACTCTGTTTTATTCTCTTTTAGAAGCACACATACGGAGTCTTGATGACAGCAAACGAGAATGTTTCTGCATTGCCCAAGAGAAGTACACAAAAATAGTGAAAGCTCTGCAACTGAACAAGGGCCAGCAATGTCCAGAAGGTGCCAAATTCAAGTACAGGTGTGCAAAGCATTATAAATTACAAGTTGTGGGGGCAAGGACAATGCTATGTTGCCAGAAAACCAACTGCCCGGTTGTGACCAGAGAGGAATTGTTTGCGACAATTGCGCGATGTCACGTTCATGTTGGCCATGGGGGAAGGGATAAAACGTGGGCGGAAATCAAAGCAAACTACGCAGGAGTCCACCACTCAGCAGTCAGTGTGTTCCTGAAGACCTGTCCCAGCTGCAGGCAGCGCCAGGTGGTGAAATCACTTCCATCTGGAAAGGCAATGATCAATCTGTCTTTTCTACTCAGAGTCCAAATCGACCTCATTGACTTCCGCAGCAGGCCTGACAGGGACTTTAAATGGATCCTGCATGCAAGGGACTGTTTTTCGAAGTTTTCTTGGGCCTATCCCTTGGAATCCAAGACTGCAGCAGAGGTAGCAGGTCATCTGTTCGACCAATTCTGCACCTTTGGACCACCACGCCTCCTGCAGAGTGACAATGGCAGAGAATTCACGGCGAACGTGATACGTGAAGTGTGTGATCTGTGGCCTGGAACAGTGATCATCCATGGACGCCCAAGACATCCTGAAAGTCAGGGTAAGTGTTCGTTTTTATTTGTATTTTTTTCAGAAATGAAAATTAACCCTTACAGTGCCTACAAGACGGGTATACCCGTCCTGCACTCTAGCCAGTTAGAGAAAACATTCTTGTCGAAGAGTGACCATGCATTGAAACACCCCGGCAGTGAAAGGGTTAATGAGGCAGACCTACCGGTGGTAACATGTTTTGTCTGTTGCATCTGTCAAAAGATAAACATTCAGCTTTTTTCGTAATCGGATCATTTTTCACATTTTACTGACATTGAATTGAAACACCCCGGCAGTGAAAGGGTTAATGAGGCAGACCTACCTGTGGTAACATGGAATATGAAACCGAAATTTAACGCAATAGGTCTAATCTAAAATTTCCATAGTGGTGATTGTGATTGTGATTTTTTTTTTTACTGGCGGTATAACAAGCTAAAATGGGTATGAACTGAACCGCTATGATGTCCAGGTTTTGAAAACTAATGTCGCAGTTGCAGCACTTTAGTACAACATGCTAGATTAACCCCTTGTTACCAAAACCAGGAAACTTTGAAGTTTTCACTCATTCCCCTAGTTTTGGAAAACGGCACTTTGAATTTTAATTTAAAAACATATTATGAATCTGTTTGACTTCCTTGACCTTTACAGATGTATTTTAAGGCATTTTGAGAAGGGATTGCGTTATTAAGACTGGGAATATATCAAAAGTATTAAAAAAAATTATGGAATTTGAGCAATATTTGGTAAAACGTTCTCATCACATCAGTCAAACTATGGATTAACATGGATAAATAGATGTTATTTTAACCGTCTGGGGGTGTAAAATTTGAAAAGTGATTTTGGTGTGCCTCAATTTTACATAAAAGTCCAAATTAACCTCTTGTCTGTGAAATATGGAAAAAATGCCATTTTTCATTTTTCCAACTTATTTTTTCTTCAAAATTAACGATATGTTATCCAACGTTACCGATTTGGGTCTGTTTGATCTCCTAAGCCTGTCTAACTGCATTTAAAGTGAAATACACAGTGCCATTTTTAAAAATTAGGGGAATGAGTGAACTTTTCAAAATTTTGACGTTTTGGGGCAACAAGGGGTTCATTTGGCATGTTGTACTAAAGTGCTGCAACTACATCACTTTTCAAAAACTACACACCATAACGGTTCAATTGATACCAAATGGTCGAAATGGTCATGGCACTTAAAGGGGTATGAAAGACCTAAACCGGAAGTAGAAATCTTTGAACGGCAGCTGATACATTACCTTATCAACTCTCATTATCCAAAGTTTCAAGCCTGTAAGTCCAGTATTACTTCAGAAACATCGGAAAACTCAAAATCAAATTAAACAATTATTATCCGGAAGTGGTCCTAAAGGCTGAATCTTATCATCCCATGTGATGGGAGAAGCCTGGAAGATTCCAACTCAATGTCCGACGCGAAGCCACACTTCCCTTTTGATAATAAAACGTTGTTTTTTTACCACTTCCGGATAAGGATTGTTTATTTTGATTTTGCGTTTTCCGATGTTTCTCAGCGAATACCAGGCTTTCAGGCTTAATTTTCTGGATAATGAGAGTTCATAGAGTAATGTATCAGCTGCCGTTCAAGGAATTCTACTTCCGGTTTAGGTCTTTCATACCCCTTTAATGGTACTGTGACAGTACCATGAACCTTTCGATGAATGATACACTCGACTTCTCAAATTAAAACTGCTCTAGCAGCTTTATAAATCAGCTTTACAACCTGAAATATGGGCTACAGACATAGTGCAGTGGCCTAGGCTTGAAAAGGCCTCTATTTAAGGTGACAGTATCCAACTGGGATTGCTTCACTGTGTGCAGGGTGCATTGAGAGGGGGAACGGAGACCTACAATTGAAACTAGGCAAATGGATGGATACCAATGGCCCACAATGGAGCAGGGGATTAAAGTCTGTGGTTCACTCAATCAACACATCAGTTTCAAGTGCAACTGGGACAACACCGTATGAACTTGTATTTGGTCAGAAACCACGTTCGGACCAAGCTGTTTGGGAGGAATTTGCAGCTCAGGGTATTGTGCGTGAAGAAGATTTGCCAAATGATCTGCTTGTTATGCTTCCCACAATGAGGCAGGAAGGTGCAGTCGTGCAGTCAGTGAGTGAGGAAGATGCAGTCATTGAGTCATTGAGTCAGGAAGGTGCAGTCGTCGAGTCATTGAGTCAGGAAGGTGCAGTCGTCGAGTCATTGAGTCAGGAAGGTGCAGTCGTGCAGTCAGTGAGTGAGGAAGATGCAGTCGTTGAGTCATTGAGTCAGGAAGGTGCAGTCGTCGAGTCATTGAGTCAGGAAGGTGCAGTCGTCGAGTCATTGAGTCAGGAAGGTGCAGTCGTTGAGTCATTGAATCATGATGGTGCAGTCGTGCAGTCAGTGTGGCTGGACAATGTGGGGCGTGTAGTTCTGAGTCAAGAAGACACAGCCGTGAGTCAGAGAAGTGCAGTTGTGCAGTCAGGGAGCCAGAGTGACATCAGCTGCGAGGACGACGAGAGAATCACTGTGTGGAGTGAAGTGGTCTTTGATACAGTTCTGCAGCCAGTCAACAATTCTTTGCCAACTCCCGGACCTTCAACTGCTGGTATGTGGTATGCTTCTATCTGAATTGGTTTTAAAAATCTTGTGTTTTAGAGATATTGGCCATGCAACCATTGGACTAGTTGACGCCCATTACTGTATTAGTCGTATTAATAGGAGTAACATTCCATTACATTAACCCTTTTGCAGCCATAACAAACTAATGATGAACACAATTTTGATAATGATAGACAATGCAGGAGACGGGAGGTGCACTGGCAAGGGTTAATGACTCTGGGGATTAATGGCAGATTTGATGCAAATACAACTACAGTTCATTTGTTTCACAGGTGCTGACCGTTCTTCAGAAGCAGTCAACTTTCAAAAAAAACTTTCCTGTCAAAATGGGTCAAGTGTATGTTTTTGCAATGAATTATTCAGAATTTCTTCCTGTATCACTTCAACGTCGAAACACTAGTACACAGTGATTAATGTGTACACATACATGCCACATTATCATGTCACATTTCCCAACAGAGAAGAAGAAGAATGACTGCAAATGTCTGTTGCAAATACAACTGCATTTTATTTGTTTCACAGGTGCTGACCGTTCTTCAGAAGCAGTCAACTTTCAGGATCCTCTCGGACCTTCTCTCAGCACTCCTGAGCAGCATGCCACTGGTAAGTTTCTTCACACTTCCCTCAACACACTTTCAATGTGCCATATTTTCTATCAATTTATAAAGACTAGTTTGAAGATGTTAACAGGTTAACCCTTACACCACCTTTCTTGGTTTTCACACCAGCGTAGACGATTTTAATTTGTTTGTTTCACAGGTGCTGGTGGTTCTTCTCTCGGCATTGTAGAAAACGTGGATTCACCAAGTACATCATCTACTACCTGTACCAGCCACAAGCGAGGAAAGGAGTATCTTCTTTTGAGCGACAACGTCATCGTTTGTTCTGGCACAGAGCACACAAATCTTGACGTTGTGCATGGTGTGAAAGTGACTAAAACCACTCATGCTGTGTTTTCTGTTGACGAAGTGTTCGTTCCTACACATGTGCCTACAATTGCCAACCCTATGAATGAACCATTAGAAGTAGGACAGTTTGTGTTGTGGAAACGCACTGCAACAGTGCAAAATGAAGAAGGGAACACGGCTCACAAGGAGAAGCGACTTGTTGCCAGAAATAACTATTTGAAGGCTGCCAGACGTCAAGACACGAGGTACCAAAAGAAGGTAAAAGACGTGACCCAATCATTCCAAAACGGGCACACTGTCGGAGTGAAAATCCACAGTGCCGACAGGACCAACACTGACGTGCGGCTCTTGACCTGCAAGATTCTGGAATCAAAGATGAGGGGCGGTGATTCTGTCTATCGGGTGTATTGCCCGACTGGAATTGTTAAAAACTGGTTTCGGGGGGTGGAGCTTGTGGACATGAGCAGTGTGGTCCTCCCACATCTCAATGTGGTAAACCCACAGACTCTTAAGGAAGTGTCCCTCATTCAAGCCTCCAGGTCATCAACTGGTTGGCAAAACCGTGGAGCTGTCGCCAGGTCCGTCTGTACGTGCACAGGCGCGTGCATGACAAAGAGGTGTCCGTGCAAAGATGCCAAACTTGCATGTGGCACCAAATGCCACCCGCACAGCAAGAAATGCAAGAACATGTCCTGAAGTTGTCTGATGTGATTTTCATTGATTTGACTATGCAGTTTGTGGTGTTGGGTCTTTTTAAACAATGGATTTGCTTTCAATAAAGTAGTCAACTGTTCATTTTAAACAAAAAAGAAACTACATTCATCTCCATCGCGAAATTCCAATTTGAACTGAATTCCAACATGAACTGGCTGTTAGTTGAAACTGGAATTCCAGTTTCTACTAGTAGATATCGGAATTCCACTTTCAACTGGAAAAAATCCAGTTGTAAGTGGAATTCCGGTATCTACTAGTAGATACTGGAATTCCAGTTTGAACTTGAAAAAGTCCAGTTGAGACTGGAATTCCAGTATCTACTAGTAGAAACTGAGATTCCAGTCTCTACTAGTAGGATTCCGGATCCTACTGAATTCTAGTTTCTACTGTGACATATATATATATATATATATATGTCACAGTGGAAATGAGAATCCAGTGAGATTCCGAATCGCACTAGTGGAGATCGGAATTCCAGTTTGCACTAGGGCAAACTAGAATTCTCATCTCCACTGGATATTTGTTAGTGAAGATTGGAATTCCAGTTTGCCCTAGTGCAAACGGGAATCCAGTTTCAGTGGAGATGGGAATTCCAGTTTTCACTAGGGGAAATAGGAATTGGGGTAAATAATGTGTTCAAAGGTTTATAATTGTTGTTAAAACCATTTCATCTTGAGTCATTCATGACTTTAAGGCTTACTTATTGCAGGTATTGAAATGCAGAAATAAAAATAGATATTATTTGATTTCTGCCCATGTTTTATCACGTCCGGAATTTCCTACATGTCCATGACATTGGAAAACGATGTCGAAAAGTCTGTCCTGTGTGATGACTGGCTTGTTGGATATTTTTGCAGTACACAATGTTCCTTACACGAATTTCTTCAAATTGTTTTTGGCTCCAGTGGTTGAATTGTGCTCCATGCTGGGATTTTTGTCCAGGGATAGAATGCAGACACGCTTCAATCTTGTTGTACTTTTCTTGAGTTTCTTTTTTGTTTGTAACCAAAGATTCAAGATGCTGCTCTAAAAGAATATAAAATTTCTCCTTTTGCTCCATGATCCACTCTCTGAGTCAGTTTAGCAGAAAACCTGCAGCAAGTCAACATTTCTAACTGAGTGGAGAAGACTAGTGTTCACTCTTTCTTTAGAACTAAGAGTTCACAAAAGAAGTGAGAAGGCCAGACAGATAGACGACTGAGTGAACGTTCAGTAGTCGTGGTTTTACAATACAATAATACTGTCGGCTATGATGGGCGAGGCCATCTCTCTCTCCCTCTCTCTCGTTATCTCATGCTTCATCTTATATGAACTTTTAACTTTGTGATAGGATTTAATGATATTGATACAAAAAAACTTATTGTGCGCAATTACTCTGTGTTGTTCGATTATATCAATTCAATAATATTTATTTTTATTTCTGCATTTCAATACCTGCAATGAGTAAGCCTTAAAGTCATGAATGACTCAAGATGAAATGGTTTTAACAACAATTATAAACCTTTGAACACATTATTTCCCCCAATTCCTATTTCCCCAAGTGAAAACTGGAATTCCCATCTCCACTGAAATTGGATTCCCGTTTGCACTAGGGCAAACTGGAATTCCAATCTTCACTAACAAATATCCAGTGAAGATGAGAATTCTAGTTTGCCCTAGTGCAAACTGGAATTCTAATCTCCACTAGTGCGATTCGGAATCTCACTGGATTCTCATTTCCACTGTGACATATATATATATACACCAGGGTAGATCAGTTAGTTTGTAAGGGGGTGTTTTTAGAATTCAAGAGTGTATATCGAGGTCGCAGAGCGCCCGAGACTGATCAAGGGGCATACGCCCCCCCCCCCCCCCCCCCCTCAACTCAAGAAATAAAATCGCTCGTGAAATCCATTACACATTTTGAGCACATGTTTCTCTAAGCTATATGTCCACAACTGCAAACAAACAAAAACGTTGTTTTCTTATTCCTTTTCTCATAAGAATTTAGTTTTGGGGGGTACCGGGTGGACAAATAATATGACCTTACAGAAAACACTGTAATTCGTAACGTTATCCTGACATTTTTATCTTTAGAAAAGATACGTAAAACATTACTTTGTGTAGATAAAAGAATGGAGAGTATCACTTTATTATAATACGGTACTTATCAATGTGCATGCCGAAAATTATCGAGGATTGGCGAGGGCGTACACATACAATTATCACTCATTTAGTGGTAAAAACGTAAAAAACACAAACTTTGCTCGACAGATCATATTCAAATTTGAACACAGCTAACTTCACTATACACCGTTACAATACCTAAGAAAACCATAAGGTGTTTCGTTATTGCTTACTCCACAAATATTCCCGCACCACCCCCACCCCCACATCTTGACTGACAAAAATGATGTACAAATTCATTTTGGAGCCCAGTAGGTCATGTTGTAGAGCACTGGACTTTTGATCCATAGGTTTGAATCCGAACATTTGTGTGCAAAGTTTCATGAAGATCTGTTCAGTAAATTTCTCTGAATCGCACACCACACACACGCACACAGACACACGAACACACGCACACACACAGACACACAAACACACGCACACGGACACACACACACAGACAGAGGCAGATACAGACACACACACAGACGCATGCACGCACGCACGTACGTTACGAAGGTTTTTTTCTGGAAGTGTCTGTGTGTAAATAACTATTCTATCAGAAATGCATGTCCTAACTGTTTACAAAGTCACTCCATTTCACACTCACACAGCACTCAAACTAGGCACAAAGAATAGTGATTGTTGATTGTGTGTGAATTACCGTACATGTATTTTGTGTGAATGACTTAACCTTTGCCGTGCTTCCTGGGTTCACACATACCCATACTTTTAAAGAGTAGTAGTGATTGTAACTATCCCTCTGCCGACGGCGCGGGTTCTGCTACACCCATAATTACCAAAGCGGCGGAACAGTGTCTGTCTGCCTGTTTGTCTCCAAGAGACTGTCTGTCTCTCTGTTTGTCTGTCCGTATCTCTCTGTCTGTATGTCTGTTGTCAGTTGCTCTGTCTGTCTGTCTGTCTGTCTATCCGTCTATCTGACTGTCTGTCTATCTGACTGTCTGTCTCTGTCTCTCTCTCTCTCTGTCTGTCTCTCTCTCTGTCTCTCTCTCTCAGTCTCTCTCTCTCTTAGTCTCTCTCTCTGTCTCTCTCTCTCTTAGTCTCTCTCTCTGTCTCTCTTTCTTAGTCTCTCTCTCTCTCTCTCTCTCTCTCTTTCTTAGTCTCTCTCTCTCTCTTTCTTAGTCTCTCTCTCTCTCTTAGTCTCTCTCTCTCTCAGTCTTTCTTAGTCTCTCGCTCTCTCTCTTTCTTAGTCTCTCTCTCTCTTTCTTAGTCTCTCTCTCTCTCTTTTTCTTAGTCTCTCTCTCTCTTTCTTAGTCTCTCTCTCTCTCCCTCTCTCTTAGTCTCTCTCTCTTTCTTAGTCTCTCTCTCTCTCTTAGTCTCTCTCTCTTTCTTAGTCTCTCTTTCTCTCTCTCTTTCTTAGTCTCTCTCTCTCTTTCTTAGTCTCTCTCTCTCTTTTTTAGTCTCTCTCTCTCTCTTTCTTAGTCTCTCTCTCTCTTTCTTAGTCTCTCTCTCTCTTTCTTAGTCTCTCTCTCTCTCTAGCTCTTTCTTAGTCTCTCTCTCTCTCTCTAGCTCTTTCTTAGTCTCTCTCTCTCTCTTTCTTAGTCTCTCTCTCTCTCTTTCTTAGTCTCTCTCTCTCTCTTTCTTAGTCTCCCTCTCTCTCTCTCTCTCTCTCTTTCTTAGTCTCCCTCTCTCTCTTTCTTAGTCTCTCTCTCTTTCTTAGTCTCTCTTTCTTAGTCTCTCTCTCTCTTTCTTAGTCTCTCTCTCTCTCTTTCTTAGTCTCTCTCTCTCTTTCTTAGTCTCTCTCTCTCTCTCTTAGTCTCTCTCTCTTTCTTAGTCTCTCTCTCTCTCTCTTAGTCTCTCTCTTTCTTAGTCTCTCTTTCTCTCTCTTAGTCTCTCTCTCTTTCTTAGTCTCTCTCTCTCTTTTTTAGTCTCTCTCTCTCTCTTTCTTAGTCTCTCTCTCTCTCTTTCTTAGTCTCTCTCTCTCTCTCTTAGTCTCTCTCTCTTTTCTTAGTCTCTCTCTCTCTTTCTTAGTCTCTCTCTCTTTCTTAGTCTCTCTCTCTCTTAGTCTCTCTCTCTCTCTCTTTCTTAGTCTCTCTCTCTCTCTCTCTTTTAGTCTCTCTCTCTCTCTTTCTTAGTCTCTCTCTCTCTCTCTTTCTTAGTCTATCTCTCTCTCTTTCTTAGTCTCTCTCTCTCTCTCTCTTTCTTAGTCTCTCTCTCTCTCTTTCTTAGTCTCTCTCTCTTTCTTTGTCTCTCTCTCTCTCTTTCTTAGTCTCTCTCTCTTTCTTAGTCTCCCTCTCTCTCTTTCTTAGTCTCTCTCTCTCTTTCTTAGTCTCTCTCTCTCTTTCTTAGTCTCTCTCTCTCTTTCTTAGTCTCTCTCTTTCTTTCTTAGTCTCTCTCTCTCTCTTTATTTGTCTCTCTCTCTCTCTTTATTTGTCTCTCTCTCTCTCTTTCTTAGTATCTCTCTCTCTCTCTCTTTCTTAGTCTCTCTCTCTTTCTTAGTCTCTCTCTCTTTCTTAGTCTCTTTCTCTCTTTCTTAGTCTCTCTCTCTCTTTCTTAGTCTCTCTCTCTCTCTCTCTCTCTTTCTTAGTCTCTCTCTCTTTCTTAGTCTCTCTCTCTCTCTCTTTCTTAGTCTCCCTCTCTCTCTTTCTTAGTCTCTCTCTCTCTCTTTCTTAGTCTCTCACTCTTTCTTAGACTCTCTCTCTCTCTTTCTTAGTCTCTCTCTCTCTCTCTTTCTTAGTCTCTCTCTCTCTTTCTTAGTCTCTCTCTCTCTCTTTCTTAGTCTCTCTCTCTCTTTCTTAGTTTCTCTCTCTCTCTCTCTCTCTTTCTTAGTCTCTCAGTCTCTCTCAGTCTCTCCCTCCCCCTTTCCCTCCCCCTCTCCCTCCCCTGCAAGAGGTCGGTGAAGGGAGAAACTCGATGCAACCACTGAAGTAGCGCTGTGGGTTTCCCTGAACCCACCCCGTCGTTAGAGAAATAAACGGTAAAAACCCTCTTTCAAATGTATGGGTTCAGACAAACCCGCATCGTCGTTAGAGGAATAAACGGTAAAAACCCTCTTTCAAATGTATGGGTTCAGACAAACCCGCATCGTCGTTAGAGGAATAAACAGTAAAAACCCTCTTTCAAATGTATGGGTTCAGACAAACCCGCATCGTCGGGAGTGTGTAGTCAAAAGCGGCATCCGGCAAAGGTTAAATATAGGTACGAGGGCAAAGGGCAATAACACACACACACACACACAAGGATGGATCAGTTAGTTTGTAAGGGGGGTGAATTTTGAATTCAAGAGTGTTAATCGAGGTCGCGAAGTGTCCAAGACCGAGACTGATCAAAGGGCATCCGTGATGATCGACCGGTCCCATCGGGTTGGTAGGAGAGCAAGCGATCCTGGTCAAGTTTACGTCTTATCGTCATAAGAGATCGCTGATGGCAGCACGCAGGCTGGTAAAGAAGAAGACCGCAACGAGCCTTGTTAATGACGACCTGACCCGGCAACGCACTCACACAACAAACAACACACACACACACACACACACACACACACACACACACACACACACACACACACACACACACATGAGGAAGGGATAATCACACATTGTGCGCCAGTGAGGTTAGATTGGCCACGGTGAGATGGGATCTGAGGCTGGTAAGGGATTTGGGGGTA
>NC_090259.1:41078360-41085860 GCF_037325665.1 Littorina saxatilis | reverse complement strand
AGTTCCTGTGTGGGGAAGGTCAGCCATTTTGTTATAACTTAGATTATGTGTTGTGGTGATTTTATCATTTTATTATTCGCACCATCGTGGCTCAGCCTTTAATTTTTTTTAACCAGTGCTGGGTCCAAGGACGGGAGGGGGGATTCCAGGGTTCCGGACCCTCCACCCTTCTCCGGCAAATTAACTTTTTTTCTTTAAAAGAGAACAAAAATACCCATGCTAAAATGCTACATTTCAACAGTATGGGGCCGAGACCCCCACATCCACACCCCCTCTCCCTCATATGATTAAAGTCCAGAGCTCAAATTAAAGGTACAGTAAGCCTCCCGTAAACCATCACAGATACTGTCAGGCTTTTACACACAGTACAAACACCCTTTCATTTAAACACTCACCACTTGAGAACATGCTAGGTGCCCTCCGTAAAGAGCGAGCAATTTTCAAAGAATTTATTTTTGCGTGGTTTATCTTACCCCTGAGCCATCGTGAACCCGTGTGATCCAGTTTCCCTTTTTCACAATGCAGTCGTCAGTTTGTAATTTGAATGCGGCTCGCTGTGAGCTTATCTGCAATAGCACGTTATTATGTACCTCTGACTATGCACGAAACAAACGGATGTGCTTCACAAGAACTCTAGCGATGGCTTTTGACTGTTCAGAGGAACTGGCGACAGGCATAAACCGTCGTCTGCTACGAGAACCACGACGTTGCGTGACCCTGCTTCCGGGCTTTTCTTTTTTCAAACTTTCAAAACTTCGAATTGTACTGATCTTTTCTTGGTGAAAAAATAATTATTTTATGATTGAAGAATGTTTGTGTAACAAGCTGTCAATTTATTATTTAGATTTTAAAAGTTAGGTCTAGCGCCCAAACGCACCACGGTCCAATTGTGTGAGGAGACAATCCGCAAAATTAATTCTTTGAAAATTGCTCGCTCTTTACGTAGGGCACCTGGGATGTTCCCGTTCGTTGAGCGTTCAAATGGAAGGGTGTTTGTACTGTGTGTAAAAGCCTGACTGTATCTGTGATGGTTTACGGGAGGCTTACTGTGCCTTTAAAGGACCAGACCACGCTGTTTTAAAGGTTATTAGAACCACTAACCGATGACTGAAGGTTAGAGAAATGCACCTAAAGATTCCAAAAATGTAAAGAAATTCACCGATTCGTAGCTTAATCATTGTGATTTAATTAAAAACGTTCCGCCAAATTCGTCTGCTAAACGAGACTTCGAAATGGCCGCCAGTAGACGAGAACCGGCTGTGACGTCACTTAGTGTTTGGAAACCGAAAGTTACAGCTTACGCTCAAGTGGGCGTTTGCCTAAATCGAGCATCAACAGCACGCCGAAGGAATGCGCACGGCTGCTGATAGCTATGAAGTATAGAAAAAAGGTTCAGGCATCAGTTGTCACCTTTTTCCGATGGGCTTACAACTTCTGCAGCAAGACTGATTAACTGGAAACGGCCAACACGATGTGCTGTGTTTCGCGACACTTTCTTCCAATGCGAACGCAGTTAAGCCGGCAAGAAAACCTGGCACACACAAAACAGCTGTTGCCTAACGCAGTTCCAGTTCCGACAATTGTTGACCACTCACAGGAGGTCAGAAACCGGATACCAATGTCATCAGAACGATCTGCTTTCACTAAACGCAGACGAAAGGAAGTGAGTACATGTATACTGAATGTGTTCTGTAAGGGATAGGGGTTCAGTGTCACTGGGCGTTTTTGTCAGACTGACAGTATTTGTAGTGGAATGGCATCTGTTCCTAATTTTAAGCACATGTGTTAAGATTACAGATTAAAACATATATATCTGTTACTACATGTCCGTCCCCATGCACCCACCTTAAAGTTCCCTCTCTCTCTCCCTCTTTTACACTCACCTGGGTAATCGATGAGTCTCAGGTTTAATCAGTGTCCGTCCATATACACATAGACATTCACACAAACACACACACGTTGTTATAGTTGTTATCTAATTCAGTGTTGTATTAAATAGATAAAGAAATCGTTAATACAGCAAGCTTGCATGAATAATTTGCTGTTGTCCTTTTTTTCAGATCAGGTTCTGTAATACAGTAATTATAATTAATACAAGTACAAATTCATGTTTGCAGTCATACTCATAGTGTGTGAGTGTGTGTGTGTGTGTGTGTGTGTGTGTGTGTGTGTGTGTGTGTGTGTGTGTGTGTGTGTGTGTGTGTGTGTGTGTGTGTGAAAAGCACTTTGATACTTAAAACATCTGTGTTATTTGATTTTATTACAAAACTGCAGTCAGAATATTAAGCAGACCTATTCCAACAATACATTTTGATCAGCAGTAAATGTAATGTCAAATTATGAACAACAATCATGTGAGCAGATATATCTAACAGAAACAAATAGTCGAGCAAAATAATACAACCAAGTACATGTGTGGACATCATCATCCACATAAAAAAATTGATTGTAGGAAGAGCACTCTGTGTTATTACCACTGCTTCAGTCAAACTGCCAGTTCAACTTTATCTCTGTGGGTTGTTTTTTTCTCTCAGAGTAACATGGGGAAAAAAAACCTTTAAAAAACTTGCATGCTACAGAGCTGGATTGTTTCTAGTGATCATGCAGCATGATTTATCCGCATAGAAAACTACTGAAACACCTAAACAGAAATAACAATGTCTACAGAAAAAACCCACTGTTTGATTGCTGTCTGTAGTACTCCTCTTGCTAACAGTGGCATTAAAATAATTAAAACTAAGCTATGCTCTCTTGGGGGGGAAAAAGTGCTCTAAGTACTTTTTGTGTCTACATAGGCAAAACAAAACTATGCAATGTTTCAGATTTCCTGACCCACCCTATGTTTTTCCTCCTTATCCTGGACTATTTTGGACTCTTACAAAAATGTAGGCTACTTCAAAAATGACAAATTTTAATTTTGCAGGCTTACAAGGAAATTGACTCTTCTCTTACAACCAGAATACACCATGATTTCAAGCAAATAAAAAACTACATGCACCTGAGAAAAAAAAACCTTTAATTCAAGAAGTTAGACCTCCTAACCCCAGCTTTTCAATTCAATTCAATACGTTGTTGATGTTGATTATGGAGCTTAACGTCCTCCCAGGTAACTAGGGACCTATATTGGGGCATGATTTTTTATACAATGTTAAAAGTGTAGGGTGTAATGGGGGGGAGGGGGACTGGAGGGTGACGGGGTGTAGTCGCTAATAAATTTAAAGGTGCGTTTATTATCTAATATACCAGACATTTTGTTTTGGCTGGTGTACAGAATAACATCACATAAAATCGCACTCGTAAAACATACAAAACACATAAAATGTACACATCAGTACACACATAACCCAAACCACACATATCCATACCAGCACCATCACACACATATCCACATACATACTCTAGTTTGTACATTATAAAAATAAATACATTATGATTAATATCATTACTAGTCAACTTAAATTAAGGCTCAAAATAGGTCTTAAGATGGATGTTATTTAGTGTAATGAAGAGATTATAAAAACCAAAAAAAAGCTATGAGAAAGAAAGTATGAAAGAATGATGCCCTTTCTCCGGTGAAAGTTCTGCTGATTGTGGTAACTTTTTTTTCTGTCTAAAACAGGCATCAGGTTAACTGAACGAGCTGTTTGAGGGGGTGGTGATCCTAACACTGGCCTATGGCAACACTGGCCTATGGCAGCTACAACAAAGCTCTGCATACACAGCAAGACTACAATGCAACAGTGCCCAGACTTTGACTGCTACAGGCTGCTTTCCCATGCAAAGTACAAATGCAAGTGTCCATAAACCAGGGTTTAATACAAAGTCATGTAGTATGTGAGTGAGTTCTGATGAAAAAGTGATTGTGTTGTAATATTGGTTATTACTGAGTGTTGATGTTACAATGATTACATTATAAAAACAACAACAGAACAATGTGAAGAGCAAACTTCTTCTGTGGGCATGCAAGTGAGTTAATCTTGTGTGTGTGTGTGTGAAACTATATGTGACTGAGTGTTACAAATTTAAATGACAACAGTTTTCTTGATAGCCTTTAAAAACAACAACAAATACATACATTTAACAATCAAACAAATATAGGCACCTCAAAAAAAGTTGTATGTACACCTTCGTGGCTGGTGATGCATTCTTGCTCCCCTGCAAGTTTTCATTCTACAATGTACCTCAGGCTAGCTTCCTCTCTCTCTCAAATCTGCCCCTCCCACACAATACAACAGGTACAGTGGCCACTCTGACACCAGTCTCTGAAATAATCAAGAACAGTTAAAACTGCGATGAGCTGTTGTTCTTTTACTCGTGAATGCAATGCATGAACACTTAAACAATATCCCACTTATTCGCGAGTGCGTTGACAAGGCGAGAGTGAAAAAATAGCACAGACTCGAAAGCAGACGATAAGTTCAGCACAGAGAGCGGGCGTGTTTACCTTTGATCGCTGAGACAAACAGTGTCGCAATTTTCATCGTCACTGTTTCACTACTGCTGGAAGTGGCCTCCACCCTCATCTTTCATGCTTGATTCGAGGAGAGAAACCGGTAGTTCGAACATGTACGGTTCAATTTCGTCTGCAGTTACGCTTGTTGTCATGTTGGTAAACAACCATCTCCACACGGTGTGACGTCACGGATAATTTATTCATAAGCCAGTCTCGCGAAGATCACGCGGCACAATGGCGGGTCGTTTTGGAGAAGAAATCCGTCGCTTCGGTCACAAAATTCGTCGGATTACGGCCTTAGAAGATTCCGAAGTAAACCAAACATTGTTGAAGACGGTAAGAAAGTGGTTTTCTAACTAACTGCAAACATCGGGAAGTGTTCGGTCGCGCAGGAACACGATTCGAAGC
The DNA here is from genome assembly GCF_037325665.1 of Littorina saxatilis. Lineage (NCBI taxonomy): Eukaryota > Metazoa > Mollusca > Gastropoda > Littorinimorpha > Littorinidae > Littorina > Littorina saxatilis. Next base: position 41,080,999 of record NC_090259.1, on the reverse strand, counting down.
GTTTTTGACGCTAAAACAGCGTGGTCTGGTCCTTTAAGCAATAACGTGCTAACAAGGAAACAAGAAAATAATTGTTTTAAAGACTCCCCAGCCCCTCGTCACGAAATAACTCACTGTATTGCTGGTGACTATAATAGTGGTCTACATAAAATGCCACTCTACACAAGCTGTGCAAAGATAGCCCCTACGATAAACAAGTGACATTCAGAATATGTTTAACTTTATCCCCACAAACACTACACTCCCATAATGTCGACACTTTCTCCATCCAATGCCCATTGTTTCTACTGTATACCTACTCTCCTGCATTTCATTTGCATATATGTAATGTTGTCCATCCTATCCCCAGCCCACACCAGATGCACCCTAACACCGCAGTTATTTCAAGTACCGTCCCCAGTTTCTTTGTTAATACTGCCACCTCAGCTGCAACTACTATTACTGCATTCACCACTAATGTTACATAAAGACAACAAAAAAAAACCACCTTGTGACATGCACTGTATGATCTATTACAAACACAAGAACACATCAGAATGAAATGACTATCCCAACCCCCCCCCCCCCCCCCCCCTCCTCACTCTGTCACGTTATCACATACCATATTCTGAAAATATTTGCGAGAAAAAAAAACAGACACAAAAACCAACCAACCCACCCACCGATCCAAACATATACCACGCCCCACTAATTCAATCAACCAACCAGACGTACATAATACCCGTGCAATTTTGTAAACACACACACACACACACACACACACGCAAACACACACACACACACACACACACACACACACACACACGCAAACACACACACACACACACGCAAACACACACACACAAAACACACACACACACACACACACACACGCAAACACACACACACACACACACACACACACACACACACACGCAAACACACACACACACACACGCAAACACACACACACAAAACACACACTCACACACACTGACACACACACACACACACGCAAACACACACACACACACAAACACACACACACACACAAACACACACACACACACAAACACACACACACACACACACACACGCGCAAACACACACGCACACATGTAGGGGAAAGGCTCCTAATATGGACCGGCTCCTAATATGGACCACCTCCGGTTCTGACAAACTAACGGCGCTAGAGCGCTCAAAACAATTTCATTCGCTTTATTCATCCTCTCTGGATAAGTTGCACATGTCAAAACAGTTGCAAAAACACAAACCTCAAAACAGGCTTTTTTGCTTTTTTTCACTCTGCCGCCTAAAACGGACTCGTTTTTGTCCACAGCCAAAGCTTTTATCACACAAAAATGGCTACATATGACAGCTAAGACCGTATTTGTTACATTTTAGCAGTGTGTACCCCGAGTTTCTACTGCAAACAAAAAACAAGAGGCGAAGCCTTCAAGGCTCACGTAAGAAATCGACAAACAGTAACACAAACTCACTCACTCCGTCACACATACACACACACACACACACACACACACACACACAGTAAGCATAGGTGAAACTGTGCAAGAAAGCGAGACCCTGGATCTGCCAACTATAGTCTCGGCCCGCTCACAATAACAATGACCGAGACTTTCAGTAATTCCTTTGCGTGACGTCTAACCCTCTTACGTCATAATGTGACGTCTTCAAATAGTTTCTATCACACACGTCAAACACTTTTGACCGAGACGTAATCTTCTTATGCGAGCTTTATCCATAGACTCGGAAATGTTAAAGTTTCTATCACACACACACACACGCACGCACGCACGCACGCACAGACAGACAAAGTTTATCATCGCATAGGCTACACTTACGTGAGCCAATGATAGCAAAACCGCAAAGTATGTGTGAGTCTCCTAATATGAACCACCTTCAACAAATCAAAGAAAATAAAAGCTAAAGGCAATATTAATTAATTCATTAAGAAGCTTGTTGAAAATAACCTATAACTAGCCCTCGAGATTTTGGAAGTTGATAATTTCACTTATTTTCGCTCTGATTTTGATAAGCTTCTTCAGTTTCCTGGTGTGCTTCAAATAATGCTCTCATCAACCCGAACCAGCTAAATCTAAAGCATATTTGAATTAGTCTGACTTGCACACTAAGTTGTATCATGTTATTTTGAAGTATAGGGGGCTTTTTACAGTGATTCGTGAAGGCCTCTTCACTTGTCCATATTGGGCGCCCAGGCTCCTAATATGGACCATTTGTGATTTTGTCTGTATTTGATTTTTTCTGAATGTCTATCAAAGCTATTTCACTCTAATTAGGCCTAACGGTTAAACTAAGAGAGAAGGACTACCAACCACAAAATGAAACTTCTTTGCAAGAAAACAAGCTAGTTATCAGCAATAAACAAAAAGTGGTCCATATTAGGGGCCCTTCCCCAACGTATTCTTACGTACGCACGCTGGCACATAAACACAGACACACACACAAACATACACACACACACACACTCACATACACACAAACACACACACACACATACACACACACACACAAGCGGACAGACACACGAACAGGATGACCACGTCACCTTGTTGCCCCATGTTATTGATGCCCAGTATAGAGAAGAGGTCCATGGTGTTTGCCCCGCCCCCGGCCCCTGA
>NC_090259.1:41043360-41075860 GCF_037325665.1 Littorina saxatilis | reverse complement strand
GAGATACTACGTTTTGCCAAGTCACATTTGTGGATGAAATCCCCAGAGTAAACCTGCCGGAACCACGTATCTTCAGATACAATGTTTTGGCACTCTTCCCTAAATGACAAAATCCACAGAATAGTCTTGCCAGAACCCCCTATCTTCAGATACGACGTTTTAGCACACTCTCTGACATGACAAAATCCACAGAAGTTTCCTGCCAGAACCCCGTATCTGTAGATAAGACGTTTTGGCACTCTTTCCGTCATGTCAAAATCCCCAAAAGTTCCCTGCCAGAACCCCGTATCTTCAGATAAGACGTTTTGGCACACCTTCCGACCTGGCAAAATTTGCGGAATGGACAAGCCAAAACCACGTAATCTTATAATAATACCACATTATGCCAGAGCATCGAACCTGGTATAATTTACAGGCAAGTCCAGCCAGAACTTTATTTGATCCCGAGAAACATGCCTTCTTTTTGGTGACTGGAACAGAGAATTGAATAAGAAAGACGTCACCAAGAAAACGACGTCACTCAAAGTTGGGTGCGCGTTCATTTCTCGTTTTAAGGTGAAAGGTCACATTTTGCATGTCGATTTGATCAGTAATAACCCTGCTTACTGTGTGTGTGTGTACGTGTGTGTGTGTGTGTGTGTGTGTGTGTGTGTGTGTGTGTGTGTGTGTGTGTGTGTGTGTGTGTGTGGTGTTTGTGGGTGTGAGTGTGTTTGCGAGAGAGCGAGAGAGAGAGAGAGAGAGAGAGAGAGAGAGAGAGAGAGAGAGAGAGAGAGAGAGAAAAAGAGAGAGAAATGAGAGCGGGAGGGAGAGCAAGAATCGTAGCAGTCACACAATAGCAAGACAGAGTGGGGGGGGGAGGTGGCAGAGAGAGAGAGAGAGAGAGAGAGAGAGAGAGAGAGAGAGAGAGAGAGAGAGAGAGAGAGAGAGAGAGAGAGAGAGTATCATCGCAGGCACACTAAGCAAGACAAAGGGAGGCAGGGCCGGACTAGGCGAAGAGGAGGGGGGGGGGGGGTTGCCAGTGGTGGCCCAGGGGGATGTCCCCCCTGGCGGCAGGGGCGGATCAGTTCATTTTATGACTGGTTTTTTTCAAAAGTATATTGTGAAGATATGGGTGTGAAGGCGCGAAGCGCCGAGCCGACGGCGCGAAGCGCCTAGCTTGCTAGGGGGGTCCGGGGGCATGCCCCCCCGGAAAATTTTGAAAAAAAGGATGCAAAATGGTGCAATCTGGTGCATTCTGAGGATGATCATTACCAGTTTCAGGCAGCAGATTTTGTCACTGATTAATACCCCAAAAATTGAAACTCAATGTAAAATAAAGAAATGCATACCTCATTCAATATTTTTATTTTTTGGCTGGGGAGGGGGGGGTCCGGAAACCCTAGAACCCACCCCCCCACCCCCCCTTCGTTGTGGGGGTCAGGGGGCGAAGCCCCCTGAAGCTGACGGGTAGGTCATATTCTGAGATAAGAAAATGGTCGCTCCTTGCATAAAACGGCATAAAATAAGCAATAATTAAAAAAAATTTAAATAAGTAAGGTACATGTTTAGGCTAGGGGGGGGGGGGGGGGTTGCGCAACCCCCATAACCCCACCGGTAGTCCGGCCCTGGGAGGCACAGCCTAGATTTAAAAAAAACCCACATCTTCACAAGACAGCGTGAGCCTTGAATCAAGTGTCAAAATAACGACGTTAATGCTTTGTAGTGTCGAGATAACGAAGTTTATGCTTCGTCTGAATCAACAAAGCCATGTCATGCTTGGCATTTTTGCTTCCTAACGAATATTCAACAGTAAGAGCCATATTAATGTTATTCGTTCACTGTGCCTGCTAAGCAAGCTTGACTGATTTTGTTCGCTTCCGCACTGTGAGATACATTGATCTTTCCAAGCGCCCACTTTCAAGATACATACAAACAACCATTATTATCCAGTGACAAGTCTTTTGCGTGCGTGCATACCCCCCCCCCCCACACACACACACACACACGCGCACACTCTGGCTCTCTGTCTGTCTGTCTGTCTGTCTGTCTGACTCTCTGTGTGTCTCTCTCTCTCTCTCTCCGTGTGGGGAGGGGCGTAGGGTGTGTGTGTGTGTGTGTGTGTGTGTGTGTGTGTGTGTGGGTGTGTGTGTGTGCGTGTGATTGTGTGTGTGTGTGTGTGTGTGATGCGGATAATTATACGAACAAGTTAAATATTCCCATGAATTGAGTTTTACTTACCAGAGCCCCCAAAAGCATTAAGGCTGTCGCAGCAGATGGAAATCCTCTTTACGTGCGCTTCGCTCCTCTTCCCTTCTCTGCATTTCTATCGTTTTCTTAGCACATAACCCGTAAGTCTTTCTCTAGCTCCCTTGCCCGCTCTGTCTCTGTTCCTCCTTTCTGTTAGTCTGTCTGCCCCCCCCCCCCCCCCCACACACACACACACACACACACATATCTCAGAGAGAGAGAGAGAGAGAGAGAGAGAGAGAGAGAGAGAGAGAGAGAGAGAGAGAGAGAGAGAGAGAGAGAGGAGTGTGTGTGTGTGGATGTGTTTGCAGAGATGGTCATGTTTATTTCTTCTGTAAATTATATCCCCTGGTCTAAAGGGCTTTTAAAGCTGAGGACAATAAACTCTCAAAGCGTCAAAAGCGTCTCCTCTTCTATTTTCAACATGTCTGTTTTTACTTCGCATATGTGTTGATTCGTAACTAGCTAAACACAAATCTGTAGCTGCTTCCATTGACATCAAGGGATAACTCATGGTAAGTTCAAAATAAAAGCATTAATGTTCTTTCGGGAAAAAATTGTAAATTCAGCACATAGGTTAAGCCTGAACCTTCTCTCAAAGACTCTCCCACTACAGCATGCTGACACCCTGCCCCAGAGACCACAAAACATTAAGCTTCTCCAGGACTACGAAGAATCTGACGATGATGGCCTGGCCATTGCCCTGGACTCTTTCCCAAGATACGCACCGAGGAAGAGCCCTCAACCACGGAAACACTGACTCCAACACGTAAAACACTGGACAGTCTTCCTTCTGACACAGTCATGTACCTACGTCTTCACAGATGGTTTTGCAGTCAGTGCTGTGAAGAATGGTGGAAGAGGAGTATACATTAGTTTTCCTGATAGAAGCTGCCTCACCAAATCCACCCCAACGTGGCAGCTCCCTGCCAACTTCAGTGCCTAAACCTGTGCTCTCCTCGAAGCACCCGGCACCCTTAACAAATCTGAGAGGACATTCCAGTCTACCGTCTTCTTGACGGACTGCAGATGTTTGCTATAGAGTCTGTCAGGAAATCAACTGCTGCAAGACATCAAAGAGAGCTCCAACAACTCTGCTCCAGAACAGCCATATCCCTACAGCGGATACCCTCACACTGCAGAATGTATGGAAATGAAGAGGCAGACAGGCTCTCCAAAGTCCGCAGCAGTTTGAACCCAACAGACCAACCAGTCTCATATCATGAATCAAAGTCCATCCTGAAGAGCTCTTTCACACCCAGTGGAAGAACCGCCTATATAGGCACCCAGTCAGAACGCGTTACAAGAGCACAGCAGGTTATCATCGTAATGCTGCGGACTGGTCACTGCCGGCTCCAAGCCCACCTCTACAGAATGAAGATCTACACACGGACGACTGGCCGCGTGGAACAGGCAGGCAGACCCCAGAACATGTCATCAAGACATGCCCAACATTTGTGGACCTGAGAAGCGAATTCTGGCCTGAGATGATGGAACGGAAAGAGGAAAGAGGCCCAGCAGAGTCCCTGAGGTGAACTGCAGACTTCATCACACCAACGAGCTTGACAGCCTAGACAGTATAGCATGACAAAGGGAACGCATGAGAAGAAGAAGAAGCGCATGGGTACAATGCAAATAGATCTATACATTTGTTTGATTCTTGCTGCATTTGAGGATTAATGTTCTCTGCACTAGCACATGCACCTCAACTGAGATTACTGCGACCTTTTAGCACACTCAAGTCATACGGAAGCTTGTCACAATTCTTTCTTACGTGCCATCGACAAAAGTCTTGATGTAATAACACGCCCAGATTGCATGTTGAAAGTGAAAAATGGTTAGAATAAAAATGCAATTAAAACACCCACCTCAAAACATGACAGAGGCCAGTACATGCACTCCCATAAATCAAGTATACAGCTCCAGTCAAAGCGAACTCTTCGACTGTGTAGAAGACATTTCCTCACAGTAACACATGTTTATGCAAATACAGATACACCCTAACGGTATTGACCATTGCAGTATCATATACCAATGCAGATAGCCCGCTTCTGCATAACAAAGCATGCACCGAAAAGACCCATCTCCCGATACTCCTTTCTGGTGCACAAGTTCTGCTGATTCTGTGTCTGATTTTGTCCCTCAAGAACCACGTATGTCGAAATACGTGGTTTGGGCTGACCACAGCAAGTTAGTTGCAGTCAGAAATGTCCCTGCCAGAACCCCGTATCCGAAGATACAGGGTTCTGGCAGGGAACGTTCTAAGCTTCTTACCGCAGTGATGCCAGCCAGAACCCCGTATCTCAAGATACAGGGTTCTGGCAGGGAACGTTCAATGATTCTTACCGCGGTGATGCCTGCCAGAACCCCGTATCTCAAGATACAGGGTTTTGGCAGGAATGGTTTGCATACAACAAGCGATACTTGGTTTGAGAATTGATCAATAAATCGATCACTTTTGAGTTTTGGGTTCAAACTCAAAATTTACACTAAAGATAACGTCGGTACCTACATTTTGGTGTAAAAAAATGACAATCACCAAAAAGTCGAGATACCGGTTTCTGGCAGGGAACCCTCGAAACTAGATAAGCAAGCACTCAGCAGGCTATTTAGCAAAGCAGCAAGAGTCCCATTTGAGAATAGGCCTGAAAATATATGTTCTCTTCTAAGACTCACGAACAATTATAAGGTTGCAGTTTAACGAACCAAACCCACCATCAAATGTCTTGAAAAATCTATTAGATTGTTTATTCTAAAGAGACTGAATGAACACAACGCCATGTTTATTAGAAGAACACACGTATGAATTAATTAATGAGTCCATTAATTAATTAATGAATTTGGGGACATACAAGCTGGAAAGTAAAGGGATAAAACAAAATACTCTGACCTGCAGACAGTAGCATTTGAATATTCACACTATTATTAACAACAGAAGACTTTCACAAATGGCAACAGTCAGACCTGGACATACAAGAAATTCCTCCGAGGTAGGAAAAACACCCCCGTTGGTCAAAGGGAAATAACCATTCTCACTACCACCAACTGAGAAGGTTATTTCCCTTTGACCATTAATATGTCCCTCTATAAGTCCTTGTAGAATCTTAATCCACCAATAACTCCCTAACCGTGTGTTTGACTGGTCCCAAGTTTTGTAAGGACCGTCTCAGGAATGTATAGAACCTGTTCACCAAGTTTGGTGACGATCGGTCCGTTCATTCTTGAGATCTATATGCGCACACAAACACACAAACAAACACATCGACCGAATCCTATACACACCCCTATACCGGGGGTGTAAAAACTGAACATCATTAGAAACACAAATACATGCAACTCAAAGTATTAGAACATGATAACAAAACGAAGTATTTTGCATCTGAACAATGGACAAAATAAACATGTAATTAGAACACAACAAACGCAGATCATCAGACGTTAAGATTTAAAGAACAATGGGTAACTGAACACAAACACAAATTTAGGTTTTCAGCGAATGTCCCTGTTACGTTCGAATTGCATAGTTTGTATAAGATTTAAAGACTTTAAAAAAATTATATTTCATTGGTGGTATTGATAAAATTTGAAGATTTCTCAAATCAATCAATTATTATTAGATTCACAATCGTTGTCCTGGGAAACACGAATTCAAAGCCGCGTTGGTTCCACACATCAAACAATCAGCCTCATTGGCTTTTACTTTGACAATCCACGTTTCACCTGAAAGCTCAAACCCATTCACAACCTCGATTTGTTACATGGGGAACAGCGTTATTTATTCCCCAGCTGTTTATGAATGAAAACTCGCGAAAAGATGGCTTCTTAGAACTATTAACACATTAAAGACTTTCAGAAAATAATTGGTCACTCGATTTAATAAATGAGAGTTTTAAGAGTGAGTATAATTGTTCTAATAATGCACATTGCTAGTTCCATCAGAGGACACAACACAACTCAGTGAGTTGAAGTAACAAACATTAAAATTGACATCATTAGAACAACGTTTGTAAGTGACAAGACTTGGTGGCCAGGGTGATGTCGCACAAACAAAACACAGACCAGTCCAACAGGCGAAGTCAAGACATCTCTCCACAAGAACAGAACTCAATTAGTCAAACAAAGACACAGCCAAAGAGACTAGGACAACAACACCCAACGTGTGTTTACCAACAGCGTACCTCCTCTCATCTGACCCTGCGATGGATTCCTGCCCGCAGTGGCAGCGTTCTGGCCCACGACACTGTTGAACAGGTTGTCAATGTTGAAGGCCGCGTTGGTGGAGGGCTGGGAGTTCACTTTGTTCGCCTGCTGCAGCAAGTCTAGCGGGTTGCCCGGAGCTGACGTCTGAGGCTGCATCATCTGGGTGAGAGGGTTGGCCACAGAGGCTTGTTGTTGGGGTTGCATGAAAGCTGCCAGGGGGTTGGCTGCTGTCTGACTGCCGGGTGCTAGAGGGTTGCGTATCCCGCTCTGCTGTTGTTGCATGAGGGCTGCAAAGGGGTTGTTGGTCTGTGCTGTGTTAGACCCCTGTTCCGCGTTACGCATAAAGGCAAAGTTTGGCATACCCGAGTTTGGGTTCATGGCTTGCTGCATGTTCTGCAGCATGTTAAGCGGGGACCCACCTCCCTGCGACCCGCTTACTCCTGTCATGAAGAAAGGCTGTCTCTGCTGTGTCCACTGTTGTTGTTGTTGTTGCTGGCGCAAGAGTCGCTGCTGTTGTTGCTGCTGTAGAAGTCTCTGTTGTTGCAGTTGCTGCTGTAAGAATCGTTGCTGTTGTTGTTGCTGCTGTTGTTGCTGCTGCCGTTGTTGTTGTTGTAATAGCCGCTGTTGTTGCTGTTGTCGTTGTTGCTGTAAAAGCCGTTGCTGTTGTAGCTGTTGTCGTTGTTGCTGTAAAAGACGCTGCTGCTGTTGTTGTTGCTGCTGTTGTTGCTGCTGTTGTTGCTGCTGTTGTTGCTGCTGTTGTTGTTGCTGCTGTTGCTGCTGTTGTTGCTGTTGTTCCTGCTGCTGCTGCTGTTGTTGCTGATGTTGTTGCTGCTGCTGTTGTTCCTGCTGCTGTTGTTGCTGCTGCCGCTGCTGCTGTTGTTGCTGCTGCTGCTGTTGCTGCTGCTGCTGAAAAATTCGCCGCTGAAGCTGCTGTATCATGACGGCGGGGCCGTTGGCGGAGGTCATGGCCCCCATGGCTCCCTTGCCCGCCGTGGCCAGGATGCCGCCCTGGTCGGGGTTGTAGCTGGTCGACAGCATTAAGTTGCTGTTGCCTCGCTTCAGCAGGGCGTCACGTGCTGCAACGGCCAAGGGGTTCTCGTTCTGGTTATAACCTGCAGTGGGTTGTCCCATACCGGTTTGCCCCATACCGGTTTGTCCCGTACTCGTTTGTCTCATACCAGTTTGACCCATACCAGGTTGTCCCATACCAGTTTGATCCATACTAGTTTGTCTCATACTGGTTTGTCCCATACTGGTTTGTCCAATACCGCCTTGGCTTGTCCCACCCTGTGTCGTTCCAAGAGAATTCATCACGCCTTGACTTCCCAACAAGCCCAGTCCTGTGTTTTCACTATTCTGCCCTCCAGCGCCCATTGCGCCGGGCGAACCCACATTTCCACTCGAGCCAGGACTTACAGCCGGGTTCACGTTTCCGCCGGAAGTTGAGCCCCCCAAGGACGCCATGTTGTCAGGGGACACCCCTCCACTAGTACCAGTGCCAGCAGCAGCAGCGGCCTTCTCTGCTTGATAGTCCTTGAGGATCTGACCCATATCCTGGGCGGTCAAGGTCACTCCAAGAATCGCCATCTTGGTCTTCATGTCTCGCAACCGGCCGAGAACCACGGGCACGTCCGAGATCTCAAACCTGGGCAACGTTCTGATCAGCTGCATGAGATACTGTGCCGGCGACACTGGTTGCGCGGGTGGTGTTTGCTGTTGCTGTTGTTGTTGTTGTAGTTGTTGTTGTTGTTGTAATTGATGTTGTTGTTGTTGTAGTAGTAGTTGCTGTTGTAGTAGTTGTGACGATGAGTCCGGCCCTTGTTGTGAGGAAACTGGTGAAGAAGTTGGGAGACCCATCGTGTTTGCGAGTTGTGACGACTGCGGCGAGACTGTTGTGACTGCACGAACATTATGCTTTGTTTTGCAAAACACAACACAGAACAACGGTCACCATTAGGAGCAGTTAAATGGCACTTGTTTTCGGGATTCAAACTGATCTTACACACGTGAGGATCACACTTTCCAAACGGGCAAAACAGTGTACCTCTTGGTTCAATTTAAATGTACACTGTAATTCTGCTGATAACTTATAATATTCTTTCCCCCCTCCCCCTTCCATCTTCTTAATCAGTCTGAATATTCTTCTTGAAGCTGAGAACAGGAGCACCATTTTTTTGTTGTAGAAAGGAATAATGTGAGAAATTAATAGTAAACAGTGACATGCTCGCACCACTTTCAAAAGCAAAGGACTTTTCTTAGACATGAAATAAAATTAAACCACACACACACACACACACACACACACACACACACACACACACACACACACACACACACACACACACACACACACACACACATAATCAAACAATATATTTACCTGATAGTACCCTTCCTTCTGTTGGGGGCGCTGTGATAAATGTTTGGATTAGCTCTCCCCAGTTTGATTTAACAACCGTCATTGATCTTGACTGATTTAAATTGATGTGTACAGTCAAACAAAGATTGTCGATGCGTAAATGAAATCAGAGAACTAATATTAACTATGTCAATAAATACTTTTATTACCAATTCAGTGCCCCATATGGCTTTTTGACCAATCAGGACGGATTCCAGGTGACCCTCTAAATGTTAAAACGTTCAGGCAGGGACTTTTTTGTTTATCATGCTAAAAATTAACAAGACAAAGTAAAAATGTAATTCAACAATATCAGCGTGATTTATTCTAAAGAATGACACTTCAAATGCTGTCAGGTAATACTCTCTTTATCTAAAAAAAATACAGAAAAGCGAGTTTTGTCGGTGGGTGCTTTACGGAACAGCAAGGTACCGCCCATCGTCTGAGTGTGCAATGCCGACCGCTCACTTGAAATCTAAATGATCAAAGTTCGGAAAAATCAAGTGAAATTGCGCCACTCGCTTTACATCAAATAAAATGTATCTTTACGTCATTTCCCATCCGTCTGGAGTCGGTTCTAAATCTGTCGCTCTCTGTTCAACGAGAAAAAGCGAAGCAACCGAAACGCATGTTCAACATGGTTTATCTTGTGAGATTGTTGTGTGTCAAAGGCATTTGACCTGTGAATATTCATCACGTCAGGTGTGTTACTCTGATTGGCTGACTCAGGTCACGAGAATTCTTTGACTGACAGGCATAATCAGGTAGAAGCGCTCAAGTTCCCATTGCGGCTGTTCTGTCTAATTCGCGGGGTTGCTTCGAAATTTCTTTTGGTCGAATTAAACGGTAATAAAACCGTTATTTCTAATATGCTGACTGTTAGCAAATGATAACTGACATGTCACTCTCACAAACGATATCAGCATTCGCCTAAAAGGCTCATGCTTGATATCTTTTTTCTCGACACGTCTTGTTATCATTTGCTATCAGTCAGCATAAAAATTATTAGAAATAACTCATATCATAACCAATTCAGTGCCCCATATGGCTTTTTGACCAATCAGGACGGATTCTAGGTGACCCTCTAAATGTTAAAACGTTCAGGCAGGGACCCTTTTTGTTTATCAAGCTAAAAATAAACAAGACAAAGTAAAAATGTAATTCAACAATATCAGCGTGATTTATTCTAAAGAATGACACTTCAAATGCTGTCAGATAATACTCTCTTTATCTAAAAAATACCGAAAAGCGAGTTTTGTCGGTGGGTGCTTTACGGAACAGCGAGGCACCGCCCATCCTCTGAGTGTGCAATGCCGACTCGCTCACTTGAAATCTAAATTATCAAAGTTCAGAAAATCAAGTGAAATTGGGTCACTCGCTTTACGTCAAATGTATCTTTACGTCATTTCCCATCCGTCTGGAGTCGGTTCTAAATCTGTCGCTCTCTGTTCAACAAGAAAAAGCGAAGCAACCGAAACGCATGTTCAACATGGTTTGTTGTGTGTCAAACGCATTTGACCTGTGAATATTCATCACGTAAGGTGTGTTACTCTGATTGGCTGACCCAGGTCACGAGAATTCTTTGACTGACAGGCATAATCAGGTAGGAGCGCTCCAGTTCCCATTGCGGCTGTTCTGTCTAATTCGCGGGGTCGCTTCGAAATTTCTTTTGGTCGAATTAAACGGTAATAAAACCGTTATTTCTAATATGCTGACTTTTAGCAAATGATAACAGACATGTCTCACAAACGATATCAGCATTCGCCTAAAAGGCTCATGCTTGATATCTTTTTTCTCGACATGTCTGTCATCATTTGCTAACAGTCAGCATATTAGAAATAACTCATAGTACTACTACTAATAATAATACGAGAATTTATAACGCGCACTTATCTCACCACAAAGCGACTTACGTGTGTGTGTGAATGTGTGTGTGTGTGTGTGTGTGTGTGTGTGTGCGTGCGTGCGTGCGTGTGTGTGTGTGTGTGTATGTGTGTGTGTGTGTGTGTGTGTGTGTATGTGTGTGTGTGTGTGTGTGTGTATGTGTGTGTGTGTGTGTGTATGTATGTGTGTGTGTGTGTGTGGTTTCAATAAAGAGGTCAACGCGCAATATTCTCATAAACAAATAAAGATTTCACAGAAAAATCAAATATCAAAATGTGAAAATGTTCAACAAACTCCTCTTACTCCTTGGAAATTAAGTGTACATATAATTCTGCCCTGTGAAAAAAAAGCCAAATATAACTGAAGTTTTAACTTTCATAAGAATTCAATTAAAGAATCCAAAATTAACTTTATAACCAAGTGTTGTTTTTACATTATGGCTGACTACAACACAATTAAAATAAGACATACTCTGATTATAATAAATGTAATCTTTGTTGTATCCAACAGTACTGGATGAAATGGATATCCACATAAACAACTTTGGGTTAATAAAAAAACCATCCATCACCCTCAAAAGCCCTTGTCCAAAAAGCCTTTTCGCAACAAAACTTTACCAAAAAGCCTTTATCCCAACAAAACCGTAGCGCTCATAAGCCTTTATCAGAAAGCCTTCAACCAATAAAGCCTTTGCCCCCATAGGCCTCTACCAAAAAGCCTTTATCCAAACCAGTATCTATTCTAAGGAAGCTTTTTCTGCACCTAATATTTGCCGTTTACTATATCCACCCATAGTTAGGCCAAAAAAAATAATAGGTGTGGTTACGGTAACATAGCCACAAAAAATAGGGTAGGAAGGTAGGCAATCACTTTTTTTTTTTAAACTTTTTTTTCTGATGTGTACAAATTAAACCTACTTGACAGGGAAATAAGTGTGCGACTCGGGCGCTTTCGCTTTCATTGCGTTTTCTGCACTCGTTTACTTGTTTTTTGGGGTATTTTTTTGACAAATGTAATAAAAAGTTATAGGGTCGGCCCCCAAAAATAGGGTAGGTCGGGTTACCGTAACCACACCTATTTTTTTTTTAGGCCTTATAACGCACTTTGGTCCAGAGTTAGTTCCCTTACTAATTGTTATTGTTTCAAAGCAGTAAGCTGCTAACATTTGCTCCATTCGCGAATACAAAACATGTTTTAATATTATTTTGGTAAAGCAATTTACCCAGGGATATCATGCTCATGATATCTGGAAGTGAAGCGTTTTGTATGTTATTTTCACCAAAATGTTATTCATAAAATTAGCTTGTTTGGATTTTTCGAATGATGCTATTTTAATTGACCTGCCTCGTGTAGACGGCTTTTACTGTGTGTGTGTGTGTGTGTGTGTGTGTGTGTGTGGTGATTTGTTTTTCACCTAATATTTTTAAATACCCATTATCATACTAAGTGTTTCATTTATGGTTTGTGTGTGTGTGTGTGGGTTTTTTTTTTTTAGTGTTCTCACCTCTCTTGTTAGAACCGTTTGAAACGATGTATTCGCTCGCTTGTGTCATATATATTCCTTTCTTTTTAGGGTGTCGCTGTTTGTGTGTGTGTGTGAATGTGTGACAGCACATCATTTTCCTATTTAAGTTGTTCTAATACGCAGGAGCATCATTTAGATGTAAACAAGATTCGCTCCTAGTGGCGCGAAAGGCGTGTCATATGTTGTTTTGACGCCACACTCTATCACTGCCAACCTGATTTGTATTCCGCGCATCACAGAAGCTTGTATGTATACAAATGGTTGCTTGTATACGACATGCCAACTTAACACTTTCTACCCCACCTATGTTGACCAAGGTTTGTTTTAGCCGACACCAGCTGTGCTGCAGCAGGTCACTCAGAATTGTATTAACTGTGTTGAAAACTGTGTATCAACACGATGGAATGCAGGCGTTAGATCGACGTTACAGGAAGCGACCGAAGTGACTGTGTGTACGGATATATCCGTACCAGGTCAGATAGAGCCATATGAGCGGGGACGGATATATCCGTACCTGGGAGACAATGAGTTAAGTCAGCTCGGCATATGTGTGTGTGTGTGTGTGTGTGTGTGTGTGTGTGCGTGTGTGTTTGTTTGTTTGCTTAACGCCCAGCCGACCACGAAGGGCCATATCAGGGCGGTGTGCGTGTGTGTGAGAGACTGTGTGTGTCACTGCGTGTTTGTGTGTGTGTGTGTGTGTCTGGTGTGTGTGTTTGTGTGAGTGTGTGTCTGTGTGTGTGTGTGTGAGTGTGTGTGTGTGTGTGTGTGTGTGTGTGTGTGTGTGTGTGTGTGTGTGTGTGTGTGTGTGTGTGTGTGTGCTATCGAATGTACAATATTTCTTGCATCGAGACTGAAAAAAAAAAATCTTAGCAAAGGAAAAGTAGAGAAAGAATGAGTAAATTGAACAGAGGCAAACAGACAGAAACAGAAGGTTTAACATTAAGGAAGAAACACGAGAACGAGGGAGGATTTTGACAGGTGGTAGTAAGGCATGTTCATGGCCATGGGGACGTTTAAACGATAATCGGGGATTAATGAAGAGTTTTATCCTCTTAGTCAGGTTTGAGGCACAAAGTTTACGAGGAAAAAGTCAAATGTCTGCCAGACTCAGCAAATAAACTTGGTCAAAAGATTATTGCAAAACTTTGCGCACGTTCAGAAAAGCGTTAAACCACAATCCATTTTAATTGAACTTTATATGCTGGAAAAGGTAATTATATCTACTGTTCATATCATTTGTTCGATTGGTGGTACTTTGTATAGGCATCCCGTGTCAGCCTGCCAAACAAGGTCACCCCTAAAATCGACCTGACAAAAACCAATGCGCCGTATTTTAAAATCTGCAAAAAATCAGAATGTGCACTTACCAAATACTTCTGACTACCATTGGAAAGGCCATTCAATTTCCTGTTCAGAGCATTTTGTTTCATGTACCTTACGTCTTTAGTATTTGTGTAGCATTTTGTCAAAGGCGGTAGGTGTCAACCGTTTCAGAGGCCAAAAAAGGCACGTTTTGCGGCCATTTTTGAGGGGGTCCTCCACTGAGAGAGCCATATCTGCTCAAGTTCCCAATAAATTGCTTTGCAAATTTCAGAAGTTATGACCAATAGCCTGACCAGAATGTGTGTGGATTTTTGTGAACGTGTATATTAAGCGTGTCGTATTATGTAACTTTTCCAAAAGATCTAAACAAATAATCTTATTAATTCAGGTTTTAAGGACAAAAAATCGTGACTTTGCATGCTAAGCAAACAATGGCAAAAGCAATCGCACGCATATAAATCTGTGAGTTATAAGCTTTTAGCTCTGATCAGTTGCAAAGACATAATTAACAGAAGAACTGTGGATTTCACACACAATGAGTTGGCGATTAGGCTCAGTAGCTTAGGAAGTTCTTGTTATAGAGAAAGAGACAGAGAGAGAAAGAGAGAGAGAGATAGACAGAGAGAGAGAGAGAGAGTGAGAAAGAGAGAGCGAGAGAGAGAGTCAGAGAGATATATAGAGAGAGAGAAAGAGAGAGAGATAGACACACACAGAGTCATAGAGAGGAGGGCCCCAAAGGGTTTAAAATCGTGATCGTGATTGGCGTTTTTTGACCTTTCTGTGACCGTGATTGCCGAAATTTCCATTTCTGTGATCGTGATGGGACTTTGCCCGTGATCCGTGATGACAAAAACATCAAGTCTCGTGATCGTGATCGTCATTTGTTTTCGTGATCGTGATGGGCATTATTGCAAAGCATTTTATTTTCAACGTACATTTTTCACAGCTGTATCACTCTATGATCCTCTATTCGTCAAGGAGCCAATCCCGATTGAAGGGGAAGCAACAACACATTCAGAAATATGATTTTGACAGCGATTGATTCCCTTTAAGGGGAGGTGGGCCAGTGCACTACCTTTTTTTTAATTTTCAATGTTTTATTGTCTCTGAATGTTATTTTATGAAAGAAATGAACAAATGATGACAAAGAATAGTCACTTTTTGTATTTTCGGTTGCTGGTTTTTGTTTTACGCGACAAAAACAGTCAAAATACAGACAAAAGTGGAGTACAGGAGATACACGGATTTTCATCAGATGTGATTGTCACACTTCTAATTATTGTTTTATTTTATCCTTCTGGGTATGCTCTAGGGGATTACGAAGCAGATCTTGTTTATTATATTTATATTTGGAGTTAGGAACACTTCTTTGTTACAACTGTCAAACTTTAGGGTAACGCTTGCGAAATTATTTTTTGAAATAATCTGGATATGACTATAATAAAATTTCAGCAAAATCCCTTCGTAATCCCCCAGAATGTTATATTCTGCACAAACTACAAAAGAAAATATTGCTCTAGCTAAATTACAGCCAGAGAAATCGCGTAACCCAAGACGTAACCGTAGGCAAAATGGCTGAACTGAGAAAAACGACATTGAAGATTGAACACCACAGAAACACTATTGAAACAGACACACAAGGACAAAACTGTGTTATGAATGAACAGCTTAGTTTATTTGAATTGCAAACTACTTAGCCTTTAGCACGCCAGCAGAGAATTTATGCGTCCATCCTTTCTTTCCCTCTGTCAACCAGCATGGGGATACTGCCCCAGCGCTAAACGTGTATCAATGACCCGATTCTCGTTTGTATTTGCATGCGAGAATAACGGTATTTTTAACGGTAACTTACTTGAGCCAGAACGAGACTTATTTCCTTCCGTTATCTCGTCGATTTTTTGGTTTCCTCGAAGTTTTCTTCTTTTGTTTTTACATCGATACAGTACTTTGGTGCTTCGACAAGCAAGATGGAGGATGATGAGTTTGAAACTTTCGTTTGAGTTGTTTTTTGACAACAAATCGTACGTGGAATCTGAACGATTTACTGAGGAAGCTCTTCGCAATGAACTTGTGTATCGCGGTGAAGAAAATGACACAGTTCGTCAAGACAGTGACGGAATTTACGAAAGCGCAGATTGATACAAACAGTTGCTGATCCAGTTTCGTTCGGGAAATGGCAGGCCCAGCAAACATTACCGATAATCTGACTGATGTTGGATACTTTCTCCTGTTTTTGTTTTTTTGCGTAGCAAATGCTCAACTTGCTTGTCGAGGAGATACTGCACAGAAACTGACTCAAATTCAGCGCAAAGCAAGCCAGTGCCGAGACGTAAAAAGTCTGCTGCATGGCGTGTTCGGAAATGGCGACCTGTGGATCTGCGTGGAGATCAAAGCTTTCCTCTGTATCGGAAACACCGACAGAATCCAAACTTTGGCCTAGTGCCAGCGGAACTACTTGTTGTTGCTAACCGAACTAATAAAGACGTTGTCCTCTTTCTTATTTCGAGCCATTGTTATCGTATCAAAGGTTGTTTCTCAAGGAAAAATTCGCTTTCGGTTGTCACCGATCGTTTGATGTGTAACCAGGATGTTGTAAAACCGAGTGAACTTCGGGTGTTCCCGTCATGGCCGAGAGTCTCTTCGGTAGTTTCCGTATGCAAAATTCGTAAGCTGAGCATGCGCACTCACAAAGTAAACTGGTTCCCGATTTCGGTTTATGACACGAACCAATGGATGTCGAGTACCTTCCAAATAAGGACATTTCCGTTCGATTACGATTGCTGCCTTTGCAACGGACTAGTGGCTGAGTGAATGGAACATTCATCAAAACACTGATGTCATGTTATAGGTCAAGAGCTGCTGCGCAGTTTCGTATGTCGTGAATGCACTGTTTTGCTGAGGACAAAGCCGTAACTAGCCTTTGAAATGAGACATTTTTTGGCGGGGGAATATCGACTACAGAAGACAATCAATGCCACACATGTTCACATTTTGTCTTTATTGACAGATAAATAGGACACTTTTGACAAAAACACCGACACACATGGATGATAGGTATGTTATGGAAACATAATCTGCTAAAATACCCAAAACAGTGTTTTGAACGATTTGGTCAATTTTGCACTGGCCCACCTGCCCTTAAGAGAACCAATCACACAAAAAAAGAGATCCAATCAGAAGGCAAATTGCAAAAGTCTGTCAAACTTCATCCAATGGAAGGGCTTCGTGCAAAAGTTTTGAGTGCATTCAGTCAAATTCGAATTCGAAGATCAAAAATGGCGTGCAGCAGTACTGTCATCGAACTTCTGTTATATTTTGTGGATTCAAGCCAGACCAAAGCAGGCGGCGAGAATGCCTTGGTGGAAAGGTCAGGCTACGGGTCGGTCTTTCCGAAGACGAAATATCAAGGTATGTTGATCTATGTTGCTCTATGACTACTGTTCTGAATGTAGGCAAAGATCTTGAAATTTGTTCAAGATCTTTGAGTTTGAGTGAGATCATTGACATTGTCGACATTGCCACGTCCGGCTGTCACTCGCTCAGTGTGACCTCGACTGGTTCGAGATCGAGTCTGCGTGTAGCCAAAACCGAAACTAGAAATGTGTTTTTCATCCCAGCAACGTGCCACGTGGACACGCTTGGCATAGATTCTAATTGTCGCTTCTTTGCATTAAGCTTGGATTTATTTTAGCGCCTGTAAACTTTAATATCAACAATGGGTTAAATTCAGAAACAATGGCGGGGAGACGTGCCAGTTTCGGTCACTTGATCCTCATGTCAAAGACGATCAAAGACGGTCATGTTCGTTGGGGATTTTGTCAGGCATGCTACTTTTCCGGTAATTGCCGGAAATCCGATAAAGCCGTTTCCAAAATCCGGTAAAGTCAAATTTATTCCGGTGAAGTTGAAAAATTTCCGCAAAAACGATCCATGTGAATATCGCGCAACGCGACCGGGCGCCGGTCTCAATGAAGCCAGCGCACAGTAGTGTTGTTTTCACCGTTTTGGAGGTGTGTTGAATGGTGGTGGGGGGAGGCTAAAATGGGATTTTTAACAAGATCACAACACTATTACAGCCCTGAAAATGATGCCCAGAATGCACCAGTTTGTTCAGATTTTAACCGTTTTTTGAAAAAATTTTGGGGGGGGGCATGCCCCCGGACCCCCCTAGTTGGTTCGCCTGCTTTGCAGGCTCAGGCTTGTGGCTTCGCCACTGGCACTGCGCGCTTCTTTCAGGTAAAACCATTTTTGGCCTGTAGCATTCCTTTTCAAGGCCATGAAACCAGGCGATAGTGTACCTCAAATTGTATGGCAAAGTTGAAAATAAAGAACCCATCACACATACATGTACTTTAATTTCAATCCACCCAATAGTTTTTGAGAAAATGGGTTTACAAGCTTTAGCTCTGGAAATGTGAAATTGGGCAAGTATATATTCATGTGTGTGAGTGAGAATGTGGGAGTTGAATGTGTATGAGTGTAGAGAGAGAGAGAGAGAGAGAGAGAGAGAGAGAGAGAGAGAGAGAGAGAGAGAGAGAGAGAGAGAGAGAGAGAGAGAGAGAGAGAGAGAGAGAGAGAGAGAGAGAGAGAGAGAGAGAGAGAGAGAGAGAGAGAGAACAATGAAAACACCATTCTTGTTACTGATTACAAATCATGATATGTATTTCTATGTGTGTATGAAAGAGAATTAAAAAAATAATGAAATAAATTAAAAGTGCAACAGTTCTCACGGCAAGTTGTGTTGAATAAACAATAGATCCAGAGGAGCGAATTACTGTGTGGTTGTGTTTACTTTGACACGTGCTTTCTGTACATGCAACTTTTACCGTGACCGTGATTTGCCACTGGTGTTCGTGATCGTGAAAACAAAAATCAAGGTAACTGTGATCGTGAAAGCTCAAATTTCCCTTCCCGTGATCGTGATGATACCCCCCCTTTGGGGCCCTCAGAGAGAGAGAGAGAGAGAGAGAGAGAGAGAGGGAGAGAGAGAGGGAGGGAGAGAGAAAGAGAGAAAGAGAAAGAGAGAGAGAGGGAGAGAGAAAGTGACGGAGAGAGAGAGAGAGAGAGAGAGAGAGGAGGAGGGAGAGAGAGAGAGAAAGAGAGAGAGAGAGAGAAGACTCAAGACTCAAAGACTCAAAATGTTTACTGTCCTCATAAAGGGAGAGGAAAGAGAGATAAAGAGAGGGAGATAGAGAGAGAGAGAGAGAGAGAGAAAGAGAGAGAGAGAAAAAGAGAAAGAGAGAGGGAGAGAGAGAGAGAGAGAGAGAGAGAGAGAGAGGGGGAGAGGGAGAGAGAGAGAGCGACGGAGAGAGCGAAAGAGAGAGAGAGAGAGGGAGAGAGATCGAGGGGGAGGGGGAGAGAGAGATAGAGAGAAAGAGAGAGAGAGAGAGAGGAGAGAGATAGTGTGTGTGAGAGGTGAGAGAGAGAGAGAGCTAGAGAGAGAGAGAGAGAAAGAGAGAGAGAGAGAAAGAGAGATAGTAAGAGAAAGATAGAGAGAGAAATAGAGAGAGAGGAAAGACAGACAGACAGACACAGGGGCGGACGAGGGGGGGGGCACAGGGGGCACGTGCCCCCCCCCCCCCCGAAAAAAAAAAGAAAGAAAAAAGAAGAAGAAAAAAAAAAGATTTTTCTATGCTGATTTTATGACCATTTCTAAGTTCAAATTGCACCAGATGGCACCATTTTGCTTCTTTGGGCAAATTTTTTTTCCGGGGGGGCATGCCCCCGGACCCCCCTAGCAAATTCAGGCGCTTCGCGCCCATCACATTCACTTTCAATTCAAAGTGCCCCCCCCCCCCTTACAAAGCAACTGATCCGCCCCTGAGACAGACTGACAGACAGAGAGGACAAGGGAAGGAGAATAAGAAGGAGAAGAAGAAGGGGAATTAATCAGGCAGCAAAAATCCCTGTAAGCAGTTTTTACATCTATGATTATAACACACTCAGTTTGTTGTTACCCGAACTGTTGTGATACCAGAGTTCCGGGCCTAATAACGCAAGGCCCAAATCTAGCAAAGACAAAGGAAAAGTCCGTTAAAAGGGACCAGAGATCTGGAACCATTAAGGAATGACAAATAATTATATCTAGGAGAGACAAGGGAAAAGTCCAGTAAAAAGGACCAGAGATCTGGAACTATTCAGGCAAGACAAGGACTAAGAACGGTCTGTTAAAATGGACCAGACATATGAATCCATTAAGGAATGACACATAATTATATCTAGGAGAGACAAGGGAAAAATCCAGGAAAAAGATCGAAAGACTAAACAGTTTTGGAAAATGTTGGAGTCGTTTGAAGGAACTAAGAGAGTGTTGTTAGCGAAAACGATGCAACGAGTCAATTGAAAATAACGTCAAATCCGTTGCTTTCGCCAACGTGATCCATGCTTAGCACGTCACAGTTGTCGCCTTGACAACCGTCAGCATGAGATGGAAAATGGCCGCCACAGCGGATTTCGGTGAGATGACGTCACAGGGAATCAACGGTTTCCCTTGTAGTGACATAGCAATTTGTTGCATTACTACGAAATAGTGTTTCATTTTGAGATGTTTTAAAATTATGATAGACTGGTCTTGTCAGAACACTATAATGAGTGAACATAAACACATTTCAATAGATTAAGGTCACTAAGTAATAACTTTTTTAAGACTAAAGTAATCAGACACAATTGTTTTACCATGGAATTGCTAAAAAGGAGAAAAGTCAAATTAGTATCTCCTCGATTTCTTTCAGTTAAAATCGAGTCAGAACTATCTACTAATTTACACCGTCATCTACACAAAAAACATACATTTCTACAGACTGAGAGAGAGATATCATTAAAAAGTAACCAAACAGAGTTTCAGAGATACAAGTCTAATCCAAAGTGTGACAAACAAACAGACTGACTGTAAAGGCGTGTAAATCTCATATCTCCCGTTTTACTACAGCTATAGGAACCTAATTTTTCACACACCGTATATGCACCACAATTCCAAGCTACTCACCAAATGTCAGCTCAATTAAACCCAGAGTACCAGAGATACAAGTCTAATCCGAAGTGTGACAAACAAACAGATTGACAGACAGAGTGATTCCTATACACCGCCATAAAAAGGCGGCGTAAAGTAAGTAAGCTTAGTTAACTGTTATTCCCCAGACTTTTGAGTTTGCCTGGAAAAGGACACGTAACAATCTAGCAGCAACAAAGTTCTATCCACCAGCATTACAGGTACTGTCTACGGGTCCCTGAAAGAACGCAAGACAACGGGAAAGTCAGAAGGGCTAAGGAGAGGGGTTAAATCCCCTTGACTGCCTTAGGGCGGGTATACCCGTCCTGCACTTGTGCATTATTTCCATGATTAGATACTAAAAACAGATTCTTGGTTGAATTTCCTTTAAAAATAACATAGGTTTTACTTTCCTACCTACTGCCAGTTTGGAGCTAGAATTTTTTGTGAATTATTACACCCCGAACTCCAATATTCCCTGGCAGTCAGGAAGTTTTGATTGGCAGCGAAAGGGTGAGACGATGAACCGAGAAACCGTTTTACCCATGTACGTCCTGCTTCCACCAAGCCGGAGTCAGTAGCCTGCCCTTGCGGTGAGGGGGTTACCCCCACGATTGCTATGAAAGGAAAGAACACAAGCCATAAAGCGTATCGCATTGCTTCTGAAACACGAAAGACACATTGAAACCACGTCGTCTAAACTCTGGACAATCATATCCTTTGGCGTGAAAGCATGTAAAGAAACTAAAACAAAACAAAGCAAAACTCGAATCAAAAAAAGAGAGAGAAGCAGCTAGGATGTTGAATTTTGGTATGTGTCCAAATGGAGGGATAGACTTAGCTACCCCCATGAAAAAAATCCTGGCCTGATCTGAAATAGTAAGCAGAATTGTTCTTACGGGAAGGACTGTGCCTTTAAGTATCGGCGTGACCACCCCCACCCCCCCCCCCCCCCCAAAGAAAAAAAAAACAAGAAGAAAAACAAGTCGCGTAAGGCGAAATTACTACATTTAGTCAAGCTGTGGAACTCACAGAATGAAACTGAACGCACTGCTTTTTTTCACAATGACCGTAGTCCGCCGCTTGTGCATAACGGAGTGAAACTGACGAGCCTGTTCAGCGCGGTAGTGGTTTCGCTGTGCTGCATAGCACGCTTTTCTGTACCTCTCTTCGTTTTAACTTTCTGAGCGTGTTTTTAATCCAAATATATCATATATATATATGTTTTTGGAATCAGGAACCGAACAGGAATAAGATGAAATTGTTTTTAAATCGATTTTTCGAATGCCCATGTGTGAATGTGTAAGTGGAGCGTATACGAATGTGTAAGTGGAGCGTGGTCGAATGTCCATGGGTGAATGGGTAAGTTGAGCGTATACGAATGTCCATGTGTGCGATGTGTAAGTGAGACATGGATGTGTTCATGTCTGAATGCGTAAGAACAAGGCAAGGAATGTCCAGAGAGGTATGTGGGAGGTGTTTCTATAACCTGCCCTGTTATATAGTGCTATATGTTTTATGTAAAATCAATGTCTTGTTTGTATTATTGTTATGTACCACCCCTGAATTTCTCTATGAGATAATAAAGTATTCTTATTCTTATTCTTATTCTTGATATTTCGGAAATTTAATTTTGATCATAATTTTTATATTTTTAATTTTCAGAGCTTGTTTTTAATCCAAATATAACATATTTATATGTTTTTGGAATCAGAAAATGATGTAGAATAAGATTAACGTAAATTTAGATCGTTTAATAAAAAAACAAATGTATTACAATTTTCAGATTTTTAATGACCAAAGTCATTAATTAATTTTTAAGCCACCAAGCTGAAATGCAATACCAAAGTCCGGCCTTTGTCGAAAATTACTTTACAAAAATGTCAATCAATTTGATTGAAAAATGAGGGTGTGACAGTGCTGCCTCAACTTTTACAAAAAGCCGGATATGACGTCATCAAAAGTATTTATCGAAAAAAATTAAAAAAAACGTCCGGGGATATCATTCCCAGGAACTCTCATGTCAAATGTCATAAAGATCGGTCCAGTAGTTTGGTCTGAATCGCTCTACACACACACACACACGCACAGACAGACAGACACACACACATACACCACGACCCTCGTCTCGATTCCCCCTCTATGTTAAAACATTTAGTCAAAACTTGACTAAATGTAAAAAGAAGGTAAAGTAGCTCACACAGCGTACCAACAGGAAACGTAAGGTCAGACACGAATATTAATAATTCAACGTGACGTCATAAACCCTCAGCCTTCATGTCTACCTCATCTCGAGGACAATAAAGAATAGAGAGAAAAAAAACAGCAAAAGCAATAGAAAGAAAAAAGAAGTAAAAAAGGTATGGTCGTAGCCTTTTAAAAACTTCCCCAACACATTCGACGATAAATGGAATAGCATCATTATTTTGTTTTGTTGTGTCTCTTCCTTGTCCAATGTAAAGAGCGAATAGTTTTTAGGTTCATTCAACTTCTACGACTTCCTTACTTCATCGTCGTAAACGCATTGCAAAAACAAGAGTTCACCTGCAAAAACAAGCAAACAAACAAACAAACCATTCAAAAACCTTCACACAGTAACAAAAAGTACAAGCCCCGGTCAAAAACAAGTCCAGTAACAAAAAATAGTTTTGTATCTTCCTTGAAGAAAGACGGTAGAAAAGAAAATCAACAGTCGAAAACAACATTTACCTGTTGGGAGATACAGCAAAGGCAAAGCAAACAAAGACAAAAATACATTTCACAAATCTTTCTTTTCCAGAAGTGGATGCTAGAAAAACCAAAATCAATAACCAAACACAAAAAAGGGAGATAATCATGGAGGCTTTCAACACAAGGGAAGCAACTGTGTACAAGCAAAACCTGGATTACCTGTAGGCGGCGTCGTCTGCTGAGGGACAGAGTTAAGGGCCGCCATTGCGTCAGCAAAAGAGAAACTGTTGACCCCTAAAACAGTTCGTCTAAGCCTTGAAAACATCGATGAAATACGAACAATATTTTATAAAGAGAGATCAATACACTGGATGTGAATACGTGAAAACACGCAAAATGAAAATGACTTGATACACGATTTCGTGAGATGCGTGGACACGGAAAATACTTTGCTTTGGAACCGATACTCACATGCGTATACGCTCATATACGCGCAAGGAAATACACACAAGGTATGCGCGACTGTTGCTACACCCTTGGGTGCACAGGTTACATACCCACACGCAAAAACATACGCACACATAACACACGCGCACATACACACACACACACACACACACACATATGTGCACACACATACACACACGTGACATACAAACATACACACACACACACACACACACACGCGCGCGCAAATACACACAAACACACACACAAACACACGTAAACATATTACATGTACAAACATACACTGGTAAACACAATGCACGAGCTGCGAAAAAGACAACGAAAACGAACACAGCCTGACATACACAAACAACATACCTTTGCCCTTTAGAATAGTTGCCATAAAACATTTCCAAAATTGTGATGAAATGACTTTAAATACGTTAAAAAACAAATTTTCATAAAATAACAGACAGGTATATAAGGTTTGTTTGTCTAAAGGTAGTTGTGTCAGAATAAAAAAAAAACATACAAAAAACTTGGTACGTAAGCAGTCGATCTGTTTTGCATTTATAATTGTGTTAGTCGTTTATGTGTGTTTGTGTGCATGTCAGCGTATGCATGCGTGCTCGCTTGTGCTTTTTCTTTTCTTTTGGTCATATGTAAGTTATTTTCCTGTTTGTGCTCGTGCATGCTTGTTCATTCGGGCATGTTTGCAAGTCTGTTCGTTCCACCTGACGCTCCGGTATTGACGGTCTGTGCCCATGTCGCGTGCACCACAGCCAGCACCACCAGCACCAGCATCTGAAACACACAAAACAGTGACGTGCACACACTTAAAGACATACGATATCGATTAAAAACAACAACACATCAACAAGACGCTCTTTTTGAGCCTCTCTATCGAATTGAAACCTCTGACGTCAAAAGCCATTCGAAGTTCGAAAAAACGTCATGACGTCATCACGTTAAAATTATGTCACTTCTTCTGCATGTAGTTTGTCTCGGCATTTCAGCATATCATTAGTCGTAATGTCAACACCAGGCTGTGCATATATCGGTATCGTATATCATTAATGGGTACAATTAAAAAGTCGTTCAAAGATATATCGAAACCTGTAGTCAATCTGTCGGTCTGAAACAAAAGCAACTAAGCAATAGTGTTCACGTTAGTGCTTTCCTTTCATTGTCAGGCCGTTTGTTTGACTTGAAAACGAACGTTGTTGCAGCACGTTGTACAGGGCCGGACTAGGCGAAGAGGAGGGGGGGGGTTGCCAGTGGTGGCCCAGGGGGATGTCCCCCCTGGCGGCAGGGGCGGATCAGTTCATTTTATGACTGGTTTTTTTTCAAAAGTATATTGTGAAGATATGGGTGTGAAGGCGCAAAGCGCCGAGCCGACGGCGCGAAGCGCCTAGCTTGCTAGGGGGGTCCGGGGGCATGCCCCCCGGAAAATTTTGAAAAAAAGGATGCCAAATGGTGCAATCTGGTGCATTCTGAGGATGATCATAACCAGTTTCAGGCAGCAGATTTTGTCACTGATTAATACCCCAAAAATTGAAACTCAATGTAAAATAAAGAAATGCATACCTCATTCAATATTTTTATTTTTTGGCTGGGGGGGGGGGGGGGTCCGGAAACCCTAAAACCCACCCCTCATTGTGGGGGTCAGGGGGCGAAGCCCCCTGAAGCTGACGGGTAGGTCATATTCTGAGATAGGAAAATGGTCGCTCCTTGCATGAAACGGCATAAAATAAGCAATAATTAAAAAAAAATTAAATAAGTAAGGTACATGTTTAGGCTGGGGGGGGGGTTGCGCAACCCCCATAACCCCCCGGTAGTCCGGCCCTGTTGTATGTTTATCACTGTATACCTGTACTCTTCTCTTCTCATTCTTCGTTCTTGGGCTGAAAATCCCACGTTCACTCATGTTTTTGCACGTGTGGGTTTTTACCTAGTACCTGTATGGACGTTTTTACCCCGCCATTCAGGCAGCCATACGCCGATTTCGGGGGAAGTATGCTGGGTATTTTCGTGTTTCTATAACCCACCGAACTCTGACATGGATTACAGTGGAGGATCTTTTTCGTGCGCACTTAGTCTTGTGCTTGTGTGTTCACACGAAGGCATTAGCAGGTCTGCACATAAGTTGACCTGGAAGATCGGAAAAATCTCCGCCCTTAACCAACCAGGCGGCCGTCGCTGGGATTTGAAATCACGACCTTCCGATTAGGGGGCCGATGTCATATCCACTTAGTCACTGCGCCCCTCATACCTGTACTCAAGCTTACTTCCTTGGTTGCAGTCTTTTGTGTTCAGAGTATGCTTATACATATACTACCTAAAGTAAACTACATCATAGACAGATTGTAAAGTTATCATTCAAATAAGTTAGCATTCTTCTCTTCGTTTAGCGTAAAATGAGTTTTATACTCGTAGTATGTCTGTGCCATCTCATGCTAGCAAAACCCTTGTGATCCTGTCACAAAAAGCATTTGCATACGTGGAATTACCACGATCACGCGTGGACGTATACACCCCCTCCCTCAACAAACAAAAAAGAAATGAAAAAAAGAAAAAAAAAGAAAAAAAGAAAAAGAAAAAGAGCACCATTACACATGTGAGGAAAGTTGTAGCAAGTGAGGAATGTCCTTAACCTTCTGCGTGAGTCTGTGCTATGTGTGTGACGTGTTCAAGTAATTCATTTCCCACGTGTGAAAATATCCCAGTTCAGCATCCCAACATTTTACGTGTACATTCTGAAGGGTAACACACTAGCAAACAAGTAATTCCACACCCTTCTCCGCATCTTCTTCCTATTATCTTGGATACGTGAACTACGAATTATGAAGATAGATTTGATGTTACAAAGGGTAGGCTAGGGTGTGTGTAACTCACACACAGGCACGCACATACAAACACAGACACACAGACACACACACACACACACACATACACACACACACACACACACTGACACACACACACACACACACACACACACGCACGCACGCACGCACGCTTACGTTACACGCACAACCACACACACACACAAACAAACACACACACACACAAACACACACACACACACACACACACATACACACACACACACACACACACACACACACACACACACACACACACACACACACATCAGCGTGTCACGACCAGGACATTTGGGTGGACAACAAATGAGCAATCCCGTAAACGTGACAGCTGCATTCCGCTCATGTACTGTAACACGTACTAAACCCGGACATGATACCAAATTAGCGAGGACAGAGAATGAGAGAGAGAGAGAGAGAGAGAGAGAGAGAGAGAGAGAGAGAGAGAGAGAGAGAGAGAGAGAGAGAGAGAGAGGGAGAAAGAGAGAGAGGGAGAGAGAGAGAGAGAGAGAGAGAGAGAGAGAGAGAGAGAGAGAGAGAGAGAGAGAGAGAGAGAGAGAGCACGGAAGAGAAATCAGATTGACGGACGGACGGATGGACTGACGGACAGATGGACAGACATACAGAGATAGAGAGAGAAAGAGAGAGAGGGAGAGAGAAAGAAAAAGAGAGGGAGAGAGAAAGAAAGAGAGATAGAGCGAGGGAGAGAAGGAGAAACGGACAGAAAGAAAGAGAGAGAGAAAGAGAATAAGAGAGAGAGAGAGAGAGAGAGTTAGTAGATTAATTAAGCACAGTCGCTTTTCGTTCAAGATGTGACTAAGACAGATAATTATTTGTATTCTTTTTCATCTGAAACATATCGACGGCACTTGGCCAGCAAGAGCAAAACAATACTTGTGTTAAAAGCCACAGTAAGATCAGGCTCAGTTGAAAAATTCAATCAATCAATCAATCAATATGAGGCTTATATCGCGCGTATTCCGTGGGTACAGTTCTAAGCGCAGGGATTTATTATTATTTTTTAATTTTATTTTATGCAATTTATATCGCGCACATATTCAAGGCGCGGGGATTTATTGATGCCGTGTGAGATGGAATTTTTTTACACAATACATCACACATTCACATCGGCCAGAAGATCGCAGCCATTTCGGCGCATATCCTACTTTTCACGGCCTATTATTCCAAGTCACACGGGTATTTTGGTGGACATTTTTATCTATGCCTATACAATTTTTCCAGGAAAGACCCTTTTGTCAATCGTGGGATCTTTAACGTGCACACCCCAATGTAGTGTACACGAAGGGACCTCGGTTTTTCGTCTCATCCGAAAGACTAGCACTTGAACCCACCACCTAGGTTAGGAAAGGGGGGAGAAAATTGCTAACGCCCTGACCCAGGGTCGAACTCGCAACCTCTCGCTTCCGAGCGCAAGTGCGTTACCACTCGGCCACCCAGTCCTCAAATTCACTGACTAGCTTCTTCCTCTCCACACAAAAAGAAGGTGAACATTGATGTCAAAGTAGCATAGAAAAGAGTGCATGTGCAAAAATAAAAAGTGCATACCTCATAAACAATTAAAAAAAAAGAGGATTTCATCCTGTATCACGTTGACAAGTACAAATACCATTCTCAAGACCTCGCACACAGGAAATGTTTATTATCTCATTAACCATATTCTCACGCGTGCTAACACATAAAAGCTTCCTTTACTCGTAATTTTAGGACGTAATTGTTACTTGTATCCAGGGTTCGCGTCTTGGATTTAACATAGTGTGGGATTTAAGATAGTTTTTTTAGGACAATCTTGTCCGAATTTAGTTGATATACAGTTTCAACGTAATACCCGTCTGACCTGGAATAATAGGCGGTGAAAGGTCGATGTGAATATATATATATATATATATATACGACTTGTGTTTGTGTGTCTGTGTGTCTGTTCGCGATGCACGGCCAAAGTTCTCGATGGATCTGCTTCAAATTTGGTGGGCTTATTCAGAGAGACCCCGGACACAATCTGGTGGATGAGAATTTTCAACACGTGCTCTCAGCGCGCAGCGCTGAACCGATTTTGGTTTTTCTCTGGATCCATTCCCAGTAACTCTTCCTTATCTTCTCCAGTGTTTTCAGCGTTTATCTCCCTTCCTTCGTGTGGCGTCAATCCATATTCCCGTTTCCATTTTTAGAAGGTCACTGTCGACAACGCTCAATCCATATTCCCGTTATACTATTTTTAGAAGGTCACTGTCCCGGCGAAGCCGGGTATTACTCTTCTCCAGTGTTTTGCGCGTTTATGTCCCTTCCTTCGTGCGGTGCGCCGGCAAAGCCGGCGTACACCCGGCTCGACTTTTTCCCGGCGAAGCGGGTATTCATCTAGTGCGTGATATATTGTGTAAAAAATTCCATCTCACACGGCATTAATAGGTAACATGCGCCTTGAGTCGCCTTGTGTGGTGAGATACGTGCGCCATAGAAATCCTCGTAAATAAAATAAAATAAATAAACCAGGGAAGACAGTAGTCATATTGTTCTTGTGACGCGTTTGTTATTTCAGTTTCTTTTTGAGCTTCTGTGTGCTTCTGTGTGACGGTGATATTTTGTTTTGTTATAATTAAACATTCAGATGTGTGTGTGTGTGTGTGTGTGTGTGTGTGTGTGTGTGTGTGTGTGTGTGTGTGTGTGTGTGTGCGTGTGTATGTGTACATGTGAATGTGTGCGTGTGTGTGCGTGTGTGTGCGTGCGTGTGTGTGTGTGTGTGCGTGCTTGTGTGTGTGTGTGCGTGTGTGTGTGTGCGTGTGTGTGTGTGCGTGTGTATGTGTGTGTGCGTGTGTGTGTGTGTGTGTGCGTGTGTGTGTGTGTACCCCCGTTTCCACAGGTTTGGTTGCCTAAATCACCATAAGGCAACCATCCACACGTGGATGGCAACCTAAACTCTGGATGGCAACCTAATTGTGTGGATGGTCGCTTCATTTAACATCGTTAAATTGACTTTTTTGACGGAAAGAATGTCATAACAATGTTCAAAATGACATTCTTTCCGTCCTCTATAGGCGACGAAATAGGTCAAATTTTGTGCATTTTTTAGTGCAAAATTCTTCGATGCCGGAGCGAGTACTGCACCCAGTGCTGTTGTAGTGCAAGTGCACTAGAAAGGCACTACACCCAGTGCCGCCTCTTAGGTAACCATCCACACTTTAGGTACGTGTGTATGCGTGTGTGTGTGTGTGTGTGTGTGTGTGTGTGTGTGTGTGTGTGTGTGTGTGCGTGTGTGTGTGTGTGTGTGTGTGTGTGTGTGTGTGTGTGTGTGTGCGTGTGTGCGTGTGCGTTGGTGTGTGCGCGTGTGTGTGAGTGTGCATGTGGGAAAGTGTCCCATCATAAATGTGTAGCGAACATCTGAGATTGTTGTTGATAACGATAGAGTCATTTGAATTGTGTATTGTTTACGTGATTGTGTTGCATTTATTTAAAGTTTATTTGTTTTTGGCTCACGTAAGTGTAGCCGGCTATGCGATGGTAAACTTTGTCTGTCTGTGCGTGCGTGCGTATGTATGTATGTATGTGTGTATGTCTGTGGTAGAAACTTTAACATTTTTGGCTAAACACCGAAATACTCGTTTCACGTGGTTAATTTTCAAGCACCATCTTCAAATTATTGAAGCAATGATCAACATTGTGTCGGCATGTGTGTAGTTAAAGCGTGTATCCAAAGAAAACGGGTGGTGGGGGGTTTTGAAGGGGTACAAGCAGTTGACTGATTTGTGTCGTGTTTGGCATGTAGACGGCAGGTCAGGTGTCAAGATCAGGTCAGGGGTCGCGCGAAGGATTGTGGTCCAGTTCTCACCTCGCCGATTCGCCGGGGAAGACGATTTCATGTTGTTCGGTTTCTAAGCTCCAGAAAAGTAAATAAAGAAGATACCAAAGGGAGATTTCCTACAATTTGATCTGCACAGCGTGTTTCCAATGTCCACGCGAGGAAGAGCTGTCGAAAGCGCGGCAGTCAGTGTCGATCTTGCAGCCGTATCCCGGTAAGTTCAGAGACAGACTGTCTAGTCTCTCCCACTCTGATAACGTGTCACCTACTGTTAATCCGTTTTGTTTTAATTTCTTTTTATTTCAGCAGACACGGCTGTCAAACACAGTGCTAGGCAGTCACCTCTAGTGAAATGAGTTGATCTAGTCTTAAGTACTTTGCAACAACTTCCTTGAACGTGAAAGACAGTTTTTGAATGCTAGATCTGTATCGCGTTTCATTCCAGACTCGATCCTCTCTTTGATTGTAGATCTACTGTTTGCTGTTTACGCACTATCATATGATTCGCTATGTAACGTTTGGTAAGCTTACCTTGCAACAGCTTTCTTGTCTTTGTTGGCATTTCTGGCTGTGTTGACCGTCAGAATTATTTTAAGAACCAGGCGAGTTGATATGATGCGTTAGTTTTAACTGTGTGTGTGTGTGTGCGTGTGTGTGTGTGTGTGTGTGTGTGTGTGTGTGTGTGTGTGTGTGTGTGTGTGTGTGTGTGTTTGTGTGTGTGTGTGTTACATAGTGAGTGAGTTTGTGTTATGTTACTGTTTGTTGATTTCTTACGGGAGCCTTGAAGGCTTCGCCTCTTGTTATATGTGTATTGTTGCTGTTATTAAGATGATTATATTTAAGATTGATTTAAGGAGCTTATGTTGTGTATTGTTGTTGTTATTAAGATGATTATATTTAAGATAGTAAGGCGCTTAGAACTATTTTAGGATTTGCGCCCTATAAATACCCTTATTATTATCATTATTATTATTAATATCATTATAAAATAACTTTCTTGTTTTTTGATTATGTGTGCTTCCTCCCTCACATGGACTACACTATGTCGCTTCAAGGAGGGAGTTTTACCGTGAGAGCAGGACCTAGAATTCAAATAGGTCTTCGGGATGATCACATAAACAAGATACAGCCACACACAGACACACACAGACACAGGCACACAGACACACACAGACACAGGCACACAGACTCACAGACACACACACAGAGACACACACACACACAAACACACACACACACATACACACATGCACACACACACACATACATATATACACACACACACACACACAGACACAGACAGACACACACACAGAGACACACACACACACACACACAACACACACACACACATACGCACACACACACACACAAACACACACACATACACACATGCACACACACACACATACATATACACACACACACACACACACACACACACACACACACACACACAGAGACACACACACACACACGCACACACAACACACACACACACACATACACACACACACACAAACACACACACACACATACACACATGCACACACACACATACATATATACACACACACACACACACACAAACACACACACACACACACACACACACACACACACACACACACACACCTGTTTGTTTTTTCACAGTCAGCATATTAGAAATAACAATTATATTTCCGTCTAATTTCGACGAAAAGAAAGTTCGACAGAACAGCCGCAATGGGGACTGGATCGCTCCCAGCTGATTATGCCTGTGAGTCAAAACATTCTCGTTACCTGTGTCAGCCAGTCACTTACCTGACGTGATGAATATTAACAAATGAAATGCTCTCACACAACAATCTCACCAGATAAACCACATTAAACATGTCTTACAGTTGCTTCGATTTTTCTTGTCGAACAGAGAGCGGTAGATTCAGAATCGACGCCAGACAGCGTGGTAAACAAAAAGGGTCCCGGCCTGACCGTTATAAAATTTAGCGGGTCACCTAGAATCAGTCCTGATTGGTTAATAGCCATATATAGCTATTCTGATGGACACGTGGGGGAATTCGGGGGCTGTGATTGGATGGTCTCAACATTATAATCAAAGCATAATGCTACGGAAGTCGGCCATTTTTGCCAATATCCAAAAGCA
>NC_090259.1:41035860-41038360 GCF_037325665.1 Littorina saxatilis | reverse complement strand
AACCATGGGTAAGGGTTAGGGTTAGGGTTAGGATTAAGGTTAGGATTAGAGTTAGCGTTAGGGTTAGGTTGTTTACGACCTGATTAATCTCCCCATGTTAGCGCATGCGCATTGACCGCAATGAGAAGGATTGTTCAGGCAGAGTTTTCAGTTCGTGACACCGGCCCGGATTCGAACCCGTGACCCTAGGATCACAAGTCGGGTGGTCTACCCACTGAGCTACCCGTGACCCTAGGATCACAAGTCGGGTGGTCTACCCACTGAGCTACCCGTGACCCTAGGATCACAAGTCGGGTGGTCTACCCACTGAGCTACCCGTGACCCTAGGATCACAAGTCGGGTGGTCTACCCACTGAGCTACCCGTGACCCTAGGATCACAAGTCGGGTGGTCTACCCACTGAGCTACCCGTGACCCTAGGATCACAAGTCGGGTGGTCTACCCACTGAGCTACCCGGGACCCTAGGATCACAAGTCGGGTGGTCTATCAACGGAGCTACCGTTGCAAAACGTGCACTTACGTAAATCATTGTGAAAATCTGCGTGTTTTTTTTAAATATATTTTTTTTATTCCATCAGTATGAAACTTAGCAAAAAAACCTGTTTCACACAGCACGCTGTTTTTTCCCCCGCTTCTATTTGCATTAGCTTTTTACTGAGGGTCACCTCATGGTGACAGTTTTGCGTGCTTTTGTTTACACTTTTTTAAATGTTTTTATTATTATTTTTTTTTTACATTGCTAGCATAATTATAATGTCCTCTAGGATGTGCGTACTGGGTATCTAGGTGTTTCAAAGTACCTAGACTTTCGCTCAAAACACTGCCACAACCTTTTTTGAATTAAAATTTTGTTTTTGTTTTTGGTTTTTTTGGTTTACATTGCAAGCATAATTATAATGTCCTCTATGGTGTGCGTACTAGGTATATAGGGGTTTCAAAGTCCCCAGACTTTCGCTGCAAACACGAGCATTTTTTTAGTATTGTTGTCATAAAATGTAATGTCTTATTATGTCTTAAAGGCTCTTTGACGTGCGCATTGGGTGTTTTTTTCCCATGCACTTGCACAAAAGGGTGGAACAATTCCGGTCGTTGAGAGACTTTACATTGAACGTTGTCCCTGGGAAATACAGTACCATTCCCGCCTTTCCTGGGTTTGAACCAACGCCGACAGCGACGAACTGGTTACAAAGCAATCGCGCTACCGACTGAGCCACGGACCCTTTTTAGAGCCACCTTGCAAAACGCACTTCTTAAAGGCACACACACCTTCACGTAAACCATCAGCTTCTGGTCACAGACACTGTCAGGCTTTTACACACAGTACACATACTCTTTCATTTAAACACTCACCGCTTGAGAACATCCTGGGGGCCTTCCGTAAAGAGCGACCATTTTTCAAAGAATTTATTTTTGCGTGGCCAGTACCACAATCGGACGCTTCGTTTTGGTGCTGGAACTAACTTTTGAAATCTAAATAACAAATTGACAGCTTGTAAAATAAACATTCTTAATCATAAAAGATTTCTTTTTGCATCAAGACAAGATCAGTACAACTCGAAGTTTTGAAAGTTTTAAAAAGGGAGCCCGGAATCAGGTCAAGCAAAGGTCGTGTTTCTGCAAGCAGACAACTTTTTTTGGATATCGCTTGCTTCTTTGAGGCCAACCGCCGCCGATAAATTCGTGTGGCTCGCAGTCGTTTGTTGCATTTAAGATTCAGAGGTACACAGTTACGTGCTATTGCAGATATAGCGAGTCGCATTGAAATCACAACCTGACGACGAAATTGTGAAAAAAGGAAAGTGTGTGACACGGGTTCACGATGGCTCAGGGGTAAGATAAACCACGAAATCCGGTGTGTGGTTTACGCAAGCTAAATAACCACTAAAACGAACTGTGTCATTTAATGCTGTTAAATGCTATTGCAAGACTAGTGTGTCCCATAAGGTTAGAACTGCTTTTTTTGTAAGAAAATTTAAATAGTTCTGTAAACCATTTGAGGCAGACTGGGCGTTTAAGTTTGATCCAGGGAAGTAATGTTATGGCAAATCAAGTTAAGAAAACAAAATTAGCAAACACATTAATTACAGTTCAGCGCAGCCCATCAAGTTTTGAGCACATAAGTAATGATAATAAAAGATGAATTAAGCAAACTTATCGTAGTTCAGTGCAGCTTATTAAGTTCGGCCCTGAGAAGTAATTATATGTTAAGCAATCATAATGTAACCATCTGACTGTAGTTCAACGCGGGATATCATAATTTCAGTCAAAAGAAGTAATATCAAGTAAAGTTAAAATAATATAAGAGAGAGAGAGAGAGAGAGAGAGAGAGAGAGAGAGAGAGAGAGAGAGAGAGAGAGAGAGAGACAGACAGAGAGAGAGAGACAGAGAGAGAGAGATAGTGAAAGAGAGAGAAAGAGAGAGAAAGAGAGAGAGAGAGAGAGAGAGAGAGAGAGAGAAAGAGAGACAGAGAGAGAGAGGGGGGGGGGGGGGGGAAATAACC
>NC_090259.1:41013360-41033360 GCF_037325665.1 Littorina saxatilis | reverse complement strand
AAAGATAAGAAAATACGACTGTTCTGCTCCCAAAAGTGCTAGTTCATGCAGGTGTCACACACCCCACGTCGTCCCTACTCGAGTATAATCAAAGATAACATAAAAGACAACGGTGGTCAACGGGGTGCATAAGACATGGTGCACTTAGCTTTCTTTCGCCACTGGGTGGACGTCCTGTAATTAGTCTTTTAGCCTCCACAACTGCTCCGTCGAATTGAAGTGCTGGTTAGTGTGGTGACGAAGCAGGGAACTGTGGAGGCATCAGGCGCCGCACCCAGTCGCTGGTTAGCTGGTTAGCCGGTTCGCTGGTTAGCTGGTTAGCCGGTTCGCTGGTTAGCCGGTGTGCTGGTTAGCGTGGTCCCGCAGAAGGCAGCCGAACAGAAGTTAGGAAAACGAAGGCTGCAAACAGAAAAGCATCGGTGCACTAAACATGTCAGCTACCCCTCACCCTCCACCTTTAAACATGTCATCTTTACATATCTCATCGAGCACGTGGGCCTGCACAAAATTAATGGACTTTTCACAACAACAAAACAGCCGTCTTTTCGTCTTTCTCTCCCTATCTGCAAAAACCATATACAGATTAGTATTTTAGCGTCACAGAGAGCAAATTATGCGCTAACCTGGAGAGAACAACAGAGAGTATTTCATTCCACAAACACAGACTCGTCAACAGCGTTAAATAATGATTTATTACCTCAAACAGACTATGAATGTAGCACTCTCATGGAAGCAAAACCCGCTTCCTCCCTGGAATGGCCTCTGTTCGTCAACAGTGACAACAACATCCAGAAACCCCTTGTCGAATACTTATGCGAAGCCCATCGCACGACGAAGGAAAGATTTGACGACTCGTCCTCAGCAAAACATGTGGCAGTGAGAAGGTGATAACTCGTGGAAGTTCCCCTAGAGTGCCGAATATCCTATTCGGTGAAATCCATCATACTCTAGAAACTGTGTATTCGATCCTTCTACTTCTGCCGCTGGGTGTCAAGTGCGCCGTTACCGTGTCTCAGACAGACAACCTTGAGAATAACACGTGACTAACCTTGTCACCTAACAAGTTCAGCTATCGACAATTCTGCCCCGACAGCAAAAACCACTCCGTGAAATGCGTGCAAAAACAGAAATCTCGTGCTTGTTTGGCGCTGTCAGCAGAATCTGCATCCGGTGTCGGAAAACAGACGCTTTCTGTCGCACTGGATCAAGAGAGGGCATCCCACCGAGTGACCTTTTCTTGATCCCTGTCACCTAATCGTGACACACCTCCCCTCTTCAAGACGAAACCTCGGTTTCGCTCCCAGTCATGTTCTCCTCTACAGCCCGAGAGAGAAAATCGGCTCCAACATTGTTGGCGCCCGGAATGACGCGTACCGTGAATTGGTACGGCTGGAGAATCAACGCCCAGCGCATAAGTCTGGCGTTTGCCAACCTTGCAACCTGAAGATATTGCAGAGGTTGATGGTCTGCTTCCAGACAGAAAGGTCGTCCTCAAGAACGAGCAACCCCTCGTTTCACCCCTGATGACTGCAACCTTCTCTGTCTCCTTGTCTTTGTTCTTCTTGTCTTTGTTCTTCTGGTCTTTGTTCCTCTTGTCTTTGTCCTTTTCCCCGTAGGCAGTCCTCTCTATGTAGGCGCGCAGCAGGTTGGCGTGGTACAGGCGTGCTTTCCCGTGCATCATGATTCTGTAGTCATTCTGGCCCACCTTCGCTGTCACCTCAAAAGGTCCTTGCCACTGAAGTTGTAGCTTGTTGTGTTTGACAGGTAGAAGTAGCAACACCCGTTCTCCGATCTTGAAGCTGCGCGGCCGTGCCTTGCGGTCGAATCCTCGCGCGTAACGCTGTGCTGCTCTTCCCAGGTTCTCTTGAGCCAGTTTGCAGGTCTCTTCAATCCTGTTCCTGAGTTCTACGATGTAGGTCGCTGTCGTCTGCACCTCCTCGTCAGCTTCTTCGTCCGTCCAAGCCTGACGCAGAATAGCCATGGGACCGCGTACCTGTCTGCCGTACAACAGCTCGAATGGGGAAAAACCCAAGCTCTCCTGAGGAACCTCGCGGTATGCAAAAAGCAGTGCTGGGATGTACCTGTCCCACGTGCGTGGTTTCTCCTGAGCCAGTTTCCTCAGCATGGTTTTCAGGGTACCATTGAACCTTTCCACCAGTCCGTTGCACTGAGCATGGTAAGGAGTGGTGAAGTGCTGCTCCAGTGATAGCAGTCGTGCTGCCTCCGCCATCACTCCTCCCGTGAACTGCGTGCCTCTGTCGGTGAGTACCTCTGATGGAATTCCCAGCCGGGCCCACATGGTAACCAGTGCCTCAGCTACTCGCGTAGCTTCGATCGATTTCAGAGGGATCGCCTCTGGGTATCGAGTGGCGTAGTCCACCATGGTCAAGATGTATCTGTTTCCGTCCTCAGACGCAGGCAAGATGGGCCCGATGATGTCAACTGCCACCCGACGAAAGGGTTCGTCGATGAGCGGCATCTTCTCTAAGGGGACCTTCCTCACCCTTCCTTTGGCAACCACCTTCTGGCACTTATCACAAGACGCACAGAAACGTCGGACATCCGTGCAGATGCCTGGCCAATAGAAGTGGCGCCACACATGGTCCGTGGTCTTCTTGGTGCCAAGATGACCTCCCAGAATCGAGTCGTGTGCCGTTGCCATGACTCCCTCGCGAAACTCGCGAGGCACGACAACCTGTTTGAAAGTTCCTTCTTTGTTGCTGAACTCACGGTAGAGCAACTTCTTCTCCCTGAGGAACTTTGACCTCCCATGCTTCCCGCTCAGCTTCACCTTCCCCGACTTCGCGTGCTCCCGAGGAGTAGCTAATGTCGGGTCAGAAGCGCGGGGGTCACGTTCCCCAGGGCAGCTCGTGCGGCAGGTAGGGGTTTGAGAGGTTTGCCCTCTCGCTCCGCCTGTGCCCGCGTGAGCACTGAAATGACGTCGGGAGACCGATAAACGGGAACCTCCCTGGTGACGCCGTCCACAAACTGGACACGGTTCCCAATGAGCAGGTCGCATGGAGGATCGTCCATGACGACGGCCACAATGGTCCCCGTGAACAACGGTGTTACGACCTTGATCACCGCCGTGTTCAGGTCGTAAGCGTGAGATGCCTCGGCCATTCTCACTCTGATGCTGTCTCCTGTGTAGGCCATAGCTGGAACTAGACTCGCCCGAACCACTATCATGTCTGCCCCGGTGTCCCGCAGACCTTCGCCCTTCACTCCGTTGACGTAGACGTTGCAGTGGGGCTGGAAATGTTTCCTGGAGCACGGAACGCAGAGTTGTGGAATTGTGCATGAGCTCGTGACGTCCCTGAACTCCTCACTGCCAACAAAATGTACGCCCTTCTGGTCAGCCTGTCTCTTATGGCAGTCTTTCTTCACGTGGCCCCGCTTGTTACAGTAGAAACACTGGATGTCAGTTCTGGAACTTGATCCCTTGTGTCCCTGATCGTCCTTCCCGTCCTTGGGTCCTGAAGAACCTGAATTTCCTGATTTTCCCGGCCGTGAGCCTGAAGATTTGCTGGAGATCGCCTGGGCGTCCTCGTGTACTCTGATCCAGTCGGCTGCCTCCTGAGTAGTCTTTGGCTGGTGCTCCTGCACGAAGGTCACCACCTCAGGTCGCAGGCTGGACATCAGTTGTTCCATGACAATGAGGTCGGCAAGGTCGTCGACGGTCCAGTTCTCGGCCATCTCCACCCAGCGCCGCAGGTAAAGATTTAGACGTGCCACAAACTGATGACTCAGCTCGCCGCTCAGTCTCTTGCTGTTCCGCAGACGTCGTCGGTAGGCTTCAGCAGTCAGGTTGAAGCGCTGGAGTAACGCCTTCTTTAGTGCCTGATAGTCCCTCGCCTCCTCGTCATCCAAAGCGTTGTAGAGTTGCAATGCGCGTCCTTTTAAGCAAGTGCTGAGGCGGCTAGCCCACGTGGCCTCTTCCCACTTCTGGTCAGATGCAATACGCTCAAACCGGCGTAGAAAGTCGTCGAGCTCGTCTTTGTCATCGTCGAACGTCGGAAGTCTCGTCCGGTCAGCAACAAACGTCGGCGCGCTAGCCTGAGTAGGTGTACCCTTCTCTGCCTGTAGCTTCGCTAACTCTAGCTGGTGCTCGCGTTCGGCCTATTTGTCCTGTCTGTCACGTTCGGCCTGTCGTTGTCTTTCTTGTCTGTCACGTTCATCTTTCCTTTCTTGTCTGTCAAGTTCGTCCTTCTTGTCCTGTCTGTCACGTTCGGCCTGTCGTTCCTGTCTGTCGGCTTCTTCTTTTCTCGTCTGTCGCTCTATGTCTTCCTTGCGTTCTAACTCCTTGCGTTTAACCAAACTACGCGCTCTAGCGCGTGCATCTCGCTCTGTCTGTTCCTCACTACCAGGAGTTTCAAAAGTTATTCTCCTCGTAGGAGATCCCCCTGTAGCCATGGTTAGTTTAGCAAAGCTTTATCACAAAAGTAAGTCTAATGCAGCTAAAGCTAGAACACGCGGTGATGAAATGGATGCAAAAATCCAGCAACCAGAAAATACAGAAGAAAAATCCAAACGGTGTAGAACAAAACGCGTAGCCTACTTTATGGCTGCTTTTTGCGGTAAAACAAAGTGTTTCCCACAGCCGTGGCCTATTTTATCGGCTGCTTTTTGCGGTGAAACAGAGTGTTTCCCACAGCCGTGGTTAGGACAGAAGTCCTCGGACCCTTCCCCCCCCCCCCCCCCCCCACATTCCAACAAAGTCAAAATATGGAGAAAAATCCAAGTAAAACAAGACGGTAGAAATGTAACCTGTTACAGAATGCGAAACAACAATGTAGAGAACACTGAGTAAAACGAATAACAAATCCGCTAACCCCGCTCAGCTCTCTGCAACGGAAAACTCTGAACGTACAACAACAAATATTCACAAACAAAGGAAAGGGAAGTAATCACAGTTAGCGCATACAATAGCTCACAAATTACAATTTACATTTCCTGCAAGATGTGAATCGCTTAAGGTGTGGTATATGATCAAAACTATACAAAAAAGGGTAGCACCAAGCAGAAAATAAGTCGAGCAGTGACAAAATTATCTGCTCTTAGTTATCCTTAATTGGTGGGTCTTTATCAGTTGGAAATTAACTGAGTAAATCCCGGCTTGGCCCCCATGTGTCACGTTTCAACATATCACATAAGGTGATTATGAAACGGTTAGTTACTACTAACTAACTAACCACACCACGATCCACTCTCGCAGTCATACAATTAAATAGAGACAACAAAAGTACAAGTTTCAGACGCCTGTTTATGTAAAAACTCGCCACCTCCCTCGAGACTTCACTCAAAATATGTTCTTTTACGTTCCACAAAACGTAAAAACCAATGGTCACTGACAAAATGCCAGTTAGAATAGAAAATTATAGTAACACGCTGATCCCGTGTAAAGATAAGAAAATACGACTGTTCTGCTCCCAAAAGTGCTAGTTCATGCAGGTGTCACACACCCCACGTCGTCCCTACTCGAGTATAATCACAGATAACATAAAAGACAACGGTGGTCAACGGGGTGCATAAGACATGGTGCACTTAGCTTTCTTTCGCCACTGGGTGGACGTCCTGTAATTAGTCTTTTAGCCTCCACAACTGCTCCGTCGAATTGAAGTGCTGGTTAGCGTGGTGACGAAGCAGGGAACTGTGGAGGCATCAGGCGCCGCACCCAGTCGCTGGTTAGCTGGTTAGCCGGTTCGCTGGTTAGCTGGTTAGCCGGTTCGCTGGTTAGCCGGTGTGCTGGTTAGCGTGGTCCCGCAGAAGGCAGCCGAACAGAAGTTAGGAAAACGAAGGCTGCAAACAGAAAAGCATCGGTGCACTAAACATGTCAGCTACCCCTCACCCTCCACCTTTAAACATGTCATCTTTACATATCTCATCGAGCACGTGGGCCTGCACAAAATTAATGGACTTTTCACAACAACAAAACAGCCGTCTTTTCGTCTTTCTCTCCCTATCTGCAAAAACCATATACAGATTAGTATTTTAGCGTCACAGAGAGCAAATTATGCGCTAACCTGGAGAGAACAACAGAGAGTATTTCATTCCACAAACACAGACTCGTCAACAGCGTTAAATAATGATTTATTACCTCAAACAGCCTATGAATGTAGCACTCTCATGGAAGCAAAACCCGCTTCCTCCCTGGAATGGCCTCTGTTCGTCAACAGTGACAACAACATCCAGAAACCCCTTGTCGAATACTTATGCGAAGCCCATCGCACGACGAAGGAAAGATTTGACGACTCGTCCTCAGCAAAACATGTGGCAGTGAGAAGGTGATAACTCGTGGAAGTTCCCCTAGAGTGCCGAATATCCTATTCGGTGAAATCCATCATACTCTAGAAACTGTGTATTCGATCC
This sequence comes from Littorina saxatilis, assembly GCF_037325665.1. Lineage (NCBI taxonomy): Eukaryota > Metazoa > Mollusca > Gastropoda > Littorinimorpha > Littorinidae > Littorina > Littorina saxatilis. The sequence continues at coordinate 41,026,991 of NC_090259.1, read as the reverse complement.
TTCTACTTCTGCCGCTGGGTGTCAAGTGCGCCGTTACCGTGTCTCAGACAGACAACCTTGAGAATAACACGTGACTAACCTTGTCACCTAACAAGTTCAGCTATCGACAATTCTGCCCCGACAGCAAAAACCACTCCGTGAAATGCGTGAAAAAACAGAAATCTCGTGCTTGTTTGGCGCTGTCAGCAGAATCTGCATCCGGTGTCGGAAAACAGACGCTTTCTGTCGCACTGGATCAAGAGAGGGCACCCCACCGAGTGACCTTTTCTTGATCCCTGTCACCTAATCGTGACAGTGTGTGTATGTGTGTGTGTGTGTGTATGTATGTATGTGTGTGTGTATGTATGTGTGTGTGGGTGTGTGTGTGTGTGTGTGGGTGTGTGTGTGTGTGTGTGTGTGTGTTTGTGTGTGTGTGTGTGTGTTTGTGTGTGGAGCGATTCAGAGAAAATTACTGGACCAATCTTTATGAAATTTCACATGAGAGTTCGTGGGTATAATATCCCCAGACGTTTTTTCATGTTTTCGATTAATGTCCTTGATGACGTCATATCCGGCTTTTTGTGAAAGTTGAGGCGGCACTGTCACGCCTTCATTTTCTCAGCAAATTGGTTGAAATTTTGGGCAAGTAACCTTCGACAAAGCCCGGACTTCGGTATGGCATTTCAGCTTGGAGGCTTAAAAATTAATTCATGAGTTTGCTCATTAAAGTTGTCATTAAAAGCGATTTACCGCAAACAGATTTAAAATTGATTGCATTGTATTCCTCATCTTCTCCTGAATTCAAAAATATATAGATATGTCATGTTTACTCTAAAAATGTGCTCAAAATGAAAGAAAATAGGTTCAGTAAGTACTATGGACGCGTGCTTCGCGTCGGTCTTCGGTATGGTTAGCCGAGACTATCTGAATGTAGTCTCTGCGATGATTAGTTTGTGGTGTTGGTCTTGACTAAATGTTTTTATATCGCTTCACGCGACATGTTTATTCTTGATCTTGGAACGTGACCAGTCAATCTGTTTTTAGATTTAAACCTAACGCTGTTGCGCAGTCGATAAAAAACACACAAAAACAACAGGAATTATTGCAAGACATTGATCATGTTTTGAAAGTTCTCTCTCTCTCACTTTCCTTCTCTTTCTCTCTCTCTCTCTCTCTCTCTCTCTCTCTCTCTCTCTCTCTCTCTCTCTCTCTCTCTCACTCCCTCTCCCAATCTCTCTCGCTCCCTCCCCCCACTCTCTCTCTCTCTTTCTCTCTCTCTCTCTCTCTCTCTCTCTCTCTCTCTCTCTCTCTCTCTCTCTCTCTCTCTCTCTCTCTCTCTCTCTCACGCCCTCAGTGGTCTTTCTAACTTTCTCCCCATTTGTTTTCTTAATTCCATTTTATATTCTTGTTACATTATAAAGCATTTTTCTTCTATTATTTCTTTCCATGTGTATTCTTCTTAAGTGAATATTATATGTTTAGTATTTGTAAGGACAGGTTGTTAGACAAGGCAATGTGACTTAAACCTTTATCTTTGTAAAATAAAGTGCCGTTCGTTCCTAGATCCTTCGTTCGTTTGTTCAGTTTTTCTTCATGACAATCCTCCTCCCCCTCCCCTTAAACTCCTCCTTCAACCTACCCTCCCTCCCCCCCCCCCCATTCTCCCCCACCACCATCCCCTTCTTCCAGCTACCATTTCTTCTGCACCTCCCTCCTGCCTGCAACATCACATGTTCCTACACCCTGCACCCGGTCCCCCGCTGATCCACCCGTGTAGCCATTGACGGGTACATCATCTCCCAGCAGCTGCTCCGGTGACCGGGTACAATGATACCCCATTGATACCCGACTTTAACCTTGTGGCACCCGCATTGACCGATCCAATAATCCCCCTGGTAAACTGCCTGCTAACGCGCCGACGACAAGCAGCATGCTGAATACAAACCCTTGTCACTCAACGCTTGGCTGGATGCCGAGAGCCCAACGAGGACATTGTCAACGATTTTATTTTCCTTCTTAAAGGCACAGTCCTTTCCCTTGGCAACGATTCAATTTACCACTTCAGATTTGGCCTTAAACATGAACTAAGACCATCCCTCCATTTGAACACATACCAAACTGCGATGCATCCTTTGCAAAGTCAACGATTTTCTTCATCTTAAAGGCACAGTCCTTTCCTTTGGCACCGATTCAACTCACCAATTCATATCTAGCCTTGAACATGGGCTAAGACCATCCCTCCATTTGGACAAATACCAAACGGAAGCAGCCTGAATGCATCCTTTGCAAAGTCAACGATTTTCTTCATCTTAAAGGCACAGTCCTTTCCTTTGGCACCGATTCAACTCAGCAATTCATATCTAGCCTGAAGGCTTTAACATGGGATGAGACCATCCCTCCACTTGAACACGTACTAAAATGCAACAGCTTGGATGCATCCTGAGCAAAGTTGGAATGGGTTTTTTTGTATAAAGAAATCATTGTGAAAATCTGTGAAACCTAACTCATCAAGAGATTCTGACTTATCACGAAAAGCAATAAGGGTGTTGATTTTTGGCATGTGTCAAAGTGGCGGGGAGTGGCAAAGACCTTTTATCCTACATTCGTGAGAGAGGCCACCCATGTCATAACTAAACCATACACTCACACGTTGATATATCATGGAAATGAGATCGTGTAAATCTAATCTGAAATACTGAAACAAAACAGTGAAAGGAACTCCAACGGACATCCACTGTGGTGAAATTTAAACGTATCATGAATGGTACAATCGAAAATGTTCCGTATTTATGTTTATTACTTCAGTCAACGTACATGGTTGGCCGAGTGGTAACGCACTTGCGCTCGGAAGCGAGAGGTTGCGAGTTCGACCCTGGGTCAGGGCGTTTGCAATTTTCTCCCCCCTTTCCTAACCTAGGTGGTGGGTTCAAGTGCTAGTCTTTCGGATGAGACGAAAAACCGAGGTCCCTTCGTGTACACTACATTGGGGTGTGCACGTTAAAGATCTCACGATTGACAAAAGGGTCTTTCCTGGCAAAATTGTATAGGCATAGATAAAAATGTCCACCAAAATACCCGTGTGACTTGGAATAATAGGCCGTGAAAAGTAGGATATGCGCCGAAATGGTTGCAATCTGCTGGCCGATGTGAATGCGTGATGTATTGTGTAAAAAAATTCCATCTCACACGGCATGCGCCTTGAATATGTGCGCGATATGAATTGCATTTAAAAAAAAAAATGAAAAATCCCTGCGCTTAGAACTGTACCCACGGAATACGCGCGATATAACCCTCATATTGATTGATCATATTGATTGATGGTTGCAATCAGCAAACTCAAGCTGCCAACATTTAATTCTATTTGCCAACATTTAATTTACCACGCTTAGTGATTAAAATGCAGTGCATTCGTTTTCATTCTGTAAGGCCCACATATTGACTAAATGTCTTGATGTCGCTTTAAGCGACTTTTCATTTCATTTTATTTTATTGAAAAGCTTGAATTGTTCCGTGAGACGGAGTGGGGCTTTTAATATCATCTGTTAGTTAGTTAGTTAGCTGTTGCTTTTCGGGTCCAGCGGACCATAATAGGCTAAATCAGGACCCCAATATCATCTGTAGTCTTAATAAATATTTGTCATGGTAAGTAGCAACCTCATGAATAAAATGGAGTGCTGATTTGGCCTATGTGGTCCGCTGGACCCAAAAAGCAACAACTAACTAACTAACTAACCTCATGAATCATGCTCATATCAGTGTATCATTCTGAACAACATAATGCCAGCTACCATTGTCTCTCACACACATATATGTATAGGTTACAACACGAGTGGTTTTTTATATGGCTTGTATTTCAGTCAAGACCCAGCGGATGAATATCATCGGGAGACACGAGCCTTTGGCGAGTGGCTCTCGATTGATATTCCCGCTGGGTCTTGACTGAAATACAAGCCATATAAAAAACCACGAGTGTTGTAATCTGTATATCCCATTCTACCATCAAACACAAAGTGTAGACTACTAGCGGCACTGTTGCGATCTGTGGAGTGTGAAACAGTGTTTTCAGCGAGACTTGGCCTTTTTGCAACCTTAAGGTGTTACGAGTGTGTTCGGGTTGCGGTTCTTGCTCATGTTTATACTCACTGAGTTACTTCCCTTGGATCTGGATCTGGATCTGGATCTGGATAACCCGCCTGGGTTGGTGGTTTGCGGGTGCGAATGCGTATACGCACGGTTCAGTGTGCTTTCGCGAAAGGGTGTGTCATATGCACGGCTAGAACTAAGATACTTCTTGATTTCAGTAAATAGTTTCATTACATGTCAACTAGTTCGTTTTTAAATGATTTTTTAGAGATCGCCAAATGGTATTGTGTGAATAACATCATTCGATCGATTGTACGCACGGCGCCGTGCTTCTAGTAGCTCAGTCCATTCCTTCTTTCCGGTGTGGAAACAGACGTGTTTCTGGCGAAAGAATCGGCGTTTTCAACTCGCCATATCTTCATATTCATTCGGACTAGAACAACGAAATATAAATTTCTTGTAAAAAAAATCCCGAGCCTTGCGACTCTGGTAATCATTTTCTTACGCGAAGCGGCCTTTGGTAGGTACGACAGTTTTAGTCACCCAAGTATATATCTAAAACGCACGTGGACGAGTTTTCAATGGCGTATTTGAAGTCTGTGAATGTTGTGATTACAAATCATTTCGGGGCACCCCTCAGTCTATACGTACAGACAAACAAATTGCATGGAACGAAAGTTGAGAGGCTGGACTGTAAGTTGTTGTTTTGACTTCTACAAATCTCGCAGGTCTTTTATGCAAAACAGACTCAAAATTGCATTGTTCACGCAAGTGTAGATGACGAGACTATCGAAGGAATGGAATACACTTGCCTATACAGATATAATAGACAGACACTGTCTATTTATATCTATGACTTACCCTAGCCCATATGTTAGAATAAAGAACATACTTTGCTCTTTTGAATGATGTATGATTTGGCACTGTACACAGGATTTTAGACCTGCCCCCGAAGTGATTTTTCCATAAACCCGTCAAAAAGCTCACTCTGTTTTGGCCGTAAAAAGCGCCCAAATGAAGTCAATTTCTAACCTGTGTCGTGTGTTCGAAGGAGTACATCTCAGCGATGCCATTGCCTTGCAACCTCAAAGAAATATATTTTGATAACCCGCTAAATGAACGGTTTTTTAGTGTGAAATAAAAGCCGGAGATTTGCTTCGTTTCTTTGCTGCGACACAAAACCAAAACCAACTATAGATCTGCGGTGACATTATGAGTTCGTTTTCGACATTGCAGTGAAGTTGCGTGGATCTTCGACGATTCCCGTTCGGTTTAATGTGGATAGAGCTTTGATTGAATGTAACTGCTTTGAAAAGTTACAACATGAGTCCTTGGGATCGATGTTTTTCGGTAAACTTCTTCGTATCCTTGACTTTACTTTTGACTTGAACAGATCCAGATCGGCTGGGGCTGTTGATCGCCTGCACAGATCTATATGAAGTTGACTCGACACGGCGAACCGCCGAATCCGTGCCCTCTCGTCGGTCCTACCCCCAAATCCCTTACCAGCCTCAGACCCCACCTCACCATTCTAACCTCACTGGCGTACTATGTGTGATTATCCCTTCCTCATGAAAGCAGACCTGCCTACCCCTGAAATGTACCATGTGTAGTTTTGGGTGTGAAAATAAGGCAAATGTGTAGTTTGGCAGGTGAATGTGTAGTATTTCAATTTGATCAACCCAAACCGCAAAACAGAACAGTTACTTATACCGTACTAAAACAAACACTCAACACTCCAAACAAAACTATTACAATGTGAACAATACTCCTCATACAAATACAAACAAAGCCCCCACAAAAATACAAGCCAAGCATAAAGTTTATTTGTTAAGAAAAAAATTATTAATAAAGTTATTGTATTGTATTGTATTGTATTGTATTAACTAGTTTGGAACATTTGCATGGGTGAAACTGATCAGAATTAAAAATAAGGAAAATGAAGCCGGGGTCCGGGGCCGCCCACGCCCTGGTGGGGTGCAGGGGCAACGCCCTCTTAGCCCCCCGGAAGAAAACGAAAAATCAGGCTTTTTAAGGGTAAAAGTAGGCCTTTCCTGGTATCTCAAACACACAAATTTGCACAGTAAACAATGATAACAAATGCCAAGCTGTAGTCCGATAATTCGCGCGCTCAGGGAAACAAAGATTCAGCGATGTCCGGTCACTGTGTTAGAGAAAATACAGATCGGATCGCCTTTTTTTTTTTTTTTTACAGATTTTCAAAATAAGGAATTCTTTATTTGACCAATTTCATTTGGCGGATTTCCGCCCAAAGGCGGAAAAGTTTCACCCATGCATTTGTTAAAAAAAAGCTATGTTGAGGAGTATGCAGTTCATATACAGTGGGACCCCCTATTCAAGACCTGTGACAATCTGAGAACATCAAGTCACAAAAAGTAGGGACTGGGAGTATGTGTATCAACATGAAGGCAAATTTGCATATAAACAGAACAGGTTTGCGTCGGCAATAATAATAATATGGCAGGTCATTGCCTCTGCTCTGGTTACCGATCTCTCAAAAATGAGCTTGTCTTGGTCTTCTTTCCCTGGCACGGGTTTCTTCACAAAACAGTCCAATTTTTTCTCTGCTTTGGTCGGGATTTCTCGAATTCCTCATGAGAAGTGCTTTTCTTGTGGCGGTTACACGGTCGTAAAGCCCACTGTGCTTCTCTGAAAAAGCTGTGTTGCACACAGTGCAGTGGGCAAAATGCTTCCCTTTTCTCCACGAAACTAGGCATGGATGCTCCTCATAGTACTTTGGCAGAAAAACCTTGCTGGGAGTTTGACCAAGCTTCTTTTTTTTGCTCCGTGGCGGTTGATCGCCAAAGTCTTCTGAATCCGTGTTCGTCGCTGTAGCCATTTTTTTCCCTCCAGAAAGAATGAGCTACGAAGTGACCGCGTTCAGAAAAGTATGTGCTGAAACGCCCGCGATAGTTGTAATAACAGCAGCAAGACCAACTGACTACGCTACTCTCGCGGGCGCCGGGCATGTTTTGCACGCAGTACACAACCGGTTAGTACAAATTATGGATCGGAACTCGCTCGCGTTTTTGCGTATTCAAAATGTGTAGTCGAAACGAAACGTTTGCGTAGTATAAGACAAGCATGCGTAGTTGCGTAGTTTGGGGACCAAAATCGTAGTTTACTACGCTCAATGTGTAGTGTAAACAGGTCTGTGAAAGAGAAAGTGGAGAAAGGGGGAAAATGAAGAAAAAGATGAGAAATATTCATAACAAATTCAGTTTTGGGTCTTTTTCAAATCTGTTTGATGCATTTTTTCTGTGACCATTGTGGCTATGCACTGACACACAAATAAGTGGAGAAAAGGGAGAAATGAAGATTTTTTCTTACTGCACAACAGTCGGGGATTAGTGTTACATGTTTACATGTTTACAGTCAGGGATAGTCAGGGATTGTTGACATGTACATTGTCAAGAGGTCAAAACAAATTTTAAAAGCTGTTGGACACTGCACTAGTGTTGCTCTAATCAAGGCGAGTCTGGAACAATAGGTCCACCCCACCAAAAGTCAACATGGAATTAGTTATGATTTTTTTTGCCTTTTTGCTTGGGTACGGCCAAGTCAAAAAGGTGAGAGGGGTTACAAATAGTCATAACAAGTTCAGTTTGGGGTCTTTTTCAAATCTGTTTGCTGCATCTTTTCTGTGACCATTGTGGCTATGCACTGACAGTCAAAAAGGTGAAGAAGGGAAAAATGAAGATTTTGGGTGTTGTTGTTTTTTTGGACAAATTTTGAAGAAGGGAAAAATGAAGATTTTGGGTGTTGTTTTTTTTGGACACATTTTTTTAAGTCCAAAAAAGATGAGAAATATTCATAACAAATTCAGTTTTGGGTCTTTTTCAAATCTGTTTGATGCATCTTTTCTGTGACCATTGTGGCTATGCACTGACACACAAAAAAGTGGAGAAAGGGGAGAAATGAAGATTTGTTCTTACTGCACAACAGTCAGGGATTAGGGTTACATGTTTACATGTACATTGTCAAGAGGTCAAAACAAATTTTAAAAGCTGTTGAACACTGCACTAGTGTTGCTCTAATCAAGGCGAGTCTGGAACAATAGGCCCACCCCACCAAAAAGTCAACATGGAATTAGTTATGATTTTTTGGCTTGGGTACGGCCAAGTGAACAAGGTAGGAAAGGTTAGAAATAGTCATAACAAGTTCACTTTTGGGTCTTTTTCAAATCTGTTTGCTGCATCTTTTCTGTGACCATTGTGGCTATGCACTGACACTCAAAAAGGTGGAGAAAGGGGAAAAATGAAGATTTTTTTCTTACTACACAACAGTCAGGGATTGTTGACATGTACATTGTCAAGAGGTCAAAACAAATGTTAAAAGCTGTTGGACACTGCACTAGTGTTGCTCTAATCAAGGCGAGTCTGGAACAATAGGTCCACCCCACCAAAAATCAACATGGAATTAGTTATGATTTTTTTTGCCTTTTTGCTTGGGTACGGCCAAGTCAAAAAGGTGAGAGGGGTTACAAATAGTCATAACAAGTTCAGTTTGGGGTCTTTTTCAAATCTGTTTGCTGCATCTTGTCTGTGACCATTGTGGCTATGCACTCAAAGTCAAAAAAGTGCAGAAAGGTGACAAATGAAGATTTTTCCTTCTTTCAAGACAATGTGTGATTTGGCACATTTTGCCTCAGTCTTTATCAAGAGCCTGTCTAACCCACTTTGAAGCTGTTAGAGACTGCAGTAGTGTTCCTTACATCAAGGCGAGTGCACAATGGTGCATTTCGAACCCCCCCCCCTAATGTTCACTTTAATATCAATAAATCAATAGATATTCAGTCACAGTTTAACTAACTCATTCACCCTCATCACTCACTCATCCATCCATCACAACAACATTGTTTGATGCACAAACTGCCTGCCTTCCGCACTGGGAAGCCGCTTCGCTTCGCAACAACAACAACACTGAAAACTCGCCGGGAAATACCCCCACCACACGTGTCACACGTGTGCTTGTTTCTTCCGACTAATATCAATTTTGGAGAAAAAAAAGGACAAAACTGGATGAAAAATTCTACGGCCCCAGCAATCTCATTACTCTGAAAGGGGAACCGGAAGTGGCTGGTCCTCAGGTTTCAAAGTTGACCGATATTCCCACTAAAGTGACCTAGATCCAAAGCCAGCCATCCATTAGAATGTAGGTCCTTGCTCCCACAGTCCAATGCCGCGAATTGTTGTTACAGCCCCTGATTTTTTTATGTACGGAATCCGGTAGTCTTTTTGTTGTTGTTAAATAATTATATTGCCAAACGTTATGACATTTTGAGATAATTGAACAAGTTTCAATACACATTGGCTGAGCACCTGTGTGCTCAAAGGAAATGTCGCTTGTTTTTATCAAAAACTAATTTTCAATGGTCATTCGTGCAAACCGTCACACAAACATGCGTGCCTCTGTGTCTCTGTGAGTATGCGTGTGGCTGCTTTCATAGTTAGGGTGCAGGCGTTTTAATCATTTACCCCACAACAAAAGTCCCCCCCCCCACACCACCAACCCCCCCCCCCCCCCACACACACACACACACCCCGATACCTGTCAAATTCCCTCAGAATGCATGAACAATTCCGTTACCTCAGATCATCACCAGGAAAAATTCCTCCGCATCCAAAATATCAGGACTTTAGATATCAGATACCGACTTTATGTAATGCGCTTCAAAATCATATTCGCAAAGACAGAGAGAGAGAGAGAGAGAGAGAGAGAGAGAGAGAGAGAGAGAGAGAGAGAGAGAGAGAGAGAGAGAGAGAGAGAGAGAGAGAGAGAGAGAGAGAGAGCTGGACACGAAGAAGGGAAGCTACAATCGCCCCAGGCCATATATATTATATATACGTGTGTGTGTGTGTGGTGTGCGATTCATAGAAATTTACTGGACAGATCTTCATGAAACTTTGCACACAAATGTTCCGACCCCCAACCCTTCACCCTGATTCAAACTCATGTATCACAAGTCCAGCGCTCCCAAATTATTTCTTTTTATCATTTTTGTCAGTCAAGATGATAATGGGGGTGGGGTTGGTACGGGAATAATTGTGAAGCAGACACTAAGGCAACAACTTATTTTGTTTACAGGTATTGTATATGTATACAGTGAACTTAGCTGTGTTTAAGTTTAGTTATGTTTCTGTCGAGCGAATTTTTTTTAAATACGTTTTTACTACTAAAGGAGTGATAATTTTATGTGTACGCCCTCGAGAAACCTCGATCATTTTCTGAAAATGCACGTTGATAAGTACCGTTTTATGATAAAGTTATACTCTCCATTCATTTATATACACAAACTAATGTTTCATTTATCATTTGTAGAGCTAAATATGTCAGTCGGGATCATGTTAAGAATCGCAGTGTTTTTCGCAAAATCGTACTTGACAACCCCCAGTAAAAAAATTCTAAAACAAAAGTTAATACGTCAACCTCTTTTTTTCTTTGCACAGATGTGTCCATATTGCTTAGAGGAACCTGTGCACAAAATGTGTAATGTTTCTTTCACGCGATTTGAACACACAAGTAACCCCTTAAGAATCGCAGTGTTTTTCGCAAAATCGTACTTGACAACCCCCGGTAAAAAAATTCTAAAAAAAAAATTAATACGTCGACCCCCTTTTTTCTTTGCACAGATGTGTCCATATTGCTTAGAGGAACCTGTGCACAAAATGTGTAAAGTTTCTTTCACGCGAATTTTTTTTAAATACGTTTTTACTACTAAAGGAGTGATAATTTTATGTGTACGCCCTCGATAAACCTCGATCATTTTCTGAAAATGCACGTTGATAAGTACCGTTTTATGATAAAGTTATACTCTCCATTCATTTATATACACAAACTAATGTCTCATTTATTATTTGTAGAGCTAAATATGTCAGTTGGGATCATGTTAAAAATCGCAGTGTTTTTCGCAAAATCGTACTTGACAACCCCCAGTAAAAAAATTCTAAAAAAAAAGTTAATACGTCGACCCCCTTTTTTCTTTGCACAGATGTGTCCATATTGCTTAAAGGAACCTGTGCACAAAATGTGTAATGTTTCTTTCACGCGATTTGAACACACAAGTAACCCCTTAAACTAAGTGACCGTCGCTGAAAAAATAAAACGAATGAGTGCATCTATAAGTACGCGGTAACACTACTTTCAGACCGTTTAAAAGCTTTAAGTAAAGGTTCATAAGTTGCAAGAAAGTAATGAAGTCGTATAGAAATCCATTTAGTTGAAGCGCACAATTCTTTTGCGTTTCAGGTCGGCGGAACGGGGAAACCGGTTTGGCCCCCATTTGGCTTACTCGACTCGATTCAGAATCGATTCCACGTTGTTTTTTTCGAACGCATTATTATACAATTAGTCTTATTGACAGAGAAGCAAATTTTAGGGAACACATATGTAGATTTAACCATTTGCTCCCTATTTGAAATGTATCTACATGTTTTGCGAGTGTGTTTGCATGAACCTAAACTGGTATGGGTGCGAGGAAAACAGGACCCAAGTCTGTCACCGCCGCTTGATTGCATTTTGAAAGAATATGACTGGATTACGGAAAAATACACACATGTTAAGTTCTTAGATACCTTCATCGCCAATGTGGACTTACTGCAGAGCCAGGCAAAAGAGTAGACTTGCTCGCAAAACACGTGAAACAGCTGATGATAGCGAAGCCCAACCGTGCCAGGTAAGGACGGTCTGACAGATTCTCAAAAGTCGTCTGCTAACGAAGCAAGGGGAGGGTACTCGTGTTTTTGTTTTGGTTCGCTAGCATCTGGTTATCTTGTAAGTTGAATGTTCGTTTTTTCCCACCTGCATTGCTTTCATAATGAAAGAAACGTTTGCTTATTGCATCTCATACATCAGATCAGTTCTGAGATTCATTTTTGCGTGCAACTGATATGGTTTTCTGAGCCGTGCAATACGATTTTGGAACTTCATACAAATGTGTCACATTGTTCGGCGCGAGGTCAAAGGTCGGGAGCAAAGTAGTTCTTCGCCCAAATCGGAATCTGCACTATCATATATTTTTTTGAGTCCATGATGTATTTATTGAGCTATAAAAATACAACATATATACCCATACTGAAGTAACAGAGACAAAGAAGGGAGGTCATGGGATATATATATATACAAACAAATATGGAAAAAATAACCAAAACAAGCCTTCACGTTTTCACCAATATTTCGGCCTCGTGGCCTTTGTCAGGGTGTTCTATAATTAACTCGCACGATGTTTACAAATATCCTTTGACGCAATGTCTGTCTATCTATATATATATACGACTTGTGTCTGTCTGTGTGTCTGTGTGTGTGTCTGTGTGTGTGTCTGTGTATCTGTGTCTTCGCGATGCACGGCCAAAGTTCTCGATGGATCTGCTTCAAATTTGGTGGGCTTATTCAGAGAGACCCCGGACACAACCTCATCGATGAAATATTTCAACACGTGCTCTCAGCGCGCAGCGCTGAACCGATTTTGGTTCCACTTCAGCTACCCGGGCCCCCATACCGACACACCATAGCCGCTACACCACATCACAACGCCAAAGTTCTCGGTGGATCTTTTTCAAATTTGGACACCGTATTCAGCTACACCCCGGACACAATATCATCGATGAGATATTTCAACACGTGCTCTCAGCGCGCAGCGCTGAACTGATTTTGGTTTTTGTGTTCATTTCACCATTATAAGTAACTCTTCCTTATCTTCTCATCTTCTCCAGGTTTTCAGCGTTTACCTCCCTTCCTTCGTATGGTGCACTATAGTTTGAGGGAGGCATCTTCGGATATTCCCGTTCTGTTACTATTTTTAGAAGGTCACCGCAGTGTCCAGAACGTAAATTGGACCCGTAAATTATCCTCACTGTAAAAGTGCAAAGGTCGAATCAATTTATAGCCACGCGAAAAATACACTGTCATCTATCTCTCTATAGATACGGCTTCTCTGTGTTTGTGTGTGTGTGTGTGTGTGTGTGTGTGTGTGTGTGTGTGTGTGTTTATGTGAGCAACACCTGTGCATTGTTCAGTTCTGTTTGTGATGTGGTCTGGCGGCTTTTGTGTAATTTTATGTACTGGCCTTCCTTTGAGAAGCCATAACAGTTCAAAAGGGCTTAGAGATAAGCTCTAAATTGCTCAGTCCTGTTTGAGTGGAGTTCGCCTCCAAAGGTGATTAACACGGTTACATTCGTCGACAAGGATGGGACTCGATATGGTGAGGAATGGCATTATGGCCACTGAATCATTTTCGTGCTGTTCCCATTCCACGAATCTGGGAGGGACCTAAGCTTGGCGGGTCTATTGTTCGGACCCGGCGAAGCCGGCGTACGGCTCTAAGTACTTCTTCCCGGCGAAGCCGGCTACCCGGCGAAGCGGGTATTCATTCTAGTATCTATATATATATCACTTATTTTAAAGCCACGCTCCTTCCTGTGTAAACGATTTGGTTCACCATGTCAGATACGGCCAGGCTGTTACATGGGACGAGCTAGGTCATCTCCCTCCACTTGGACAATTACAACCAATCAATAGCCTGACTACTTCGTGTGCAGGGGCGGGGATGT
>NC_090259.1:40990860-41000860 GCF_037325665.1 Littorina saxatilis | reverse complement strand
TCTGGCTTCATCGCTTCACAGTGGTGTCACCATACTAAAACCCACTCTATAGATCACAGTATGTAATGTCAGTTATTAAAAGCATACTCCTAGAACATCCTAAAACGTGACACAATCTGTAGAGTTCATTTACCGGTTATTAAAAGCCAGGACAGCCTGGGGGTAGAAACTGTTTCTGAGTCTTGCCGTACGGCATCTGAGGGTTCTGAGCCTGCGCCCCGAGAGCAGAGGCTGGAAGAGATGACCAGCCGGGTGTGTGGGATCCTGCATGATGGACCTACATTTCCTCATCATGCGCAGGATGATTGTGAAGGGAGTCTATAGAGGGGAGATCTCTGCCAATGATCCTGCTGGCAGACCTAACGACCTTCTCCAGTTTTTCTTTCTCAAACCCCTTTCGTGCCTCTTTCCCTCCCCCACCCCCCCCCCCACCCCCCTCCGGTCCTCCCCGCTCGCGTCTCGCTTTAGCATCTATTTCCTCTTCTCGGGCTTATACTCGTTGCTCCTCAAACCGAGCCATATTTATCCTTATCATCGACCCTCTCTAGCACCCCCACACACACACACACACACACACACACACACACCTTAACCCTCTCGCCTTAGCCTCTCCCCCTCCCTCTCGCCTTCTATCGACGACACACATCCCCGTCACAGAAGTGCACCGAGGAACCGTTTCGAACTTTTAATCCCATTGAAGTCGTGAAGAGCCAACACAAACCCCAGACATTACAGGACCGGTTTCATACCATCTGGTCGCCTCCTTGCAGTCATAGAGGCGTGACAGGGAAGGGCAGCAAAAGGAACAAAAGGGGACGGGGTGGGTAGGTTGGGGGGTGAATGTCAAGCGCTGCGTAAGGGGTAGAATCGCCTCTGTCTGCTAGGTGTTTTGGGTCTCTCATGCCAGTAAGGATGTCGGGTACGAGCGATGTGAAGGGAGTAGAACTACCCCTTTGTTCTGACTGTTTGGACTCTTTTTGCCAGCACAGTGGTAAAACGTATTTCTTCCCATTTCTGCCTCGTTATATTGTAATAACTGAAAAAAGATGCATTTCAAAAGGTGTAAGAAGCACTTGAAGTTATAGTGAAACGCATTTCATGCACGTCCCATACACGCACCATGCAGGTCACTACAACTCTATCACCACTGATACCGGCACGGTTGGCCTGGTGGTAAGGCGTCCGCCCCGTGATCGGGAGGTCGTGGGTTCGAACCCCGGCCGGGTCATACCTAAGACTTTAAAATTGGCAATCTAGTGGCTGCTCCGCCTGGCGTCTGGCATTATGGGGTTAGTGCTAGGACTGGTTGGTCCGGTGTCAGAATAATGTGACTGGGTGAGACATGAAGCCTGTGCTGCGACTTCTGTCTTGTGTGTGGCGCACGTTATATGTCAAAGCAGCACCGCCCTGATATGGCCCTTCGTGGTCGGCTGGGCGTTAAGCAAACAAACAAACAAATCACCACTGATTTGTGTGTCCGTCATGGCCGATTTGTTCTTCTCAGGAGGCATGCAGTACCTTGGTTATTTGACGACTGTGTCAAAGGCATTGCACTTTCTACTTCATTTTAAATGTTTTGCATGAATTACATACATTTCGTGACTTTGACAGCTTGACTAAATGTGTGTGTGTGTGTGTGTGTGTGTGTGTGTGTGTGTGTGTGTGTGTGTGTGTGTGTGTGTGGAGCGATTCAGAGAAAACTACTGGACCTATCTTCATGACATTTAACATGAGAGTTTCTGGGTATGATATCCCCAGACGTTTTGTTTCCTTTTTTTGATAGATGTCTTTGATGACGTCATATCCGGCTTTTTGTAAAAGTTGAGGCCGCACTGTCACGCCCTCATTTTTACATCAAATTGATTGGAGCTTTGGTCAATCAATCTTCGACGAAGTCCGGACTATTGGATTGAATTTCAGCTGGGCAGCGTAAAAATTAGTTAATTAGTTTGCTCATTAAAGTTGTCATAAAATTCAAATTTTCACCAACCGATTTAAAAACAAGTCGCGTAAGACGAAATTATTACATTTAGTCAAGCTGTGGAACTCACAGAATAAAACTGAACGCACTGCATTTTTGCACAATGACCGTGGTCCGCCGCTTGTGCAAAACGGAGTGAAACTGACGAGCCTGTTCAGCGCGGAAGTGGTTTCGCTGTACGTGCTGCATCTGAAAATTGTCTTATTCTTCGTCATGTTCTGATTCCAAAAACATATAAATCTGTTATATTTGGATTAAAAACAAGCTCTGAAAATTAAAAATATAAAAATTATGATTAAAATTAAATTTCCGAAATCGCTTTAAAAACAATTTCATCTTATTCCTTGTCGGTTTCTGATTCCAAAAACATATAGATATGATATGTTTGGATTAAAAACACGCTCAGAAAGTTAAAACGAAGAGAGGTACAGTAAAGCGTGTTATGCAGCACAGCGCAACCGCTACCGCGCTGAACAGGCTCGTCACTTTCACTGCCTTTTGCACTTGCGGCGGACTACGGTCATTGTGAAAAAATGCAGTGCGTTCAGTTTCATTCTGTGAGTTCCACAGCTTGACTAAATGTAGTAATTTCGCCTTACGCGACTTGCGCCGGGCCACCTGTGATTTTCAGTTATTTTTCTCGATCATTTGCTTGCACCCTGTGAAAGGCTAAAAGATGTAAAACGCGACTATTTGACGAATTCGATTTGTTTAAGTCTGCAAAGGTCTCCATTTATTGTTTTTTCTTTCTTGTCTGTTTTTTTTTAACAATGTTTTATTGCCTCCTCGCAGCACCAATGTTGTTTTTTGTTTGTTTTTGTGTTCTTTCTATTTGTCATATTTTACCAAATCACACTAGATTTCAATCTGAATAAACAATTATTCGCGTAGCTCGAGAATTGCTCACCGGATCTGTGAGCCTGCAATATAAACAACTCAGCACTCAAGAATTTTGCTCTAAAAAGGACATCCTGGTCCCAAAGAGAGCGTCCGCACTGGAGAATGAGAATCTATAGAAATGCACGACCCATCAAACAACTAATATGCTAATAATTAACTTTATTAATTTTCTTTTGTCACTGCCCTGAGCTTTTCGAGTAGCCAGTATCGCCGGAGAAGTCGTTTCATAATTAGCTCCGCTGGCTGTCTCTTTTTGTACCATATAATTACATGTTCTATGAAGGCGGGCACAATCCCCGAAAAGACTGCTCATTTAAATAAACATCCCACGTGGTCAGGTCCGCGCGTGCAGTTAACAGCTCGACTCCGCCCCTTTCTTTCCGACAGACATCCGTCTTTTCACCCCCAAACTCCATCATCCACGCCTCTCCATTGACCTTCGGGGGATCTCGGTGCTTTCCGCTTTCCCTTTTGATTGGCCCCGTGGGTTCGAAGAATAGGACGTCGGAATTCGAGCATGATCCTCGCTGAATGCTGTCTTTATGTTAATGCCTTTATAATATTTCAATGGCGAGGGGAGGTTTAAAATAGAGGGCGCTGTGATCAGTTCTGTCACAACTCCCGTGGCGCGCTTCATAAGTGCTGAATACTTGTAGTAATGGAGCTTGTTATTGCTCCCCTCGATTTAAAGATCCGCACTTGATGACTTGATCTTTTTTTGTCTTGATTTTTTTTCTATGACAGAAGTTGCTGTGAGTGTACTTTCTCAGTCGATCTTTTCTGCGGCATGTTGACAGTATATCACATTGCCGTACCTGCTGTTGGCGCTGATATTTGCGCTCCTTGACAAAAAAGATTTACTTGCTGAAAAAGAAGACTGTCTCTCCATTTGACGTCTTTGTCTTGTGGATCGCAAATATCTCCATTTGATGTTAATTAACAGCAATAGTTGGAGATATATTTGCAAAGGTATAGAACCATCTTGTTGTGATTTTTCTTTGGCAAACACGAAAGTAAGTGCGAGCAATGCATTGTCATCGGTCGGGCAAATGTGAATACTTGTGTGCGGAAATTATCTTAAACTTCCTCTCATTAGGTTTATCTCTGTCCGTGCCACTTCCAGGACTTCTACTTTCTTCTGAACTGTGATTCAAAACAGTCAGCGTAGGAGGATGGAAACGTTTCACATTGGAGCAACCGCGGGTTCGGCTGACACTGCTGAAAAGTTGGCCAACAGTTCATCCGACTGTGTACATACGGACGTCACTGTTGATCTCGAATTCATTGACGTTGAAGAAACAGAGGACGAAGACGCTCTTGAGGATATCACATCGACGGATAATGAAAAAGAAGTGTCCAGTTACGATAGGAACGGTTGTCACGTGACCAAAGACCGAGACATGGAGGTTGATCTGGAATCTCAAAGTTTGAAGAACTCCGACCACAGTGCAAAGCAGCCTTGCTTGTCATCGTCATCTTCGCCAGATTCGCTAGCGACATCGTCATCAATCTCTGTCAACAAAATGTCGCTTGACCATGAAGATAACTTGCCGCAACAACGGCGACTTTGCTGTTCAGCCGATCATTTAATAATGGTCAAACCGGACGCGTCGTTTACCAGTGGACACTGCTCTTCCGCTCTCTGTCAGGCTCTGTTCTCTGACGACGTTCCAGAAACGACAACAGAAACGCTTGTTTCACAATCTTCGTACCTGAAAACCAAGCACGACAAGGAAAACCCAGTTTCGCGAAATTCGGTTGAGAAGTCAGAAAAATATTCCAGAAGAAAATGCTACGACTCTTCTGCGGCTTTGAAAGAAAGTCCAACAAAAAGATTACTACCTGTGTCAAAAGCTAAGAAAGGCAGCGTAGAAAAGCAAGAAGCAGAGCGAGTTTTTAGTTCAGAAACACACATTACCGCGAACTACACCAAGTTTACTCACGATTCTGACAAAATTCAATCCGACTGGAAGGACAAAACCAAATCCAGCTTTTGTTCTCCAGTGACCACCTCTGTGCAGTCTCCTACATCAGTTCCACAGCCCAAGCCATCATTTTTAATCACTGATATTTTGTCTGAGACTTTCGCTGCTTCCAGAAGATCTAGTATCCCGGGGAAAGGACTATCGTTCGGTTTTCAACACGGCTTTCCTTTTTCACACCCAGGATCGCACTTTCAGCCTTCGGAGTCGCTCTTTGACGATGAAAGCGACGACCACAGCGATAAATATGACGACGACGACTGCTGCGAAGAAGGTGGGTTTGTTGGGGTTATATCATTGTGACCGTCTTGGTGTTGGTGATGGTGTTGGTGTTGTTCAGTGTTTTGGTTGTCTTTGTTGTTGTTGTTGTTTTCGTCGTCGTCGCTGTTGTTGTTGGTGGTGGTGGTGGTGTTGAACACATACCAAAAAGTCGTCAACGGTGGGAATTTCTTTATGAATTAATCTTAAAAGTAAGCAGAAAGGTTGTTGAATGATTGTATTTGCGACGGGCGCTGTGGCGGGGTGGTAAGACGTCGGCCTCTTAATCGGAAGATCGAGGGTTCGAATCCTGGCCGCGGCCGCCTGGTGGGTTAAGTGTGGAGATTTTTCCCGATCTCCCAGGTCAACATATGTGCAGACCTGCTAGTGGCTTATCCCCCTTCGTGTGTACACGCAAGCACAACGACCAAGTGCGCACGGAAAAGCTCCTGTAATCCATGTCAGAGTTCGGTGGGTTATAGAAACACGAAAATACCCAGCATGCTTCCTCCGAAAGCGGCGGATGGCTGCCTTAATGGCGGGGTAAAAACGGTCATACACGTAAAATTCCACTCGTGCAAAAACACAAGTGTACGTGGGAGTTTCAGCCCGCGAACGCAGAAGAATAATAATATTGTATTTGCGTAAGTGGGAGGATGGTCATATCTCATGTAGGTCTGAGATAATGAGAACTGTTAGCAAGAGCCTTTATTACAAACGCAGACAAATGTGTATTCTTGTTTTCTTTTTGATGTACTTTTTTCTCTTTCTGTTTTTACTTCTATTTCTGCTTTAGAGAATATATTTATGTGAATATAAAAAAGAAATTGCAGATAATCCGCAGTTGCTTTACTTTGAACGATGTTATCCACGAAAGGCAAGTCGATAATAAACGAGACGAATGCGAGACCTTTCCTTGTCAATTCGCCCAAGCTATGAAGCCCGATGTTAATTGGGTGAAGTCGACTTTGCGAAGCTTGCTGCACATTTTTTCTTTCTTCTTTTTTTTTTTACTTTAAAAAATGTATTAATGTAAAAGTAAGTCTTTACACACGCTCTTTGGTGGAAATTGACGCCGACATGATTATAAAATGCAGACTTGGTTGCTTTTATTTGTACCATGTTTCCCACTAAAGTCTGGTCGATGAATGTGAGACTTTAAAGACACCTTGTTACCTTTTAAACCATCTTGTTGGTTAAAACATAAGTTTACTTTGACAAAGGTTACAGTCATGACATGTATACAAAATACTCCGGTAACAGCAACAAGCTAGAAGCTTATAGTGTGTACAACATAAGGCGGTAACGGCTGAACAATTCGTCTCAATAAACCAAATCTATGAATAACATAATAAACGTTGCATAATGATTATAAAGAAAGACAGTAAAAGGAAGGAAGGAGGGGAAGAAGAGGAATGAAAAGAAGAGGGATGAGAAACCATCTTGTTCATCACGATATGTTCGACCAAGCTATAAATCCTGATGTAACTTGGGCAAAGTCGACTTTGCTAAGTCTGATTCACGAAGCTTGCTGCATGCACGAAGGTTTGGCACTGAATTTACAGTAACAAAACAAAAAAGCTTTGTGAAGTCTTCGCGAGGTCAAATTCGGGCTTAATTAAGGATAGCGTTTACCTGGGATATGAGCCGTCTTACACCTGGACTAATACCAAAAATCAACAGCGTGGCGGCAGTCTGCGCGGGGTGGGATTGTTCATCGTGCTGAGTTTGTTAAAGGTCCTTGTCTACATTTTTATACCGAAATCACCATTTGACCATTAAAATGCAGAGTCTATTATCTACAAATATCAACAATACACCCCCTTTCGATCAGGAAAGACGAAGCCAGTGTAGCCGTTTGAAAATTCATTGTAGTATTCCAGCGTAGTACTCATAGTAAGATATCCTTATTTGGAAAATGCCAAGCGCAAAACTCCTCTCAAATCCCGTGCATTTCGTGCGTTTAAAAAAAAGCGTGGACAGCGCTCCTGTGTCAAACTGTTGCTGCACTTGTCTGGGCGTGGCTATAAGCATAGTGACATGAATTTGATTGGTCAGTATTTTTAGGCAAAGCACATGTTCTCAGCAAACAGAAAACAAAATATTGGAAGCGTGAGTCACGCTACCCCCCAAAAATAAAAAAATTTACATATATTTTTTGTTTCTATAATTTTTTTCCCATAGTTCATTCATCATTTGACCTAATTTTGTATCGAAATCTAACCATAAGATTATTAAAAAAAAGCAAAAATGTAGACGACCACCTTTAAGTAACCTACCTGACACCATATCAGTATGCCAAAGTGTAGGTATGTGTCAAAGTCCTAGGATGTCATTTGTAAAGGCCTGGACAAAAATCTGTCGTGGTCTATTCAGTCGTCAGCACCGATCAGCGCAGTCGATTTGTGTGTGTGCGTGTGTGTGTGTGTGTGTGTGTGTGTGTGTGTGTGTGTGTGTTTATGTGCTTGTTTTCGAAGTTTCTTGAAGGATTTGTTTGTTTATTTTTTGTGTTTTAGGACTTTCTTTATGTGTTTTGTTCGTTATGAGATTTGTTTGCATATTTTTTTTAACGTTCTTTTTAATTGGTTCTGTTGGCTGGTAGAAAGAATTGTTTGGTGGCTTTTGTTTGTTTGTTTGTTTGAGAAGGTCCTTGATTTTTGTAAAAACTTGTTTTCAGAATTGTTTGCTTGTTTCTTTCTTCAGTGTAATGTGAGAAAAGAGGAAAATATGAACACTTTCAGTGACGAAATAATACAATTATATCTGTACATCTAAGGAGAATAAATCGTATGTGTGGAAAGAAAAGCACCCGCTCAACTGGCGAATCACATAATCAACACGGGTAGATGTTGCTTTAGTAACTGTAAGTCAAGTCAAACCAGTCGTGGCTTTGGGAGTAATGAAAAATTTCGGACTTTTGAATTGTTGGATGAATGTTAGTTTATAATGAAGAACACAAGGGTTATTATTCTTGCAGCGACAAATGATTTGGATTACAACAGATGTAATGATTCAAGATTATTTATAAAATCAAGAAAGGCATGCTCATTTATATCTATTTGGCAGGTTTTATATCGAATCATGGTCCCCTGTCGCACTGTACACGTGTAACTAACACAAAAACAAGCACAAATTAAGAATTGAACAAATAAAACGACAAGTAATTGCATGAATGAATAAATACATGAATGAATGATTACATGACTTTAAGGCAGGAAGGAAAGAATTAATGAAAAAATGTATTGATAAAACCACACACAAATAAATGAAATGCTTTTTTAAAAAAAAAATTTAAGTAAGTGTACAAAACAAATCAAGAAAGAAAGGTACCCTTCAAAATGATAATCTTGAAACATGTATTTTAACAATTTAAATTAAAGGGGTTTGGGCAATTTTGAGGAAAGACGAAAAGACCGTTTTCTTTGTTTTCCCTTTTTTTTTTCTTCTTGACAATTCTAAAATGCAAAAAGGTCAATTACGCATTAGAGAAAAAAAAAGATATGTGTGTGAATTAGATATATTACTTTTTGCATCAAAAGTACCGATACTCGTCTGTATCTTTCCACTTTTGATATATATTATATCACTGAATATTGCTATTTCATAATTATGTTACGTGGATTTCCATTGATCAATTGGGCAAAACTGAGCTCAGTGCAAGAGTGATATCGACGACATTTCCGTCGATATCAGTTTTGATATCGACGACCTCTTTATTGCTTCCCCACTTCAAAAACAAAAACACCTACATTTAAAAACAAAAAAATATATATGAAAGTGTAATTATCCCAGAATTTAGTTGAACAAATAACTAAAGAGTTTTTGAAAGAAAACACATTTTAAAATACTGAAAAGTACAAGAAAAGAGTGAACAAAAAGAAATAATAATCAGAGGGAGGAATATGGAACAACCAAAACTGAGACAAATACTTTTGTAATTTCTTTACAGTAAATACAAAATGTCCAGAGAATTAGCAATATATCTAACATTGACTGACTGTGTGATGATATCTTCTGCTATTGGTCTGTTTCGCCAGTGATATTAAAATCTCGACCTCCGGTCTCGATTTTGATATCACTGTCTCAACAGACCATGGCAGAAGATATCATCACACAGTCCGTCAATATTGGGTAATATTATTTCACAAGCTCAGTGACATGTAATAAACTCAAGCTCTGTTCGCTTGTTTATTTGTGTGTTTGTTACAATTTTTGTTTTAAGTTTATTGTAGAATTTAACTTGTAGGATACTTAGGAATGTTTGTATTGTTTGCTTGTCTTTTATTTCTTTACAAAGAAAGGGCAATAAAAACAAATAAAAACAGATTAAAAAATAAGCCATCGTAACTTTTGCAGTATTGCATTTTTTACATTCTTTATTGTTACCTTTTGTGTGTTTGTTTGTTTGTTTGTTTGTTTGTTTGTTCGCTTGTGTTTATTTGTGTGTTTAATTTTGTTGTTGTTGTCTGTATTTTATAAATCGTCGTTGTTATTGTTCTTGTTGTCGTTTTTAACTAAACATATTCCGTAAAACTGAGAATCGAGCCGAGGTGATAGTGTAGGCTTAAATATCTAAAAAAAAAAAGAATTTTCTTTTTCTTTCATGTTTGTCAAGGGTATCTCAACCTCAAAGTCCCGTTTAAAGTAAATACACCATGTTAAAACCTTACATTTAATTTTTTTATGTTTATCGAGGGTCGCCGAATCTTAAAGTCCCGTCAAAAGTAAAGACGCCATGTACAAACATAACTCTCATTTTTCTTTCATGTTTATCAAGGGTTGCCGAATCACATAGTCGTGCACGTTTAAAGTAAGAAGCAATGTTAAAACCTGACTCTCATTTTCCTTTCATGTTTTTCAATGGTCGACAAACCTCACC
>NC_090259.1:40973360-40983360 GCF_037325665.1 Littorina saxatilis | reverse complement strand
AAAATTAGACCAGCTGCTCACTTTAACTGAATATATTTGCTAATAGAACCATTACATTTTCCAGAAAAGTTGACATAAAACAAACTTGGGTCTACACAATAAGATATCAAAAAAGAATAAAAATTTACAAAACGTAACCCTAACCCCATTTTGAATTTTGGTTAAAAGAAAGGTAAACATTATGACACTCGTTGCAAATGAAAAATATGGTTAAATCTAATGATTGTTTTCCTGTTTAGTGCGTGTTACATCAAATTAATATTGTAAGGCCTCTGTCCGTGTTTCCGTCCGTCCGTCCGTCCGTCCGTCGGTCCGTCCGTCAGTCCGTCCGTCCGTCCGTCCGTCCGTCCGTCCGTCCGTCCGTCCGTCCGTCCGTCAGTCTATCCGTTCCTTCATAGCTTCTGTTCCTGAAGAACATTCAAAATTGATAGCTACACCAAGTGTGTCAACCAAATTACTTTGTATTTGCTGAGCATTGACTTCAGTTGATACGTAATTGTTCCACAAAGTGCCACGTTTGCATGTCAAACGGTCTGACGTTTTTGCTCTTGAATTTTTTTTTTTTAATTGGGGATTGCCCCAAGAGTAGAATATTTGAAATCAAAAACTCAGCCAAACCCACCGAATTTAAAGCTTTTAGGTTTTCACCTATTGGTCTATCTGGAAGGAATTAATACAAACATAATCAGTGGAACTCCGTGACTTAAATACGGCAATCACAGGCATGATCAGGGCATTTCCTGTGGAGGAATGCCTTCATTTGCTACTCCACTTTTAAAGAGGGGGAGGTGGGGGGGGGGGTGTCATTTTTCCTTTCAATTTCCAGTAGTGCATTCCTGTATTGTTATCGTTGTGCATTTAGCTATCTAACTAACTTACTATCTAATTAGCTAGCTAGCTAACCAACCAACAAACCACCCCAACTAACCAACTAACTATGAACGAACGAACGAACGAACGAACGAACTAACTAACTAACTAACTTACTAACTAACTAACTAACTAATTAACTAACTAACTAAACAAGAACATTTCTGAACGACCTCCATGTCAACTTACGAATACATCAGCATTTCTCTTCTTGAGAAAGATCTATCTCCAAGTGGGAGGGTTGTGTTTGAATACTGATAACTGGTTATATGTTGATAACATGCTTCTAACAGGGAGGAGATAATATTTTACGACAATTGTATTGAAAGGATTAAGGCACCGTCATATAAAAGATTATTGAAGGGATTAGGACGACACGTTTATTTAAAGAATTAAGGCCGTCATATATAGGATTATTGAAGGGATTAAGGCACCGTCATAATTATATACGTTTATTGAAGGGATTAACGCGCTCTCATTAAAAAGTGTATGCCCTCCACCACCTGATGTCGGTTTAGCATTGAGATTAGTAATTGCACGACATAGATTGATACGTGAACCTTCTTGGAACAGACACGCGCTATGGTTTAAACATGATTTTATTCACACAACACAGGCCTGGTGGCATGTTATACAAACAAAACCTTGGGACCACATCACATGTTATGCTTATGTTAAGTTCATATGATTATGTATGTTCATCTACAAATAATGCTTATTGCCCCGCCTCACACACACAACAAAAAGTCATATTAAAATATATAATATGAAGCAAAGATAAGAAGAAGGGAAAGATTATTGGACTTCAGACTATAATCAACAATGTCAGCGGAAAGAAACTGCTGAGGCGGGGTGGGTGCGGGAAGGGGTAGGAAGAGATATGATGACTAACACAAACTTATTTCCTAACTTGATGTGACTGCAGCAGCAATAATTGGGGAACATATCTTATTGTGTTTTAAATAAATTATCTAAACATACATAAATAATCTTTGAATAACACAGTCATTATTTGCAACATGTTGTTCGACATTAAAAACCAACATACTTAATACCTAGAACTCAATAGTCCGCACCAGAACACTACTTAATACCTATAACTCAATAGTCCGCACCAGAACACTACTTAATACCTATAACTCAATAGTCCGCACCAGAACACTACTTAATACCTATAACTCAATAGTCCGCACCAGAACACTACTTAATACCTATAACTCAATAGTCCGCACCAGAACACTACTTAATACCTATAACTCAATAGTCCGCACCAGAACACTACTTAATACCTATAACTCAATAGTCCGCACCAGAACACTACTTAATACCTATAACTCAATAGTCCGCACCAGAACACTACTTAATACCTATAACTCAATAGTCCGCACCAGAACACTACTTAATACCTATAACTCAATAGTCCGCACCAGAACACTACTTAATACCTATAACTCAATAGTCCGCACCAGAACACTACTTAATACCTATAACTCAATAGTCCGCACCAGAACACTACTTAATACCTATAACTCAATAGTCCGCACCAGAACACAGGCGTGTACATTAAGCGGGAACATAATTTGTTATCGATTTTTTGGGTCCGTAGAATTTGTTGGGGTAACCCTAAAAGACGTTTTTAAATGGTTAACGGGGAGATACACTCGAAACACATTTAGCGAATTAGTTATGTTGCCAAATCATCAAAGATCAACATTTCACTACACGGATCGATGCACACAGTCGAAATAGATGTGACTTTCACACGACCGAAGACTACTTACTAGCAGACGACAAGATCTAAATATTTAGATCAGTGAGAGCAATCCGTTGAAGAACAGTTACTCCGTTTATTCGTCTTCAGTTAAGCTTATTTCCCCTATAAGTTTCCTTGCAGATCTGCAGTAGTCGCGTAGTGAAATGAACTAGTGTCGTCGAAAGATTCTTCTCAGTCAATGATCGAAGCACAGTAAGTTCTATACTGACAAAAGTCACTTTAGGAAAACACGACCATTGACTTTATTTATGAGCCCAAAGGTAACAATATCGGGTACATCACGAAGCGTCCCGGTACCGAAGCGTCCCTGTACCGAAGCGTCCCGGTGCCGAAGCGTCCCGGTACCGACCATTGACTTCATTTATGAGCCCAAAGGTAACAATATCGGGTACATCACGAAGCGTCACGGTACCGAAGCGTCCCGGTACCGAAGCGTCCCGGTGCCGAAGCGTCCCGGTACCGAAGCGTCCCACTATAACGCGTCACAGGGGTACCGGGACGCTTTGGTACCGGGACGCTTCGGGACGCTCCCGCGCAGTAGGGCACGAAGCGTCCCGTCCCACATTTGTTTGTTTATGGCTGTTTGTCGCGAAACAACACAGTTGAAATTTGTGTGTAAAATATCATAAATGTGTGGCGTGTAATCTCCGAATCAGTTCGTTATCTGCGTTTCGATGGTAATTCAGTTAGAGTGGAGTTACTTTGAATCGAAGGCGAGGGTAACCTGCGTTGCATGTGCGACGGCGTGAACAAATTTGATTGCAATATTTTATACAGGAAGTAAATTTCAATGATTCTGGCTCAGTCTTGTAGATCTGTTATGCAGTGTTTTGGTAGTGTATCTGCTTTTCTACTATGAAGCTCATTTGGAGTGATACGCTGATCGAAGTGGGGTACCCTATGTGTGACATCAGCCGTATGCAGATTACGCCTCAGAACACTCTCGCATTTCACAAAGACAACAATAATTTGCAACATTTCAAGAACTGCATCAGTTTTATTAGATACTATTTAAACAAAAACAGCACAGACACGACTATTATCAACAACACAGAACGGGAGGTAAGTCGGCAAAGACACTCCTAGTGTGCGTTCCCGTTTTTGGTCGCCATTTTTGCTAGCATTTTCACAGTAAATCTTAACATTTCCATATCTATTGAATGATTGTGGTATTTTCTTTGATTGTGGCGATTCTCCTATCTCTCTGGCATGTACTGGGTGCTTTGTGACCAGTTTCTCCCCTAGACTGTATTGAACAATGCGTCCGTGCGAGCTGACCCCCACGTGTCACCAGTAGCAAAGAACAACTCACTTGCATGCGTACTTCTGTCTGACTGTCCGTCTGTGTCTCCATGTTTCTGCATGTGTGTGTGGAGGGTCGGTGCGCACGTGTGTGTGTGGGTGTTTGTGCGTACGTGTGTGTGTGTGTGTGGGTGTGTGTTTGTAAGCCCATGCGTTTGTTTGCGCGAGCATGCATTCATTAGAGTGAAGATAGTATCGTTTGTTTCTGCATCTGTGTACACGTGTATCAATTGTGCATGATAACTCTCAGACACACACTCGGAATCTGAACCCAAAATGGAAAGAATTAATCATCGTGAATATGACGATCTATTCTTGGTAATAAGTATGTGACTCCACTACAGCAATTAGCGAAGCCACCGTGCCTTTTGTGGTTGGTCATTAATTAGGGAGACATAGTCGATACGACGACCGTGTCGGGTGCGTCCAGACGGAGGTCTCCCCACTGGGTTAGGAACTCGTTTTGGTCAACCAAGCCGTTCCCTGCAACGACAACACAAGACGTAATGACAACCAGTTATCTTGAACAATAACACTAACAATACAAAAAAATAAAAAAATAAAACACTTTATTGTCAATTAAAATGATACATTAATAATGGAACATTTTCTTTGACACACCCAGCCTGCCTGTAAACGGTTATAACTTAAACATGTCATAAGAATTATAAGGAAAGTCACTGATAAAACATAAAACACACAGGTTCACATGTAATAACAAGCACACCTATTATATTACCAATACCCCTAACCCAGAGTGCTATCATCTTATAATATATACTGAAATTACAAATACAATGTAAGTAAGGTCAAAATTCTTTACATCTATCATAGTCAAAATTAATGTTGGTCTGTATTTACCGTCTAGTGTTATAGTCCGTATAGGTACAGCAATCCGTTAATAAAGAAATTAATGGTGTGTGTGCGTGCGTGCGTGTGTGCGTGTGTGCGTGCGTGTGTGTGTGTGTGTGCGTGTGTATGCCCTGTCTGTGTGTGTGTGTGTGTGTGTGTGTGTGTGTGTGTGTGTGTATGTGTGTGTATGTGTGTGTGTGTGTGTGTGTGTGTGTGTGTGTGTGTGTGTGTGTGTGTGTGTGATCTAAATAATGCATTATTTAACTAAACAAGATAATTCTCTATTAAATTAAACAGAGCTTTGTCAAGCTAAATAATGCTTCATTAAACAAAACAATGCTGTATGAAGCTAAATAATGCATGATTAAACTAAACAAATGCTGTATTAAGCTAAATAATGAATTATTAAACTAAGCAATGCTGTATTAAGCTAAATAATGCTTTATCAAACCAAACACTGCTGTATTAAGCTTAATAATATTCAGTTGACACGCACCATTATGTACTGAATACAGATTTTATATAGAAACGCTATTAAACAGGGTTTTTTTTCAATAAGGCATTATTTACTTAATAATAAATCTACAGCAATGTTTGCTGAGAGACAAAAAGAAAAGGAGAGGGGGAGAGAGGGGTCAACACACACAGACAGGCACGAAAAAGACAGAGAAAGAGAACAAAAGACAGACAGACAGAAAAATTGAGACATACACACGGACAGACAAAGACGGAGTCAGAGAGAACTGACTGCAATCCCCGACTCGACGTCCCTGTCCAAGAAGTAGAAAATGGCGGGGGGGGGGGGGGGGGGGGGGGGGGGGGTGGGGGTCCTTGTGAGTGTCGCCACATAATGATAATAACAATGCATACTATTTATATAGCGCATGTATCCAGGGTTTAACCCTGCTCAAACATGCTATCAAACCCATGTCCAGCCACCACCCCATCCCCGGAGAGAGACATACACATGACACAGTGGACATAGAAAGTTAGAGAGATGGGCATGGGATGGTACACACGCGGACCCTACCCGGCGACTCATCATCCCTGTCGAAGAACGAAACGATGGAGGGGAGGTCCTTGTCAGTGTCTCTAATCAAAATCATTGCCCTCTCGCCACCCCCCCCCCTTCCCCCTTCCGAGAGGGACAGACAAGCAGACAGACAAGACAGAGAAAAGGACTCACCATCCATGTCGAAGTAAGATAAAATGGCGGGGAGATCCTTGTCACTGACGTCAAAGTCCCACCGCCCCCCACTCCAAGAGAGACAGACAAACGGACAGATAAGACAGAGAAAAGGGCTCACCATCCATGTCGAAGAAGAAGAAGATGGCTGGGAGGTCCTTGTCAGCTCGTACTATCATACCCATTGCCTCCCCCCTCCACCCCCTCGCCCCCTCACTCCCCTCATCTCCACCTCCCCCCCCCCCCCCCCCCGAGAGAGACAGACAAACGGACATACAAGACAAAGAAGGACACTCACTGGTAGATCCTTGTCAGCTCGTACTATCAAACCCATTGCCTCCCCTACCCACCCCTCCACCTCCCTCTCCCCCATCATCTGACCTCACACCCCCCCTCCACCCCTTCCACTCCCCCCCCCCCCCCCTAGCCGAAGAGGGACAGACAAGACAGAGAAAGAGACTCACCATCCATGTCGAAAAAGGAGAAGATGGCGGGGAGGTCCTTGTCATGTCATCAAAGTCACGCATTCTCCTCCGAGACAGACAGACAAGCAGACAGACAAGACAGAGAAAGAGACTCACCATCCATGTCGAAGAAGGAGAAGATGGCGGGCAGGTCCTTGTCATGTCATCAAAGTCACACATTCCCCTCCGAGACAGACAGACAAGCAGACAGACAAGACAGAGAAAGAGACTCACCATCCATGTCGAAGAAGGAGAAGATGGCGGGCAGATCCTTGTCAGTGATGGCGCCGTCCTTGTCGGTGTCAGCGCGTCCAAACAGTGTGGCGGCCTCCTGGGGACTGCCCAGCGTGTACAGCTGTGTCCAGTCGTTGACAAACTCGGCCTGTGTGATGCTGCTGTCCTCTGGAAAACACACACAGCCATTGATGTGGTTAGGCCAGACAGGCAAGACACACACAGAAAGACAAGCGAGAAAAAAAAAGAGAAAGAGAGAAAAAGAGACAGACAGAAAAATATAGACAGACACACGGTGTGTCTCTTTCTCTGTCTTAACTGGGCGAAGTCGACTACGCGAAGTATGCTTCGCGGAGCTGGCCGCACGAAGCTTTAGCACTGAGTTCTCGGTAAAAAGACTTCGCGAAGTCGACTTCGGGCTCAATAAACGACCGCCTAAAGGTGCCGCACACACGCACACAGAAATTTAAAACGAGTCGCGTGGAGAGAAATAAACACATTTGTGACCCTCCACCACGGAATGAGTCGAATGTCACCTTTGCATGATTTTCATATTTTTGCATTTTCCTAAAGAGTTTTATATGCTCTATCCAGTGGTGAAACCCGTTTTAGAAAAGAGCGAAAAATGTTTGAGTTATAAGCCTGTGACTAAGGTGACCCTCACACTGTTACAGTGGACGCCGCTTAATAAAACCGCGGTTAATAGAGCCAGCCGCTTATAAAAGCCAATTTCAGACGGTCCGGATTTATCACTATATCTTATGTATTAGAAAAAGCCGGTTAATAAAACCAACCCGCCGCTTATTAAAGCCAGTTTTCTCAAAGAAATCACGTAGTTTGTGACTAAAACTCACATTATCTTGTTCTGA
Organism: Littorina saxatilis; assembly: GCF_037325665.1. Taxonomy (NCBI): domain Eukaryota; kingdom Metazoa; phylum Mollusca; class Gastropoda; order Littorinimorpha; family Littorinidae; genus Littorina; species Littorina saxatilis. Next base: position 40,975,809 of record NC_090259.1, on the reverse strand, counting down.
TATTGAAGACGACCAACAAACAAACACTCATAAAATCGTTGGGGTCATGCCAATACGTCCCAGTACCATTGTGTCCCAGTACCATTGCGTCCCCAAAAAATGCCGTCTCATTGCGTCCCATTAAGCAATCCCATTGGGTCCCAATACCATTGGGTCCCAGTGCCATTGCGTCCCGTACCATTGCGTCCCAACAAAATTGCGTGTCGATAGGTCCCAAGAAAATTGCATCTCGATACGTCCCATAAAGGAATCCCATTACGTCCCCGTACCATTACGTCCCAACACAATTGTTACTTGAGCAATGCTTGAACGCTGCGGTGGGCAGTGTGTGTGTGTGTGTGTGTGTGTGTGGAATAGGTCCATATCTGTTGGCCTTTAATTTTCAAATCTATCTAGTTGAGTTTTGTGTACACAAAAATATAGCTACACCATTTATAACATTGTGATGAAAATAAAATGTTCCACCGCTGCTTTTCATTTGCAAGAGAAAAGATCGCAAAATGATTCCAAACAGTCATTGGCTGGGTGAGTGTAACATAATGTGTGTGTGTGTGTGTGTGTGCGTGTGTGTGTCTGTGTGTGTGTGTGTGTGTGGCATGGATATTGTACGACAGAGTAGGTCAGCGAAAGGATGAAAATGAACAGTGGATTTTATAAGTACGGAGTATCTTACCTTATATTATACTAGATGATTACCCGCTTCGCCGGGTACCGGCTTCGCCGGGAAGAAGTAGAGTCGAATACCAGGCTGCGCCTGGGAGCCGGGTGTACGCCGGCTTCGCCGGCGCACGAAGGAAAGGAGATAAACGCGCAAAACACTGGAGACCTTCTAAAAATAGTAACGTGCAGTGACCTTCTAAAAATAGTAACGTAGTAACGGAAATATGGATTGACGCCACACGGAGGAAGGGAGATAATCGCGGCTGAAAACACTGGAGAAGATAAGGAAGAGTTACTGGTAGTGGATCCAGACAACAACAACAACAAAAATCGGTTCAGCGCGCACAGCGCTGCGCGCTGAGAGCACGTGTTGAAATATCTCATCGATGAGGTTGTGTCCGGGGTGTAGCTGAATACGGTGTCCAAATTTGAAAAAGATCCACCGAGAGCTTTGGCCATGCATCGAGAACAGACAGACAGACAGACAGACAATAGTCGTATGTATATATAGATGTGTAATCCGAACACGATTTGTAATAAATTTATTACAAAACGCACTTTTATTACAAAACGTGTCGCTACACTGCTACAGTGACATCTCAGAAATTAAATTCACTAGTATTGGGACCTAATGGTACGGGGACGCAATGGCACGTAATTGTATTGGGACGTAATGGTACTGGGACGCAATGGTACTGGGACCCAATGGTATTGGGACGCAATGGTACTGGGACGCAATGGTACTGGGACGTAATGGTACTGGGACGTAATGGTACTGGGACGTAATGGTATTGGGACGTATTGACATGTTCCCAAATTCTCTGCCATTCGTGACGGTGACAGTGAAATTATTGATGTACCGAAGTGATCAAAGTACACGTACATGTACATAATTAAAACAAAAGTTCAACATCCTTCGTGAAGTTTTGTTTAGATTCAAACAAGTGTAAATGACGAAAGAAAGTGACTGAGTGACGTAAACAAAAGAGAAGATTTTTTTTCTCTCGAAAATGACGTATTCCTGGACCGCCGGTTAATAAATCCGCCGCTTATTAAAGCCATTTTTCGTCAGTCCAGAAGTGGCTTTATTAAGCGGCGACCACTGTACCAGACACTCCCCGGACTTGCCTAGCGCAGAACCGCGCGAGGTGACATGCGACTCATATCGTGGTGGAGGGTCACATTTAGTCAATCTGTGTGCACGAGGAAATGAAATGGTCTGAACGAGCTGCATTTTTCCCCAACCGAAATCAGTAAATTATAGGTTTGCCGAAACTAACTTTTTAAGCGGTTTTTGCTAGTACCATTGCTGTCGGTAGGTGCCGGACTTTCACGCACACTCGCACACAGAAACTTAAAACAAGTCGCGTGAAGCGAAATCAACACATTTAAATCAATTCGCCTGAGCGAATGAAATGGTCTGAACGTGCTGTCTTTTTTTCTCAACGAAATCAGTAAATAAAAGGTTTGCCGAAACCAACTTTCAAGCGATTTTTGTCAGTACCAAGTCGGTTGAAAATCCCTGCCCATGTGAACAGCTCTAACGCTGAGACTAGCTTTGAGCAACGATTCTCAGCTGACTTACACATTCGGGCTCGTCCGGTCGTATTCGTTAATGTTTTCCGACTAATTTGGAAAACGGGAAAGTGTATGCTTTATGTCTATGCTTCGATTTGTATCCTTCTCTGATCAGCAAAGTAAACCGGAGGATTTCGGTCTATGTTTTTCTTTCTTTTTTTTGTATTGTGAAGGTCTGGATGAGAATACAGTTGAACCTTTCAAACAACCA
>NC_090259.1:40963360-40970860 GCF_037325665.1 Littorina saxatilis | reverse complement strand
CTCCCTCCCTTTTAAGACCTTGTTTTCTCAGACTTTCTGTTCATAGCCTTTATAAATTGACCCCCATTTTAAGACTCCCTCCTGTTTAAGGCATCATTTTCTCAGATTTTTGGAAGGTCTTAAGATAGGGGTTTCACTGTAGTCCACACAAGTGATGACTCACTGTTGACGTCGAAGTTGAGGAAGATCTGGCGAAGATCGGCCTGTGTCAGTTGACCGTCCTTATTCTGGTCCGCCTGGTTGAACAGGATGGCCTCCCTTTGGGGTTCTGAGCTGCCAAGCGCCAACGGGCTGCGTACACAGACAGTTTTTGGGAAGTTTATTGATATTGGTAGCTTAAGGCCACAGATGGCATGACATTTTGGTCCAAAAAATTTTGGGTTCTCAGTTTTTTTAGGTACTTTGAACCCCATAGAATGATTGTGCGAAGTAATTTTGTCTAAAAATGATAAGTAATACACATTCACGATTACAAAAATATGGCGAACAAGTGATAACTTCAACACTTAACTTTCATAATATTTCATTATTATTTTATATAAAGAACCAAAGTTCGCTGCCAATCAAAACTTGCGTATGTGCATTCCTGACTGCCAGGGAATATTGGAGTTCGGGGTGTAATAATTCACAAAAAATTCTAGCTCCAAACTGGCAGTAGGTAGGTAAGTAAAACCTATGTTATTTTTAAAGGAAATTGAATCAAGAATCTGTTTTTAGTGTCTAAACATGGAAATAATAATTAGTTGGGGTTATAATGATGTTCAAATATGAACTTTTGAAAAATCGGTCCGGCGCATCTTCCGGTGCCTGTGGATCAAACACAGGTGGCTGTTTTGCTTGCTCCAAGAAAGGATCATGATCACTGTCATCAAACGAATCGTCCGAAAGAAGATCTCCCCCTTCCCCTGTCAGTTTCCATAATCATTTGCACCGCCTGTAGCGTCAGTCCGTCTTTGTTTTTCCCTACTAGGGCCCGATCGACTGTCACCGTTCAGGGCCGGACCAAGTTCGTTTGAGGGGGGGGGGGGGGGGGTTCCAACTGAAGGCAGGGGTCCAAGGTCCACATTTTTTTTCTCTGAGAGGTACATTGGATGGCCGGGGGGGGGGGGGGGGGTTCCGGAACCCCAGGAACCCCCCCCCCCCCAGATCCGGCCCTGCCGTTAGCCATTTTGACGAGTCGAGATTTCTCTCCCCTACCCTGTCACCAAGGCCGAATATAGCCTTCAGACGCAAAACCGCGTCACCATTTATGTTTATTCATGAGAATGAGGTATCCTTCCAAGCCATTGGCTGCTATTTGTGTGTCAGCAGTGACGTAGCATTTCTGGAAAATTCCTGAACGGAGAAGACGGGTAAACCCGTCCTAAGGCGCTGCGGCTGCACAAGCGCATGACGGGTATACCCGTCATAAGGCAGTCAATTTTTTTTTTTTTTAGTGGTTTAGCCTAGAGGATAAACGACAGTGTTTTGGTCAGTAAGATATGTGTATTTGAAGATCTGCCTTTCTTCTGCTCAAAAACGGGTGTATTTGATTTGAGCAATATTTGGGTATGACGTCACAGGTCATTGACCGCACCCAACACCACAAAGACGAAATGTGACATGTATGCAACTGTGTGTGCTTGGCAAGGGATTGTTTGTTTGTTTTTCTGTTTGTATTTTTACTCACCTCAAAGCCAGGAGAAGCAACACGATGGGTGTCATTTTGATCGCGTTCTGAAACACACACACACACACACACACACACACACACACACACACACACACACACACACACACACACACACACACACACACACACACACACATACACAGTCATCTTGTGATCTTGTCCCTGCGTGTGTCACACAAAAAGGGAGTACGGTACTAGCAAATCTGTCGAATAAGTCGAATCGGAAAAAATCTCCACCTTTATCCGAACCAGGCACATGGAAGGCTGACGTCTGGCCAGGTTTTGTTTTACATGGGATAAACCAATCCCTCCACTTGGACACATACCAGCAATCAATATCCTGACTGCTCCCTGTGCAGATTAACAATGTTTTTCAGCTAATCATTTTACAGGTTGCCATTAGTGTCTGTTAAGAAATTAGTTCATAAAATAAAAATCCACTCTGCACAGAATGCACCCTAATTGTTGATTCTTGGTATTTGACCTAGCAGAGGGATGTTCTTATATCATGTAAAAAAACCTGGCCAAATCTGAGATGGTAATTGGACGGTCGCATGGCTTCAGTGGTGGTAAGACGCCGGCCTCCGAAGCGGAAGGTCGTGTGTTCGAATCCCGGCCGCGCCTGGTTGGTTAAGGTGGAGATTTTTCCGATCTTCCAGGTCAACTTATGTGCAGACCTGCAAGTGCCTTATCCCCCTTCGTGTGTACACGCAAGCACAAGATCAAGTGCGCACGGAAAAGATCCTGTAATCCATTTCAGAGTTCAGGTGGGTTATAGAAACACGAAAACACCCAGCATGCTTCCTCCGAAAGCGGCGTATGGCTGCCTGAATGGTGGGGTCAAAACGGTCATACACGTAAAAATCCACTCGTTCAAAAACACGAGTGTACGTGGGAGTTTCAGCCCACGAACGCAGAAGAAGATGATGAAGGAATCTTTTAAAGTAACTGTGCTTGACGCTGCAAGGTTTCACGGAGCCTCAGTCATCTATCCATTTGAAATGATGCCAAGATTCATTGAACTTCCTGCAAGGAGTCAAAAACTGCACTTTTTTTAAGAATTAATTTTCATCATTGTCCGGGCATTTGGGTCCATTTTGGCAAACCACACACAGCCTTTAGCCCCAGAACGTTATCACGGGAAAGTTTAATTATATTATGGCGGGAGATGCGAACTCAAAAACAGCATACAGTTTCGTTAGACAAGCAACACCAAAGGTATGTGTAGTCACCTGTGAGATAGTTGTGTAAAGCTTGTGACGGTTTATATTGTAATTTGTGACAAAAAGACAAATCGTTGTTTCAGCAATGCACTGAACTGCATCTTCAAATGGAAATGACTGTGCCTGGAAATTGAAGGAGAGTGTTTGTAAAAAAAAGACGATAACGATAAACACGACTCCAGCATTTTTGTCCGAAAGAATGAAAAAAATCCGTTGCTACTTATCTTCTCGCTTTGTGTTTTGGTAGAACATTCTGAAAAGTGCGTGTCAGCTTTTCGTGGGCATGTTTTAGCCTAGATAAACAACAGAAACAGATAACAAGGGGCAAAAAAACTTGGTTCAGCTAAAATAGTCCCTATTGTCATTGAGTTTCATTGTTGGCTGGATGTTAATTACTCATCGCACACTAAATTATGTCTTTTGTCTTGAAATAAAAATGAAATGGTCCTTACTGTTAATGGTTTTAATTGTTGGCTGGTTATATATTTCTCAGCGCACACAAACATAAATATGTTCTTTGTTTTGAAATGTAAAGCGTGGTCGTGAACATATTTAAGTACTTGTTGATATGAAAACGCAAGGATTGAGAGTTAGAAACAGGTTAGCTTTAAAACTCCAACAGCAGAAATTCTCGTTAACGTCTTGTCTTTTATATTTGTTTGCCAGTGCTTTCATTAACCTATCTTGTTTTTTCTGAATCTTCAAGAAAAAAATAAAAGAGAAAACAAGACATTTTTGACCAGTGATTGCACACACCATCCACTAAACCCAGGCGCATAATCATTGCATTGTTAACACCCTTTTGGCACGAAACATGTCAAATACAATAACAACCAACACGCTGGTGATTTTGTTCATTCAGTATTTTTACATTTTAACCGGTGAACTGCCGGAAATGTCCAGTTTGTAGATCGAATTATGTTAATCTTGTATTAGTTTACTTTGATGTATATAACTATTTGATTTGGCATTGTGTACAGAATTAATTCATGGGGTTAAATGCTTTTGTCAGACGCTCAGAACTATTTTAGGATTGTCGCCATATAGATATCCATATTATTATTACTATCTATAGCAAACATGGTGTGACTGACTGGCTTATGAACTTGACAAAAGAATAAATTGACAAGTACAGCACCTCGATCCGTATACATCACACTGATGAATCCTTAATTGCACAAAAAGAACAAGTAAACACATGAATCTGCAGTATACAGAACCATGTATACATTTGACTTGGATTTGCTTTAAAGCTTAGTAGTAGTAGTAGTAGTAGTAGTAATAGTAGTAGTAGTAGTAGTAGTAGTAGTAGTAGTAGTAGTAGTAGTAGTAGTAGTAGTAGTAGTAGTAGCAGTAGCAGTAGTAGTAGCAGTAGCAGTAGTAGTGGTAGTAGTAGACAGACAAACGGACAGAGACACACACACAGCCGCACACACAAACACCAACGACACCAACACCAACACCAACACCAACACCAACAACAACAACAACAAGAACAAGTCGCGTAATGCGAAATTACTACATTTAGTCAAGTTGTCGAACTCACGGAATGAAATTGAACGCACTGCACTTTTTCACCAAGACAATACAGCTTCGTCAATCCCCTGCACGTGTAAAACGCAGTGAAACTGACAAGCCAGTCAGTATAGCGTGGTAGCGGTTTCGTTTAGCAGGATAGCGCGCTTTTCTGTATCTCTATTCTTTTTAACTTTCTGAGCTTGTTTTTAATCCAAACATACCATATCTATAATTTTTTGGAATCAGGAACCGACAAGGAATAATATGAAATTGTTTTTAAATCGATTTCGGAATATTTATTTTAATCATAATTTTTATATTTTAAATTTTCAGAGCTTGTTTTTAATCCGAATATAACATATTATATGTTTTTGGAATTAGAAAATGATGAAGAATAAGATGAACGTAATTTTGGATCGATTTATAAAAACATAATTTTAATTACAATTTTTTTAATTTTTAATGACCAAAGTCATCAATTAATTTTTAAGCCTCCAAACTGAAATGCAATACCAAAGTCCGGCCTTCGTCGAAGATTGCTTGGCCAAAATGTCAATCAATTTGATTGAAAAATAAGGGTGTGACAGTGCCGCCTCAACTTTCACAAAAAGCCGGATATGACGTCATCAAAGACATTTATCCAAAAAATGAAAAAAGAAGTCCGGGGCTATCATACCCAGGAACTCTCATGTCAAATTTCATAAAGATCGGTCCAGTAGTTTACTCTGAATCGCTCTACACACACACACACACAGACAGACAGACACACAGACACACATACACCACGACCCTCGTCTCGATTCCCCCTTGACTAAATGTAACAACAACAACAACAACAACACAAAAAGCACAACGACCTTACAGACGCAAAAAAACAACCAACCAAAACACAGCGTACAGAGAGAGACAAAAAGTTCAACACTCTCGTCTCGCAATACTTACAGTGTCGAAGATCTTGCCGCAAATGCGATGTTCCGTTGCCCTGCGCCGTGTTTTAAAAGCACACACAGACGACAAAACATACGGTTTTGCTGTCAAAAGGTCAGCATGCAATCTTGTAGCTTGGCCATCGAACAACCCTGTAATATATGTATATGCGTTTCTGCAGTGTCCGTATGTGGATGTGTGCTTTATCTATGTGGGCAGAACGCTATCGAGAACGAAAAAAAAAAGAAGACAAAAAGAAAGAGAGGGGGTGAATTTTTTGGAGTGAGATTGACTTTTATCAGAGAGAGAGAGATAGAGAGAGAGAGGGAGAGAGAGAGAGGGAGAGAAAGATAGAGAGAGAGAGAGATAGAGAGAGAAAAGTGGTGAAAGAGTGGGAAGTAGTGAAAGAGAGTGAGAGAGAAAGAGAGAGAGAGAAAGAGAGAGATACTGAGAGAGAGAATGAGATAGAGAGAGAGAGAGGGAGTGAGAGAGAGAGAAAGAGAGAGGGAGAAAGAGAGATACTGAGAGAGAGAGAGAGAGAATGAGATAGAGGGAGTGAGAGAGAGAAAGAGAGAGGGAGGGTAGAGACAAAAAATAGAGAAAAGACAAGGAGGGACGGGGGGGGGGGGGGGGGGGGGAGTGAGAAGGATGAAGAAAGAGGACGAAAGGGGGGCGGGATGGGGATGGCGTAGGAGGCTGAGGGAAAAGGAGAAGGGAGAGGATGAACAGGGCATAAGGGGAGGGGAGGCCACACAGAAGAAGATGAAAACGACGATGAAGATGAGGAGGAGGAGGAGGAGGAGGAGGAGGAGGGAGGAGGAGGAGGAGCAGGAGGGGGAGACGTCGCACAACGTTAAAAATACTTTTCAGAAAATTCTATGTGTGGACGTATGGCTTTTTGTATTAAGAAAATAATCAAGAATACAATGATTTAATTTTCAATTTATTACAATTTCAATTGCAAGCAGACTTTTGATTGAAGGCACAGTACGCCTCCCGTAAACCATCACAGATACTGTGATACAGATACGCTCCGTCCGATTGTCTGATCAGATATTTAATCAAAAATAAATCTTTCTGATCTGCAGTTGCTTTTCGAATATAACAAAAACTTGACTAAATGTAAAAAGAGGCATTGAAGCCTTAGTTTTCTTATAAATACTTATACACATTTTAGCAACCAAAATTATATAGTTTAATTCTTTCAACAGAGTTGCATGCATTTTTCGTTTTTTAACTCCAAACATGATTTCGTGTACTGTTAACCTATGTACTTTTGTGTCATCTGTAAATGTGCGTGTCTATGTGTACCTCCTATCGATGTGATCCTATCTTGAGCCACGCTTGTTCTTGTGTATGTGCAAGCATCGCAAGGCTGGGGGATAACTGACGTTCTTAGGTGCAGTTCACACGCACAATTTTTCAACCGACTTTGGGCAGACCGTATGATAATGATTTGTCCCCGACATGTTTCAGCGTGTCACCGCATTTTAGTTGACTTCATCCGTCTGAGACTGCGAGGATAACCAAACGAGCAAATTTAATAGACCTTCCAACAAGAGATCAAAAATCGCCTAAGTTGTTCAACAGTGATCATTCGGTTGAAAATCACCATGACTTTTTACATAGACGATTTTGATCAGCAACTCAAGTTCTGGGCGACTTTTCGCGGACCAAATACAGATGAAAATCGGCCGTGAAAACCACTCTTTACACGACAATAAATGTTTCGATGGCATACCGACTTCGGCAGTAAATATTTGTCAGCAAGCAGTTGTTTTCGACATTGCAGGACAGAGACATATTTTTTTATATATTTTTTTTAAAACTATCTTCACTCCGGTCCCCTCCTCCCTCTCCTTTTCGGATGAATGTTTGGGGCGATACGGTAAAAGGATAAAACACGAATACAGGATGTCGTTTTAGTCTGGTTCGCGCGGGGGGCGGGCGATCATTGGTTTCGTCAGTAGATCACTTGACTAGTTTATTAGTGGTTGAGTGGGTGATTTTTTTCTGTGTGTAGGTGGTATGGGATAGCGGGGGGTGGGGGGTGGGAGGTGTGTAGTTGGCGAAAGATTGTATTTCTGTTGATCCCTACTTTAAAGGGACGCACTTTTAAAGAAGAATGGTTACGGTAGAAATGGTACGCTCTCTCTCTCT
>NC_090259.1:40953360-40958360 GCF_037325665.1 Littorina saxatilis | reverse complement strand
TCTTGTAGGCTGGCTACAGTAGCTCTTGAATAAAGTCCCAAAAGTCCAGAACAACGCGCTGCTCGCCTTGTCTTGAAGGACGGTCAGCAAGAGAGACAGCATCACTACTGAGGAGACTTACAGGACGTTTTGCGAAACGTCCTTATTTGCCTTAATGTGGAGATTAAGCCAATTAATACCTACGAAAGTCACAGTTTTCAATTGCTTCGTGCGTCTTTGTTTCTTGACGCACGAAGCAAATGAAAACTGTGACTTTCGTAAGTATTAATTGGTTTAATCTCCACCTTAATGTCGTCTTCTCGAACTTCGCTTCGCTCTTGACGTCAGAGATTTCCCCTATTACATGGGAGGGACAAGAAGAGAAATGTTGGTTTGTTTAATCGATGTAGGTTTCTAGTATCTCATTAAAGGAAAAGTCCGAGGTTTAGGGTCACTTTTGATATGTTGACACTCTTAATTCATTAACCACGACTGCGTGTGTAAGAATGAACACAGAAGCCCAAAAAGTATACTTTGACACGTTCTTTGGCTGTTCTGCATCGTTCCACCAGGACGAGGTTCAATTAACCCATACCCTTGGAGCCGAGGGAGGAGAAGAGACGGGGGTACTCCGAGGCCTGCAAGTCGTCATCCTTGTTGGTGTCCGCACGGAGGTACAGCACTGCGAACGGTGCCTCCCGCCACAGCTGTGCAAAGATGGCATAATGACATGCTACGTCAAAGCAATATATCCGTATATATATATATATATATATATTTGACATCCGGTCAAAGCAAGTCGCGTAAAGCGGAATCAATACATTCAGTCAATGTGTGAACGGCACAGGTCTAAACAAGTCGCGTAAAGCAAAATCAATACATTCAGTCAATGTGTGAACGGCACAGGTCAAAATAAGTCGCGTAAAGCGAAATCAATACATTTAGTCAATTTGTGAACGGCTCGGCTAACGGTGCCTCCATTCATGGCTGATGAAAAAGACCACAGGTCAAATCAAGTCGCCTTAAGCAAAATCAATATGTTTAGTCAATGTATGGAACTCACAGGATGATACAGTTCAACAATAATTTGTCGTCCCTATAAACAGCCATTTAAACAAACCTGTCAATGCATGCACGTCAGCTGACGTCGTGGGTAACTTGCTTTAACTGACGGGCAACCACCCTTTCACTGCCTGTAGGAAGTCAGCTGACGTCGTGGGTAACTTGCTTTAACTGACGGGCAACCACCCTTTCGCTGCCTGTTGGACGTCATGCAGCTGACGTCGTGGGTAACTTGCTTTAACTGACGGGCAACAACCCCTTTAATAGACAACAAAGACGAAGAAGGACAACAACAACAACAAACAAACAATGTGTGAGCGCGTGGTGTATTCCGTTATACATCAAGTTTACACTGTAAGTTGTCAACTCAGGTAATACGGGTACTAGCTAGTGCTTTGTATACAAATATTTACTGACAGCGGACAGTTTAGTTGAGGGCCGGATCTGGGGAGGGGGGTTCAAGGGTTCCGGACCCCCCCCCCCCCCCCCCCCCACCCCCCACCCCCAACCGGCCGCCTGATGTACCTCGTTGGAGACAATTTGGATTCCAGACACAAGGATAGACCAACACCGTCATTACCAATGAAATGTAAAGTTTTCTCAACGTTAGGGGGGGGGGGGGGGGGGGGGTCTCCCTGACCCCCCAGCAGGAGGTCGCCACTGTACCCTACAAGGGGCCGTGGCGGCTCCTGGACACCTGCCTCATTTTTGGACACCCCCCCCCCTCCGCCCTCTATTATACTTGATCCAGCCGGCCTGTAGTTCATAAGATATGTCTGTGGACAGTTAGAACATCAAGCATCGGAGCTATCTAATTATCAGGTTGTTGATAAGTATCGTCGTTGTCGTTATCATCGACCTTGTCAGCAACAGCAGCAGTATTTCATTGTCGTCTTTTTACATTTAGTCAAGTTTTGTTTACATTTAGTCAAGTTTTGACTAAATGTTTTAACGTAGAGGGGGGAATCGATACGAGGGTGTGGTGTATGTGTGTGTTTGTGTGTGTGTGTGTGTGTGTGTGTGTGTGTGTGTGTCTGTCTGTCTGTCTGTCTGTCTGTCTGTCTGTCTGTCTGTCTGTCTGTCTGTGTGTGTAGAACGATTCAGACTAAACTACTGGACCGATCTTTATGAAATTTGACATGAGAGTTCCTGGGAATGATATCCCCGGAAATGTTTTTCTTTTTTTCGATAAATGTCTTTGATGACGTCATATCCGGCTTTTTGTAAAAGTTGAGGCGGCACTGTCACACCCTCATTTTTCAATCAAATTGATTGAAATTTTGGCCAAGCAATCTTCGACGAAGGCCGGACTTCGGTATTGCATTTCAGCTTGGTGGCTTAAAAATTAATTAATGACTTTGGTCATTAAAAATCGGAAAATTGTAAAAAAACAAAACAATTTATAAAACGATCCAAATTTACGTTCATCTTATTCTTTATCATGTTCTGAATCCAAAAACATATAAATATGTTATATTTGGATTAAAAACAAGCTCTGAAAATTAAAAATATAAAAATTATGATCAAAATAAAATTCCCGAAATCGATTTAAAAACAATTTCATCTTATTCCTTGTCGGTTCCTGATTCCATAAACATATAGATATGATATGTTTGGATTAAAAACACGCCCAGAAACTTAAAACGAAGAGAGGTACAGTAAAGCGTGCTATGAAGCACAGCGCAACCGCTACCGCGCCAAACAGGCTTGTCACTTTCACTGCCTTTTGCACTAGCGGCGAACTACGTTCAGTTTCATTCTGTGAGTTCCACAGCTTGACTAAATGTAGTAATTTCGCCTTACGCGACTTGTTTTATTTTTTATTAAAGCCTGACCTTATCGTGGCTAAGTCAAAAACGCGAAGTATATTTGAGGGCCCCAAAGGGGGGGTATCATCACGATCACGGGAAGGGAAATTTTAGCTTTCACGATCACAGTTACCTTGATTTTTGTTTTCACGATCACGAACACCAGTGGCAAATCACGGTCACGGTAAAAGTTGCAGGTACACAAAGCACGTGTCAAAGTAAACACAACCACACAGTAATTCGCTCCTCTGGATCTATTGTTTATTCAACACGAAAGTCACAACTGTTGCACTTTTAAAAAAAAAAAATTTGAATTCTCTTTCATACACATATATAGAAATGAATACATATCATGATTTGTAATCAGTAACAAGAATGTTGTTTTCATTGTTTTTTCTCTCACTCTCTCTCTCTCTCTCTCATACAGACACTCACAGGAATATAAACTCCAGGGGCGGAGCAGTTAAGCCAGGGGGGGGGGGGGGGGTTACAACCTGGGGTCCAGGGCAAGGCCCCGTTGGGGGGTCTGGGGGGCTTAGCCGGCCCAGAAGCTGAAGAGATTTAGCTATTTTATGAACAATTTATGGCTTATCCTTGATTTTAAACATGATCAACTGGTGTCAGCAGCCACTCATGATTTCTTTTAAAGTTAGTATTATTTTATTATTATTTTTGGGGGGACAGCCGGGGGGTCCAGAACCCCTAACCCCCCCCCCCCTAATCCGCCCCTGCACTCATACACATTCAAGTTCCACACCCTCACTCACACACATGAATATATATATACTTGCACAATTTCACATTTCCAGAGCTAAATCTTTTAAACCCATTTTCTCAAAAACTATTGGGTGGATTGAAATTAAAGTACATGTATGTGTGATGGTAGAGTCTATAATCCTGACTAAAGGTCAGTCTAGGAATCATGAAGGTGGGTGAAGGAATATACACTCATACACATTCAACTCCCACACCCTCACTCACACACATGAATATAATTTATACTTGCACAATTTCACATTTCCAGAGCTAAATCTTTTAAACCCATTTTCTCAAAAACTATTGGGTGGATTGAAATTAAAGTACATGTATGTGTGATGGTAGAGTCTATAATAACAAAATCCCCAACGAACATAATTAACTTTGGTCGACTTTGACATGCGGATCAAGTGACCCAAACTGGCACGTCTCCCCGCCATAGTTCCTGAATTTAACCCATTGTTGAAAAGTTTACAGGCGCTAAAATAAATCCAAGCTTAATGCAAAGAAGCGACAATTAGAATCTATGCCAAGCGTGTCCACGTTGCTGGGATGAAAAACACATTTCTAGTTTCGGTTTTGGCTACACGCAGACTCGATCAGACCACAGGCGGAAGGTATCGTCCACTGGACTACTACTAGCACAGATAGTCTTTCTGTGATAGTAGTAGTCCAGTGGACGATACCTTCCGCCTGTGATCAGACTCGAGCCAGTCGAGGTCACACTGAGCGAGTGACAGCCGGACGTGGCAATGTCGACAATGTCAATGATCTCAATCAAACTCAAAGATCTTGAACAAATTTCAAGATCTTTGCCTACATTCAGAACAGTCATGGAGCAACAAAGACAGGGCCGGACTAGGGGGGAGGGGTTACAGGGGTTGCGCAACCCCCCCCCCCCTGGCTTAAGCATGTACCTCCCAAACGCTTTTTGGTTTTTTTTGGGGGGGAGGAGGGAGGGGGGGGGGGTGGGGGTTGCATCTGGATCATCATGAAATCCGAGGAGAAATCGCACCTCTCACCCCCTTTCGAAAGACATTTTTCTTCAACGATTTTTGTGATGAAAAGTATGAGTCCTTACAATCTCAATTCTTCTTCATTGCCTATACAGCTTGCTGTCGAATTTACCTCAAGTTTTTCGTTCAAGGAGAGGCTTCCTTTCCCTCCAGAAACATCCAAAAACGTTCAGCTTCAAGGGGGCGAAGCCCCCTTGCAACCCCCACCAAGGGGCTTTGCCCCCTGGACCCTCATCGCCTTCTGATTGGATGTCTTTTTTTGTGATTGATTCTCTGTCAAAATCATATTTCTGAATGTGTTGTTGCTTCCCTTCAATCGGGATTAGCTCCTTGACGAATAGAGGATCATACTCATAGAGTGATACAGCTGTGAAAAATG
>NC_090259.1:40940860-40943360 GCF_037325665.1 Littorina saxatilis | reverse complement strand
CCTAGAAGGCATAAGAATAGAGCTCTCTCTTAAGGTTTTCTTTATAGTACTTGTGACTGTGAGTGATGTCAATAGTGAGTATGTACAGCAAGTAACACTAACACAGTAACACACATAAAACAAAAAACCAAATACAACCTTTAAAAGACAGAGACAGATCGACAACCTAAGAGAAGATTGAAAATCTCATACAGCAGTACCTGCAATGTGTGGACCCTCCCATGAGAGGACACCTCCCTTAAAAGGACACCTTTTCTTGTCCATTTTTTTATATCTCTACTAAGGTATACATACCTGTCATGACAGGCCACCTGCAATGTAGGGACACTTTTGGCCGGTCCCAAGGGTGTCCTTTCATGGCAGGTACCACTGTATTGTACATTTGTAATGTAAATCTGTTGTTACAAGTAATAAATGTTTCCACTGACATTGCTGCTAAACACGCATGCATAGTATACATACTTGTATGCTGGATGTATTTTATAAAGAAAAAGCAGTTTTTAGCATGTCAGATCACAGTCAATAATTTGATTAAACGGACTACTGCCCAGTGCTGGGACAACTAGATTATGAATAGTAAATAATACTGGAGTGCAAAAGTCTTATTCACAGGTTGATTGTTATAAATTTGATACACTGATTTTCATTATCGGTATCAGTGGTTAGTGTTCCATGTTACTTCGTGCTTGCTGACCTGTCACTGATTCATTGTATAATTAAGCATGAATTCATTATCTAGGTAGAAGTAGAACAAAAGGTGGGCTCTTCTTGGTTCCTTACCTGTATAAAAGTATGTGACCTAAATTAGTAAGCAGCAATGATGATGGTAGCCTGAATAATCAACTTCATAGTTATTGTAATGTAGGGTGCAGTGATTGTTTTGCTGTCTCATGCTCGTAGTGTAACATGTACATGTATAGATCTTTAAAAGATAATCGATTAGGAGTGTTCATTCTTTATCTAGAGCAGCACATGCTTACAGGCTCACAGTTACTAAGTTACAGTAGACCTACACTTACAGTACATTTTTACATACTTGTATACATCACATGGCTGCAGCTATTATATTTTTTTGCAGATTACACTGACTTCGGACAGTAGATAATACTCTGACTTATTGGCCGTTTTATAATGTTAGACCTCTTGCCTGAATGGGTGACTGTCTGTTTCAAAGAACATGTTACGATGGAGTACGGTCAAACTCTTTAAGACCTCAAAAAATCTGAGAAAACCAGGTCTTAAAAAGGAGCGAGTCTTAAAAGGTGGGTACATTTTCAAAGGCTATGAAGAGAAAGTGTGAAGAAGGGTGTGTGGAAAGGGAGGAAGTCTAATATTGGTGTATACATGGACGGGCGCTGTGGCGGGGTGGTAAGACGTCGGCCTCTTAATCGGAAGGTCGAGCGTTCGAATCCCGGCCGCGGCCGCCTGGTGGGTTAAGTGTGGAGAATTTTCCGATCTCCCAGGTCAACTTATGTGCAGACCTGCTTAGTGGCTTATCCCCCTTCGTGTGTACACGCAAGCACAAGACCAAGTGCGCACGGAAAAGATCCTGTAATCCATGTCAGAGTTCGGTGGAGTAAACACGAAAATACCCAGCATGCTTCCTCCAAAAGCGGCGTATGGCTGCCTAAATGGCCGGGTAAAAACGGTCATACACGTAAAATTCCACTCGTGCAAAAACACGAGTGTACATGGGAGTTTCAGCCCACGAACGCAGAAGAAGAAGAAGGTGTATACAATAATACATACATGAACATGTATGTATGTATGTAAGTGTACTGCCTGTCTTTGCTATACCCCTCAGCTGAACACACTCAATCTTCAGCGACCAACTCAGTACTAACCCTGCCTTTCAGACTGTGCCACCTCAATTGATCATGATATTATTGTTTGCTTGTTGCCCTAGTCCAACCTTTTTTGAGCCTTGTTGGGCAGAGAGGATAGAGCTGAGTTGACACTGAAACGTGGGTCTGCAGCAGCCATTAGCCCCCAAAATATAAAATGTTTGATTTCCGATGAAAAGACCAATCAAAAGATGGGGTCGGTAGGTTGTTATGTATTACATTTACAACAATTTATGATATTTTCAGGATTTAAACAACTTTTTTTTTTTTTTTTTTTTTTAAGCCATGTGGCTTGCTATTGGCCATAACTGGTGAATGCTGTGTCTCCTTGATGTCAAAGAAGAGTAGCTTTCTTTGTAAAGTCTGCAAAATTGAGTTGTCATTTTTAAACTTGATTTTTTACTTAAATCTAGGGTCAGGAGCAAACAAATATTTGTTGGTTTGGGAACAGAAAACACTGACTTCTTTTGTTAGATCTTATTCAAGTTATTGCAGGGCAGACCTGTAGGGGTGGTGATGTAAACTGAAGCTCTGGGTACTTACGTCACACTGAGATCTTATTGCAGGGCAGACCTGTAGGGGTGGTAATGTAAACTGAAGCTCTGGGTACTTACATCACACTGTGCAAGGAATGTGTGTATGGCTGATTACCTCAG
>NC_090259.1:40913360-40935860 GCF_037325665.1 Littorina saxatilis | reverse complement strand
CTACTCCCCCATAATACGAGAAAATTACTTCAAACGACAGGTGTGTTCCGAGTCAACATTTCGGTCGAAAATGTTACTCCCCTGAAGAATGAATAACGAATAAATTGTTCCACTCTTACACGAGCAATTTACTGCCCACGCCAGGTGTACGCAACTTTTACTCCCCTGTCCCCTGTTTGTCTTGGTGGTGGAAGGGGTGGAGGGAGGGTAGTGCGACATTTGTTTGCGTGAGATCACATAATTATTGGCATTATCCCTTCGCCTGCGCATCCCATTTTCGCGTGCGAGATTTTTACTGGAAGTAAAAAATGTGGGGAGTCAAAATTTCGTGGAGGGAGTAATTTTTTCGTACCTTGGGGAGTTCTTTTCTCGTACGGAAGGTGTACTCGGAGTAAGAATTTCGTAAGAAATTTTTACTCTGGAGTACATTTTTCGTGGAGTAAAAATGTCGTGTTACACCGGCAACAAAAACATCGTTCTGTCAGAACAGCACCTACACAGGGCCGGACCAAGTTCGTTTGAGGGGGGGGGGGGGTTCCAACTGAAGGCAGGGGTCCAAAGTCCACATTTTTTTTCTCTGAGAGGTACATTGGATGGCCAGGGGGGTGGGGGGGGGGGGTTCCGGAACCCCAGGAACCCCCCCCCCCCCTCCAGATCCGGCCCTGCCTACATGTCAAAACGATTGAATATATATTCGACCGGCCAGGGGCAGACCAATCAATGCGGCAGATCAAAAACGTATGCGTACATGACCGCAGACCGAGGCCTGAGGACAACACTTGGGGGGGAGGGAGGGGGGGGATGCTGGCTGTAGTTGAACAGTGCGGAGGTTGGGGGGGGGGGGGTGGCTGGATTCCCTGGACGCCAGTTTGACAAAGTCAACAGACGTTGCAGCCCTAGAAGTTACGTGTGTTTTTGGCAGCGACTTTGGTAGAGACTGAATTCTCACGGGAGTGTCTAATGGTATTCTCCTAGTGGTTAGTATGTTACCGAACTTGGCTAGCACTCAGCAGTCATCGGGGGGGGGGGGGGGGGGTTTACGTCCCTTCTGTCAACAGGGCTATCCCTGACAGAGGGCGAGAGAGAGAGAGAATTTCTGTACCTGTGTTTGTCTTGTTGGATTTAACAGTTTTACAAATATATATATAGGAATAGTAGGTCTAGTAGTGTAACTTCAAAACTACTGTGGTTTTTACATGAATTTTTTTTCGGAACGGCGACCGTGAGTCTGAGAGATATGTCCAAGACCTTCCACGCATTTCTCTCTCTCGCCTTCCCTCTCTCTCTCTCTCTCTCTCTCTCTCTCTCTCTCTCTCTCTCTCTCTCTCTCTCTCTCTCTCTCTCTCTCTCTCTCTCTCTCTCTCTCTCTCTCTCTCTTGAACTCCTTTTCAAACTGTCTGTCTTTCTCTGACTTTCTCTGTCTAGATCCTCTTTGCATACTTCTTCTTCTTCTTCTTCTTCAGCGTTCGACGGTTGTGTCCCTCATAATCTTAGGCCTGCTGATCGTATGAACTCGTAGGTTCGGCGTAGGTCTTCCAGGCATACATACATGCACATTTTGCGTAAATGTGTGCATGTGTGTGTGTGTCCGAGTGCACAAGAGAGCGCTTAATGTGTATGCTTTGCTTGTAATTATTAGCCTTTAAGCTACGTGTCGGAATTCACTTCTCCTCCAGTTCCATGATCGAATCTGGACTTGAGACACGTACGTACGATTTGATCGAGCAGGTGTCCCTTTCATACAAAGGAGCAATTGATGTCCGCGGCCAAACAGGACTTTCAAAGCAGTCTCTGTCAGCCCGCATCTCTCTCTCTCTCTCTCTCCCCCCAATCTCCGCCACACCCCACCAACTTTCGCACTGATCGAAAACAGAAAAGACCCCCTCCCTAAATTTATCAGTATTATTTTGAGCACTCCTCAGGCGGATCATTATGCATTTTTAAATGTATGAGTACACAATGTGGCTATTTCGCGAAGCTCTGAAGTTGTGAATGCGGACCCCCCCCCCCCCCTCCCACTTAGGTCTTCTGTCGCGCCTACACTTTACTTGCCTTGGCTTTAGGGGGGAAACTTGTCCGACGGGATTTGCAGTGTGAGAATCTTTGAGTCAAAAAGTCAGGGGTCTTTGTACTGTAGCATTTTAGAGAAAAGAAATACTTGAGCTTGCATAGCTGGATGTCTGGACAATTTTCTTGCTGTTGTTTGTGAAAATGTTTGTTTAGTGCAAAGTGGGCGTTGTGTGGAATGCTTTCAATGCAGCCAGTGCAGTGAGTTGACTGTAGTCGCCGCTCTGGTTTGAAGAGTATAAAGTATTATTGTGTGTGTGGAGGCTTTCTGTAAGACTGCGGAAGTTGAGAGACTCGGGTCAGCCCCGGTTTGTTTTAAAAGCAATTTTTGCTGGCTGATATGTGTGTGTGTTTGTGTGTGTGTGCATGTGCGCGTGCGGATGTCCTTGTGTTTGTTTGGTCTGTTTGATGGGTTGAATTTTTGTGTTGCTGCTTTGTTAAAAATCTTATTACTGACTGAATCAGGTCATGAAGTGTAAGCACCTTCGTCCGTATGAGACAATGACAAAAGGTGACGTTTTCATTGATGTCAGTGTCACATATATGACATTACCAGTTCACTTCTGTCATACCAGTCACTCAGTTTTTCTTGCTGATATTCTTACCACTATTTAATGTTCAAATTGCTTGTCGGAATGAATGGAGGAAGAGCACAAGACGCACACGTACAACTAGGCCTACCTTGATGCGAATTTTAGGGAAGACGGAAAAGCATCCCGCAGTTTTGCCGAACAGCTAATTGTACCTTTAGTCATCACTTAAGTCTTTGATGGTATTTTGCTTTATGCGCAGAAGATCTTTAAAAAGAATTATATAGTCATATTTCCACCTAATTTTGTCCGAGTTTTATTTATTCATTTATTACGTTATCTATGTTTGTAAATGTTTTTTTTAATTTTTTTATTGCGTAATGATATTCAAATAAACACGAGCTTTTGTCAGTGTCTCATTTGTCTTATACGTATTCTGTCTCAGTTTCTTCCTTCATATAACACAGAATCCATGTTTGTCAAGTGGCAAGTTTTGTCGACGTCTGAAGTGCGATAGCGCCACTTGTGATTTGTCAAGTGTTCCTCATTCGACGTGGATGAGTTCATTCATCGAGTGAAGGAGTGCTAGTGGAGCGTTTTCTCTCTGACTTGAGAGAGAGAGAGAGAGAGAGAGAGAGAGAGAGAGAGAGAGAGAGAGAGAGAGAGATTGATTGAAAGAGAGAGAGAGATTGAAAGAGAGAGACTGAGGGGGAGGGAGGGGGATGCTGCTCGTGTAGTGTAGGTGTGGTGACGCAATGTGCACGGTTTGAGCCTCTGCCCTACGCTTGAAGTTTTTACGCACACACGTACTTGCGACAAACACACACACACACACACACACACACGAGAGGGAGAAAGAGAGCGGGGAAAAGGAGAGACGGAGGAGGGGGAAGGAGGAGAGAGAGAGAGACCAAGAGAGAGAGACCAAGAGAGAGAGAGAGAGAGAGAGACCGAGACGTATGTACACAGAAAGACACATGCACAGACAGCCACAAGCGCAGAACAACCAAATTCCGTTTTCACGCACTCTTGACCCAAAAGCACACACTTTCTCAGCTGCGGTCGTACGAGGCAGTGCAAGTGGGAAACCTGCCGAATGAAATTGGACTGGTGCCTCAAATATTGAACAGACGGTGGCATTTAATTTGCCATAGCAGACTTTTCCTCAAGTGCTTGCGTCGGCCGTGTTTAGGGTTGCGTGGTATTGATTCGCAGACATTGAAGTTCTGCTAGTGCCACCCTGGTGGAACTGTCGGGTAACATACGGCACAGACAGTCTGAACTTTACCAAATGAAGAAGTTTTGGTTCGGTGATGGATTGGTTCGTCTTAGTTTTGGGTTGACCTCGGTGTAGTGTCGTTTAGAAACACGCACGTACGCGCACACACATACTCGTCACGACCACCCGCACGCACACGCATGAACGCACACACACTCGCCACGACCACTCGCGCGTACACACACACGTACATACAGAGCGTTGCAGAGACAAGTAGACACACGCACACACACAATATTATATGAGGACAGGCACAATACTGAGCAACGAAATGCTGACATGAGCATCAAAAATAAAAAATGCTCAGATGGAAAAGTCTATGATTGTAATGGGAGCTAAAACACAGCTTTACCGGAAATAAAAGTCAAAACATAATTGCCTTCATGTCTCTTTCCTTTATTGATCGTCAATCATAGGTATGCATGGACAATGATGTAAGTACTTGGTGGACACCAACTGCAAGATATTTCTATCAAGTTAAAACTTTTGGAATCTTTGATTTTGTCTAGTGTTTGAGTTACATTTTATCCATAAAATCCAGCCAGACAGCACCTACATTTTGTGTAAATCAATTGAGCAAGAAATAGTTGTTGTGAAGACACCATTACTTACATCATTTGGCAAGTCCATCACTTTTTTACAAGAACAAGATTAGGCAGCATTGTAATGCTGCTGATTTAATTGATCACCTTTTTGGTAGACCATGCAACACAACTGAAAACAAAAGTGAAGGCCTGAAAATAATATGGCAAGTGAATCAGATGTAGCGTAAGTTATGAAGACACCAAGCGTAAGTTATGAAGACACCAAAATTGTGAAGTCTGTTATGCTTGAATTCTAGTACTCTTGAAATCTAGTCTGGTGTGTAAGAGGTTCCTGATACAGTTTGAAATGATCAAATCATACTTGAATATTCAACAATGGCAAATATTCACAGTTACAGGCAAAGTCTGAAAATTATTACGTAAGTTATTTTTGACACCTGAATTGTTGTGTCCAACATTACCAACATCATCAATTATCATCGTTTCACAACTGATTATTTTTCTTATTCGCTTGTTTTCTTTTTCTGTTTTCTGTAGAAGATAACATACGTAAACATGTTTTGATTTACATTGTATCTGCCATCTACCACAATGAACTGAATTGCTGATTGCGTTGGTTCGAGTGACACGAAACGAAAATGGTGTCAGAAATACGAACGTAATCTAAAACAAGCCACACTATTAAAATGCAGGAAAATGTAACTAAAATTTCCCCTTCAGAGCTTTCTTTATACAAACTCGAAGAAACTTTAAGTCAATCACAAAAATATCAACTTTGGTTCAAGAAAAGGTTAAATTTTCCTGACGTTCGTTTTGAAAGACACCCAAGAAATGTCGGCAGAGTGGCGAGAATGACGAACGAAATCCACTAAGTTCAGCATCAATTTAAACAAATGCTGGTGATTTTGGATAAAACAGGAACAAAAGTAGTTGCCTGTTGGGTAACTCAGCAAAATCAATTAGGGATCGATGATTCTTGAAGTTCGTCTGTCTGAAAAACTCTTGAGATGTCGTAAGTTTGCGCGAAACGCCAAAGACACGAACAACTTCCAGGTCAAAATACCTCCTCTCAATGCATTGTGGTAAAGGTGAAGGCCATTTATTCGTAATCTGTGGAAATTTCCGCAGTGCATTGAGTCGATTGACATTCGTTCGTGTGCCTGTGTCGACTTCGCGTTAGATTTTGGAAGTGCAAAAACGTAAGTAACGCAGTGACGCAAAACGTCGGATATTGCCTTTCACACATTCTTTCACAACCCTAGGTCTTCTGATTGCTTTTATTTGTGCTAGATTGTGTCATTTTATTCAGTAACTTCCAACTATCAGTGGAAATATCAAGTTGCATGTGAAAGATATGATGATGGTATGGACTTAGATCAGCGTGTGAAGTGAGACACGAAGCATTACTTACAGAATGCAATTTTTTCGTCCACGCTAACGACACATTATACGGTAAAGAAAGAAAATGAGCATATCTAATTGTTAAATACACTTAGTTTGACCAAAATAAATACAAACATGACACTACAAACTGCTTCACTTACCATTGTGCTTTCTCAAACAAGATCACTCATTTTTGTCAGGTTTCAGTGGCCATTTTAAGTTGTATTTTCAATGGAAAATAATCAAAAACAAAATAACCATCAACAGAAAAAAATAATCTGTAAAATGATATTAATTCTTTATTCTCTCTTTAATCACAATACAACAACATTAACAACCAGAAGAAAACAGTTCTTTGCAAAAAAAAATCCAGAAAGTGGCTACCATTCATTTTGTACTTTTTGCTCAGTATTGTGCCTGACCTCATCTACACACTCACACTCACACACACACACACACACACACACACACACACACACACACACACACACACACACACACGTACATGTATACAGAGCGTTGCAGAGACAAGTAGACACACGCACACACACAATATTACATACACACACACACACACATACACGCACGCACGCACATACTCCCCCCGCTTGTTAGGGGGAGTCCCATATTGGTTGGGACTAGAAAGAATTTACCCGATGCTACCCAGCATGTCGTAAGAGGCGACTAACGGTTCTGTTTCTTCTCTTCTTTTGTCTTATTTCTGCCTTACCAGTCCTTTCACCTATATTTCCTTCCAAGAAAACTCTCCCTACTATTCCCTGCAGTTTTCCAATTCTTTTCTTGTTGTCTTATTTCTACCTGACTGGATCCATCACCTTTATTTCACTTACCAAAAGTCTTCTTTTCCACATCCTTATTTCTCTGCACCCCGCATGTCGTATGAGGCGACTAACGGATTCTGTTTCTCCTTTTACCCTTGTTAAGTGGTTCTTGTATAGAATATAGTCAATGTTTGTAAAGATTTTAGTCAAGCAGTATGTAAGAAATGTTTAGTCCTTTGTACTGGAAACTTGCATTCTCCCAGTAAGGTCATATATTGTACTACGTTGCAAGCCCCTGGAGCAATTTTTTGATTAGTGTTTTTGTGAACAAGAAACACTTAACAAGTGGCTCTATCCCATCTCCCCCCTTTCCCCTATCCCATCTCCCCCCTTTCCCTCGTCGCGATATAACCTTCGTGGTTGAAAACGACGTTAAACACCAAATAAAGAAAGAAAGAAAGCACGCACATACACACACACACACACATATACATACTCACATACACACGCACGCACACACACATACGCACGTACATACACTCACACACACACACACACACACACACACACACACACGTACACACGTACATGTACGTACACACACACACACACACGTACACACACACACACGTACACACACACACACGCATATTATTAGTAACAACATGTTGCACAGCTTTGTATGAAGCAAGTTCTCATGTGCAGTGAATAAGCTCACGATATATAACGAAATCAAATCGGAACGATAGGGTTGCCAGTTAGCATGCGTTATGCATTGACACGAAACAAAGTGAGAGCGATAGGTTGAGAATGCGAACTTGACATAGTTGTTAATGTTAGGTAATGTGTGTAAGTGACAAACTGATAATAAGCGATACATAATTGCGTTGAGTTATTATTATTATTATTATTATTGTGATCATTTTTATGCGCCTAATCTAGATATAGCCCTAGGCGCTTACATATTAATTTCTGCCGTTTGAAATGGAATTTTTTACAGACAGACAGACAAACAGACATTTTTTACACACAATATATAACGCATTCACATCGGCCAGTAAAGCTCAGTAGCCTATTAGGCGAGCATTCACGAGTTATAACGAGTCATATTATTAAATGGCCCGGACTAAACTGGTTTTGCTGTCTTAGTTCTTAGATTTCATGTAGCACAGAATGATAGATGCGGGAAAAGAGTAAGGCCACTGAGTAATTCGAGAATTGCCAGCAAGGATCGTTTTCAATTCTCAGACTACCGGAAATGAAATAAGGCACCGGTCATATACTGTGGATATCTACAACGTTGAGAACACGACTGGACGTAACTCACATTATTTTGGTTATTAATTTACTGTAACTACAAAATAAGAAACAACAAGAAGACAGAAAAGAAAAAAGACATTTTCTTCTGTTATTTTTGGTGTGTGCAATCAAAAGATGTAATCATCAAATACATGTCAGTATTTGATCAACTGGTGCAAAACTGGGATGGCCAAAAACTATGATCCCCATCAAGTATTGTAGATTGTTTGTTCCCCCCGCGGGTTAGGGGGAAGAATTTACCCGATGCTCCCCAGCATGTCGTAAGAGGCGACTAACGGATTCTGTTTCTCCTTTTACCCTTGTTAAGTGTTTCTTGTGTATAATATAGTCAATTTTTGTAAAGATTTTAGTCAAGCAGTATGTAAGAAATGTTAAGTCCTTTGTACTGGAAACTTGCATTCTCCCAGTAAGGTCATATATTGTACTACGTTGCAAGCCCCTGGAGCAATTTTTGATTAGTGCTTTTGTGAACAAGAAACAATGAACAAGTGGCTCTATCCCATCTCCCCCCTTTCCCCTATCCCATCTCCCCCCTTCCCCCGTCGCGATATAACCTTGAATGGTTGAAAACGACGTTAAACACCAAATAAAGAAAGAAAGAAAGAAAGAAAGGGAACAAAACAAATAAGAAAGAGTTCAGAAATCTGCAAGTACTGTCGAGCTTGCCCTTGCGATCACCTCTCGAAAGCAACACACCTGCCCACGACAATTCCAAGACCCCAGGCATGCTTTTCTTCCAGAATTCACCTTTATATAGCGACCACCTGTCTGTCTCGACCACTGTTGGTCGGTCCCTTGGTTAGTCGTTATAGACAGGTTTGACTGGCGGAAAAAGAGACAAAGGGGAGAGTGAGAAGGGGTGGGGTAACTTAATTAGTCGATAACAGCCCCATCATATCCACATGCAACCATCCCAATGGGACCCCAGTCCTGTGGATGTGCACATCATATAGATAGTGGGATATGTATAGATTAGGTAGCGTGTTAATATGTGAAGGTGTAAATAACTTGTTTGCGTAGACAAGTACCCAAAGAGTGAACTTATCCGAACTGATTAGGGCCATGTGAACACAAAAACAAGATTTCCTATTCCTTTTTTGGGGGGTAAATTCTCACATAAGACAGACGGGTGGGGGGGAGTCGAGCCTTTTATCTCCTTCTCTACATTCGCAATTCTGTGCTGAGACAAAGTTAACTACGCAGGTCTAATTAAAGGTACTGAACTTGTCAAATCCAGGTGCACGGAGCCCCTGGGGCTTTTAGTCATACATCAGGCAGCTATCCGTTAGAAGAACTACCAAGTTTCATTGACTTGCACCCAAAGAGTCAAGAACTGCGATTTTTTTACGAATTAATTTCGTACTCGGACCCGGCTGGTCTTGACCTATTTTTGGATCTAAATTTAGATCAGGTAGATCACCACATCATGCACAAAAAGACACGTCACTAGCAAACTATGTCAGACTAGACGTCATCATGAGTTTGTGTAAAACAAAATCGAGGCCGGAATCACTCAGTTGAATCGAACTCCGACCAAACACCACGTAACTCCACTCTCGCCTGTACTTTTTGAGGAAACTCAGGTCTTTTAACATCAGACAAGAAATCCTTCAGATGTTTTACACTTCAACGTGCAATAGTGTGTTGTACTTTGGCTCCGTGTGTTGGGGTGGCAACATCAACAAGCAAGACAGGGATAGATTAGATAAATTCATCAGGAAAGCAAGTGGGGTGGTTGGGAGGAAGCAGGACAATTTCACATCAACACATGAACGACGACTGACTGACAAGGTACAGAAGATTTTGGCTGACGACTCGCACCCACTCAGACCGGAATTTGACAGTAGACGGACAGACAGGAGCAACAGATTCAGACAACCAACCGCAAGATCCACACGCTACAGAAATTCGTTCATTCCATCTGCAATTCACATCTTCAATTCTCAGGTGGGGCGGTAGATGCTGGTGTTGTCGCTCTGATGCACGGGGTCAGTGTTCTGTATTGTTTCAGTATTGTTGATTTTGTTTTGCATTCTACTCTCTTAATCTTAGACAATATGTGATAACCGGCAAGGTGCTGACTTTCTTTTGTGCATTGTTGATGGTGAATGCATGTTAATTTATTTTTAATATACTTTCTTATGTGATAACCAATGTGCTATATTTTCTCAGGACAAAGAACAAATGTTTATTTTGAATGTTTTATGTATGTTATTATTACGGACACAAACGCTCAGCAATGTAATTTCTCTTTTAGAGATTAATAAAGTTATTGTATTGTATTGTATTGTATTGTAATAACTAGGTTAATTTATGCACTCGCGTGAACAAGAAACTGTCGAGCTTCACAGATGTCGTCGTTGGGTATTTTTGGGTTTGTTTTACTATAATAGGAGGATTTTTGAACTGTAAATGCACTCAGCTGCAACAAAAACGCAAAACGAAGGCTGTGAGCTGCACCCCTGTGCCTTTAAGTTGTGTGTGATTTGGACACGACAACCCTAGTTCCTTCCTTTGGCCTTTTTCCAGGCTCCTGTCTGAAGCGAGCGAATTGAAACAGGGCGGCATTGTTAACGATTGTCAGATAACAGGTTGGGCAGACGGATGAACACGAAATTAATTAAGCTGCCAGTAAATTGATAGCGTGAAACAAAACAGGTTGTCGGCCAGATAACGTTATCAGGAAGCGTGCAGTGCAAACCAATATGTGACCCTCCACCACGGAATGAGTCGCATGTCACCGTTGCATGATTTTCATATTTTTACATTTTACTAAAGAGTTTTTTATGCTCTATCCAGTGGTGAAACCCGTTTTAGAAAAGAGCGAAAACTGTTTGAGTTATAAACCTGTGACTAAGGTGACCCTCACACTGTTACCAGACACTCCCCGGACTTATATTAAGCCTAGCGCAGAACCGCGCGAGGTGACATGCGACTCATTTCGTGGTGGAGGGTCACATAATTTTATATGGTTAGAAAAAAAAAGTGTTGTAATTAAAGGCACATCCCTCGTAAAAACTGATCGCCTCACCGTCTCGTATGTGGCCTGGCTTATGCGTGGGACACGTGGGACACATGCCAGAAATCAACACCCCCCACTCCTTGCTGCGGTGAGTTGGGATTCTTTGATGAATTAATTAGCTCTTACAAAATTAACTCATCAAAGACCCCCCGCGGGTTAGGGGGAAGAATTTACCCGATGCACCCCAGCATGTCGTAAGAGGCGACTAACGGATTCTGTTTCTCCTTTTACCCTTGTTAGGTGTTTCTTGTATAGAAATTAGAATATAGTCAATTTTTGTAAAGATTTTAGTCAAGCAGTATGTAAGAAATGTTAAGTCCTTTGTAGTGGAAACTTGCATTCTCCCAGTAAGGTAATATATTGTACTACGTTGCAAGCCCCTGGAGCAAATTTTTGATTAGTGCTTTTGTGAACAAGAAACAATTGACAAGTGGCTCTATCCCATCTCCCCCTTTTCCCCGTCGCGATATAACTTTGAATGGTTAAAAACGACGTTAAACACCAAATAAAGAAAGAACTCATCAAAGAAATGCCAAATGTGCACAGAGGGCACCCAGGCTGTTCGTTACTGGTATATGACCAAGTGGAGGGATGATCTTATCTCATGTAGCACCAAGGCTGTTCGTTACTGGTATGTGACCAAGTGGAGGGATGGTCTTATCTCAAGTAGCACCCAGGCTGTTCGTTACTGGTATGTGACCAAGTGGAGGGATGGTCTTGTCTCAAGTAGCACCCAGGCTGTTCGTTACTGGTATGTGACCAAGTGGAGGGATGGTCTTATCTCAAGTAGCACCCAGGCTGTTCGTTACTGGTATGTGACCAAGTGGAGGGATGGTCTTACCCCATGTAACACCCAGGCTGTTCGTTACTGGTATGTGACCAAGTGGAGGGATGGTCTTATCTCAAGTAGCACCCAGGCTGTTCGTTACTGGTATGTGACCAAGTGGAGGGATGGTCTTATCTCATGTAGGACCTAGGCTGTTCGTTACTGGTATGTGACCAAGTGGAGGGATATGGTCTTACCCCATGTAACACCCAGGCTGTTCGTTACTGGTATGTGACCAAGTGGAGGGATGGTCTTACCCCATGTAACACCCAGGCTGTTCGTTACTGGCATGTGACCAAGTGGAGGGATGATCTTATCTCAAGTAGCACCCAGGCTGTTCGTTACTGGTATGTGACCAAGTGGAGGGATGATCTTATCTCAAGTAGCACCCAGGCTGTTCGTTACTGGTATGTGACCAAGTGGAGGGATGATCTTATCTCAAGTAGCACCCAGGCTGTTCGTTACTGGTATGTGACCAAGTGGAGGGATGGTCTTATCTCAAGTAGCACCCAGGCTGTTCGTTACTGGTATGTGACCAAGTGGAGGGATGGTCTTATCTCATGTAGGACCTAGGCTGTTCGTTACTGGTATGTGACCAAGTGGAGGGATGGTCTTATCTCATGTAACACCCAGGCTGTTCGTTACTGGTATGTGACCAAGTGGAGGGATGGTCTTATCCCGTGTAGCACCCAGGCTGTTCGTTACTGGTATGTGACCAAGTGGAGGGATGGTCTTATCTCATGTAGGACCTAGGCTGTTCGTTACTGGTATGTGACCAAGTGGAGGGATGGTCTTATCTCATGTAACACCCAGGCTGTTCAGTGTTGGTATGTGACCAAGTGGAGGGATGGTCTTATCTCATGTAGCACCCAGGCTGTTCAGTGTTGGTATGTGACCAAGTGGAGGGATGGTCTTACCCCATGTAACACCCAGTCCCAGGCTGTTCGTTACTGGTATGTGACCAAGTGGAGGGATGGTCTTACCCCATGTAACACCCAGGCTGTTCGTTACTGGTATGTGACCAAGTGGAGGGATGATCTTATCTCAAGTAGCACCCAGGCTGTTCGTTACTGGTATGTGACCAAGTGGAGGGATGATCTTATCTCAAGTAGCACCAAGGCTGTTCGTTACTGGTATGTGACCAAGTGGAGGGATGATCTTATCTCATGTAGCACCCAGGCTGTTCGTTACTGGTATGTGACCAAGTGGAGGGATGATCTTATCTCATGTAGGACCCAGGCTGTTCGTTACTGGCATGTGACCAAGTGGAGGGATGATCTTATCTCATGTAGTACCAAGGCTGTTCGTTACTGGTATGTGACCAAGTGGAGGGATGGTCTTATCTCATGTAACACCCAGGCTGTTCGTTACTGGTATGTGACCAAGTGGAGGGATGATCTTATCTCAAGTAGCACCCAGGCTGTTCGTTACTGGTATGTGACCAAGTGGAGGGATGATCTTATCTCAAGTAGCACCCAGGCTGTTCGTTACTGGTATGTGACCAAGTGGAGGGATGATCTTATCTCATGTAGCACCAAGGCTGTTCGTTACTGGTATGTGACCAAGTGGAGGGATGATCTTATCTCATGTAGCACCCAGGCTGTTCGTTACTGGTATGTGACCAAGTGGAGGGATGATCTTATCTCATGTAGGACCCAGGCTGTTCGTTACTGGTATGTGACCAAGTGGAGGGATGATCTTATCTCATGTAGCACCCAGGCTGTTCGTTACTGGTATGTGACCAAGTGGAGGGATGATCTTATCTCATGTAGCACCCAGGCTGTTCGTTACTGGTATGTGACCAAGTGGAGGGATGATCTTATCTCAAGTAGCACCAAGGCTGTTCGTTACTGGTATGTGACCAAGTGGAAGTATGATCTTATCTCATGTAACACCCAGGCTGTTCGTTACTGGTATGTGACCAAGTGGAGGGATGGTCTTATCTCATGTAACACCCAGGCTGTTCGTTACTGGTATGTGACCAAGTGGAGGGATGATCTTATCTCATGTAGGACCCAGGCTGTTCGTTACTGGCATGTGACCAAGTGGAGGGATGATCTTATCTCATGTAGCACCAAGGCTGTTCGTTACTGGTATGTGACCAAGTGGAGGGATGGTCTTATCTCATGTAGGACCTAGGCTGTTCGTTACTGGTATGTGACCAAGTGGAGGGATGATCTTATCTCAAGTAGCACCCAGGCTGTTCGTTACTGGTATGTGACCAAGTGGAGGGATGATCTTATCTCAAGTAGCACCCAGGCTGTTCGTTACTGGTATGTGACCAAGTGGAGGGATGATCTTATCTCATGTAGCACCCAGGCTGTTCGTTACTGGTATGTGACCAAGTGGAGGGATGGTCTTATCTCATGTAGGACCTAGGCTGTTCGTTACTGGTATGTGACCAAGTGGAGGGATGGTCTTATCTCATGTAGCACCCAGGCTGTTCGTTACTGGTATGTGACCAAGTGGAGGGATGATCTTATCTCAAGTAGCACCAAGGCTGTTCGTTACTGGTATGTGACCAAGTGGAGGGATGGTCTTATCTCATGTAACACCCAGGCTGTTCGTTACTGGTATGTGACCAAGTGGAGGGATGGTCTTATCTCATGTAACACCCAGGCTGTTCGTTACTGGTATGTGACCAACTGGAGGGATGGTCTTATCTCATGTAGGACCCAGGCTGTTCGTTACTGGTATGTGACCAAGTGGAGGGATGGTCTTATCTCAT
This sequence comes from Littorina saxatilis, assembly GCF_037325665.1. NCBI lineage: Eukaryota > Metazoa > Mollusca > Gastropoda > Littorinimorpha > Littorinidae > Littorina > Littorina saxatilis. The sequence goes on along the minus strand of NC_090259.1, from coordinate 40,921,378 downwards.
GTAGGACCCAGGCTGTTCGTTACTGGTATGTGACCAAGTGGAGGGATGGTCTTATCTCATGTTAATGCCTGGCCAGAATCTGATGTTAGATGGTGAGCTGAACTCTTTTCACGAGAAGGGAGTGTCCCGAGCTAAAGAACCACCACAGGCATGCCCAGTTTTGTTTTTGTTTTTGTTTTTTTGTTTTTTTTGTGCCTTGGATTATTATCGGACGATCAAAAATAAGTGAACCCGCACCCCCCCTCCCCCCTTTACCCATTTAGAATTGTATAGTATAACTGTATTGGAAGAACATGCAATCAAAAACACATACCCAAAATCTATTCAGCCTGTGCGGAGTATTATTTTCTTCGCCGATATGGCATATGATTTGGACACTGGCACTTGTGTCCATTTGCGAAGTCAGTACTTTTTTTACAGTGACATTTTATTTGTCAGAGGGGGCAGAAGAGGAGGCTGAGGGGTTCGGGGAGGATGGTCGATATTTTGTGTGCGTCTGTCTGCCCGTCCGTACTTTCCTAACGAGCGCCAACACCATAGACTGTTGAAAGAAAAAACTGCTTTGTTTGCTAAACTTCCAGCAGCTGGTGCACTGTAAATGCGTGCGTTTTCCAAGGCTTTATGATTTAAGCGAAAATAAATTCTTCTTGTTCATGCTTTGGGGAGACCGAGGAGGATTTGTGTGAAATGTCGACCCGGTGTTGTGCAACGTTTTCGCTTGTACTCGTGGGATTTGCTGTCTGCGTTGGTGGTTCTTTTTCTGTGTGATCGGTTCTGTTTATGCAGTGGTTTCAGTGTCTCCGTCCGTCTGTCTGACCGCCCGTCCTCCTCCTTTGATTGATCATCTGTCTATCTGTGCCTATAACCCCCCTCCCCCCTCCCCCCTCTCTACCTCCTTCATGTCTTTCTCTCTATCTCCCTGTCATTAGGCCAAACAAAAAAATAGTCTGTTTACGGTAACCCGACCGACCCTGTTTTTTTCGCGCGACCCTAGACTTTTTTTTGGCATTTGGGGGGAAAAAAAAACGAAAAAAAAACACACGTAAAAATATGGTTTTTGGGAAGAAAAAAAAATCCCGACCTACCGACCCTATTTTTTTGCCTATGTTACCGTAAACAGACCTATTTTTTTTGGCCTTAGGCCCCCCCCCAAAAAAAAGGTGTGGTTAAGGTAACATAGCCACAAAAAAAATAGGGTAGGAAGGTAGGCAATCACTTTTTTTTTTAAACTTTTTTTTTCTAATGTGTACAAATTAAACCTACTTGACAGGGAAATAAGTGTGCGACTCGGGCGCTTTCGCTTTCATTGCGTTTTCTGCACTCGTTTTCTTGTTTTTTGTGTGTGTTTTTTGACAAATGTAATAAAAAGTTATAGGGTCGGCCCCTAAAAATAGGGTAGGTCGGGTTACCGTAACCACACCTTTTTATTTTTAGGCCTTATCTCTCTCTCTCCTCTCTCCCCCTCTCTCTCCTCTCTCTCTCTCTTCCCCTCTCTCTCTCTCTCTCTCTCCTATCTCCCTCTCTCTCTCCCTCTCTCTCTCTCCCTCTCTCCCTCCCTCTCTATGTCTCTGTCTCTCTATGTTTTTGTCTGTCTGTCTCTCTCTCTCTCTCTCTCTATCTCTCTCTCTCGCTCTCTCTTTTCACTCCCAATGCTGTCATGTCTGTCTTCTTAATTATCATGCACTCTCCATGCTTACCAAATATATAATGGTTGCTAGACGCAACCACTGCATTGTGATAGTCCAAAAACACAAAAGAGAGAGAGAGAGAGAGAGAGAGAGAGAGAGAGAGAGAGAGAGAGAGAGAGAGAGAGAGAGAGAGAGAGAGAGAGAGAGAGAGAGAGAGGAGGGAGGAGGAGGAGGAGGGGGGGGGGTGAAAACACCATACGGTTGGCAAAAAGAATAGATACATCCACACGGACTACAACCGCGAACACGTTCGTGGTCTGCGTCAGTTACCCAATTACCACTAAGCGTTATAATGCAAGAAAAAAAATCGACCCCCTCAGCATTTGACCTTCAAAGTTAAAATTAAAGCAGTCGGCGCCACACTCCCAAAAACGGCCCACCCGCTATGATCTCACCATAAATCAGGACATCGCCAACTTCCGGTGCCCAGATCTCGCGAGAACGGACCACTTCCGCTGAGAAAGGTTACACGACTTAGCCCCCGACCCCGCGTAAACACTTCAGGGGGAAGAAGAAGATTTTCAAAAGGCGCAAATAGTTTCAAGTTTGTCTGAACGAGCCCGGCTGTGTTGTTTCGGCTTCGCTGCCTTATAACTGAGATTTATGTTGCTTTGTTGGTCTTGACTTTTTGCCACTATCACGAAGGGTTTTCAATGTCGATGAAATGTTTGATCTTTGACACATACATGTATACTTTCAAAAAGGACAGAGAGAATTGAAATTTCCGCTCAAACGAAGTGACTGCCAACAGCACGTAACATTTGAATGCGTGAAAGCTACTTGCATAGTTTATTGTACGGACGAAAATGTAAAAAAAAAAGTTTCAGGAATCCTACCTGAAAACAAGCTTTCCACTGAAAGAACCGATGAAAATATCCGTATTTATTTTCAAGAATCACACTCAAAACAAGCTTTTTCCCGACAGAACTGATAGAAATGTCCGTTTTAAGTTTCAGGAATCATACCTGAAAACAAGCTTTACGCTGACATAACTGATACAAAATATCCGTTTTTATTTTCAGGAAGCACCCACCTGAAAACAAACTTTGCGCTGACAAAACTGATAAAAAAATTAAAAAAATGTTTTCACGGTAAAACACCTCAAGACAAGATTTTTGCTGACAGAACTGGTACAAATATTTATTTTCAGGAAAATCACCTCAATACAACCTGTTCACTGACGGAACTAATAAAACTATCTCTTTTTATTTTCAGGAAGTCCACCTTAAAACAAGCTTTTTAATGACACAACTTGTAAAAATATCCGTATTTCTATATTCAGGAAGTAACAGTGTTGTTCTCACAAAAACCATCCGTTTTTATTTTCGGGAATCGCACCTCAAAACAAGCTTTTAACTGACAGAACTGTTACAAAATATCCGTTTTTATTTTCAGGAAGGACATCCGCAGTAACAGTGTTGTTCTCCCAAAAAACACCAGTTTTTATTTTCAGGAATCGTACATCAAAACAAGCTTTTCTCTGACAGAACTATTTTTTGGTTTTTTTGTTTGTTTTTTGTTATTGTTGTTGTGTATTTGCCAAGCACATTATTGTGGGGCTTTTAATCAATAACATGCATCCGTCTACAATGTATCATCATTCATCCTTCAACATGTATAATAAATATGTAAATGGCAAGTATACAAGACATATATACAACATTAGGACATAACCGACAGACGGACAATCGACATATAACATACCGTTCGCCTACAAGTAAGGCCGGAGCATAACATAACATGCAGATTGCAATACTGAGAGAGAGAGAGAGAGAGAGAGAGAGAGAGAGAGAGAGAGAGAGAGAGAGAGAGAGAGAGAGAGAGAGAGAGAGAGAGAGAGAGAGAGAGAGAGAGAGAGAGAGAGAGAGAGAGAGAGAGAGAAGAGAAGAGAAGAGAAGAGAAGAGAAGAGAAGAGAAGAGAAGAGAAGAGAAGAGAAGAGAAGAGAAGAGAGAGAGAGAGAGAGAGAGAGAGAGAGAGAGAGAGAGAAAGAGAAAGAGAAAGAGAAAGAGAGAGAGAGAGAGAGAGACTGTTCATGATACCCGCAAAATGTGCAAAGCGGTGAATTTTTAATTTTACACAAATATAAATATTTATTACAAGGTAGAATCCGGTGTAAGAGTCGCAGATGAAACCACCTTAAACTTACATCAACAGTACTTTGAAAGGGTTTCAAAAAAAATAATTCCAATTCATATTACTTTCACTGGTGCTATTCCATTTTGAAACCGCGGATGGAATAACGTTACACTGCACAAACACCTTCTTTACAACATGGTTTCCTTTTTTTTTATCACTGACCACACTCTACTATCCACTGATTCATGCTGACAATTCAATGTCTTAAAATTCAATTTCTTCTGATAGCTTTTCACAGCGGATACAATTCCACAATACAATACTGACAGAACTTGTAAAAATATTCGTTTTTATTTTCAGGAAGGACATCCGCAGCAACACTGTGGTGTGGAACGCGGAGTTTGACTTCCCCTGCAAGATGACAGCGAGTGCCAACACGGGGGTCCTTGACCCCTGTATATGTCGGATATCTGTCAGAAAGGTCTGTATACATGTAGCTTCAAATGTCATTGTTGTGGAGTTTCGTTTTCGTTGTTGTCATCTGTTGCAAAATCTGTGGTGTTCAATGTTGTTGTTGTTGTTGTTGTTGTTGTTGTTGTTGTTGTTGTTGTTGTTGTTGTTGTTGTTGTTGTTGTCATGACAGAATGAACGATGTTATTTACATGTAACTGTGGTGACACGGTATTGTGACATGGATATTGATCGTCTGTAAGTCTGCACATGAAGGTGACCCGTGTCCGTCCCGTTCCGCATGGCTTCGAACCCGTGACTCGAGGATCACAAGACCTGAGACGAGTTGCCCAGAGCGGTTCGCCACGGGTCACCCGCAGTACGAATGACAGAAAGCCGTTTCTTAGGGCAGTGCAGGAAAGCGCTCGCGAAGCACTCGGCGAACGGCTTTGGTATATGGTCACGGCTCAGAAATGGCGTCGAACTCCACCCTTACCCCATTCAAACGCCCCACACGCTCAGTTGTGGTTTATTCTACCTTTGAAAGTACTGACACGGGGTGCAGATATGAATAAAGATGACTGCGATGCCGTGTAGCGTGTTGCGATCTTCTCGGCGTGGTTTTCGACGTAACCCGAGGGATCCACCGCTTTTCAAGGTTCAGGGACTACCCCAGCTAAATTTCCCATCATAACCACGTTCTCTCTGACGATTTCACTGACCGAATCGTCTACTAGTTTAAGAAGTACAACTTTTTTCATATCTCGCAGCAATCGTGCTTTCTTCGTCGCCTTCGTGAAGCGATTTGCCTCGTTGCATAGACCAATCCAGAGCGACTTTTCTCTGAGCGGGCTATTGTGATTCTGAGCAACGCATGGCAGGGCTTGACCAGTTGAGCTACATGTGTGCCAGGTTTGAAAAACATCAGGTCACAGGTTCAAGCCCAGGTCGAGAGGGGCGCAGGTCAACCTTATGTGAAGACTCAGCCGCTGTACATGTCCCACCCGCCTGTTACCATAGTGGCACGTAACAGACTTCGGTCATTTTAAACATACGTGCAGGTGGCTGATTACACCTAAGCACGCACACGCCAAGGGAACATGACTCTGTTGCTGCTAGCGTTCCCCTAGGAGGAAGCGACCCGCATGTCCTAGCAATGGGGCAATAAAGTAATAGAAACGGAAATGGGGGCCGGGTAACTCAGGTAGTGGAGCATTGGAATCCAGGCTAGGACGGACACGAGTGACGAGTCAACTTTGTTTGCAGACTCAGAGACGGTATCCATGTCCCACCCCCGTGTCACCATAGTGGCACGTAAAATACCTCGGTCATTCTGCCATAAGTGCAGTTGGCTGATGACATCTAAACACGCATGCATCTATGATCTAATCTAAAGTCGGGGTACCGTAATATTATTCGGAAACGTGCCCCTAATGGTTTCACCATGAAAGCGCAAAAACAACATTAATCATCGCAATGGAAAATAGTGTTGGTCCCTGGTGGACTCGGTCCCTTTGAAGCGACCAAGGACGGGCAGTTTAGCTCTTCATTCATTATTGATAGCGGTCAGGCTGGACACCAATTTAGACTGACCGCTATATTATGAACACGCCTTGAGTGCCATCTGTGACCACAGCGGACAAATGTGACCTTCATTTGATGTCAGCGTTACCATGGTAACCTGTGTGAAATGACACCTAGCTTCTTCATTGTGCAGTAGTGGCCATGAATGGCATTAACATAATGATTATGGCATCTGTGGGTGCTGTGTATTTCACAAGGTGGCCATTGTAAACTGGGTTTACTTGCATGTCTGTTATAATTATGAGTTATTTCTAATATATGCAGACTGTTAGAAAGGCCTGTCAGTCACAGCATTCTCGTGATCTGGATCAGCCAATCACTCACCTGGCGTGGTGAATATTAATAACAGGAATGCTCTCACACAACCATCTCACACAATTAACCATGTTGAACACGTATGTTAGTTGCTTAGATTTTTCTTGTCCTCTCTTTCTTTCTTTCTTTCTTTCTTTCTTTCTTTCTTTCTTTCTTTCTTTCTTTCTTTCTTTCTTTCTTTCTAACTTTAATTTTTTTTCTTCATTTATTTTGCAGGAGATGCGGGGAGGTCGGTCCCATCAGAAGCTAGGCTTCGTGGATTTGAACCTGGCCCAGTTCGCCGGCTCGGGCCAGCAGACTCGCCGCTATCTGCTGGAGGGTTACGATGCCAAACACCGGCAAGACAACTCTAACATCAAAATCGTGGTGGAGTTATCCCTCATTGCTGGCGATCCAGTCTTCAAAGTGTGAGTTTGGAATTGATTAGGATTTGGGGGTTGGTGGTGGTTGTTTCCGCTGTATTCATTCATACTGTGTGTCTGTCTGTGTGTCCCATGTGTCTTTTTGTGTGTCCGCGTACGCGAACGTTCAAAATCATATCAAATCCAATTTTTTATTTTTTTAATTTTTTATTATCTCATATGAACAAATTGCAATGGTGGTGCACGTAACACAAAGACAAACGAAAACACTGCAACATTGGCATTATATATATATATATATATATATATATATATATATATATATACGACTTGTGTCTGTCTGTGTGTGTGTGTGTGTGTGTGTGTGTGTGTGTGTGTGTGTGTGTGTGTGTGTGTGTGTTTGCGATGCACGGCCAAAGTTCTCGATGGATCTGCTTCAAATTTGGTGGGCATATTCAGGTAGACCCCGGACACAACCTGGTCGATGAGAATTTTCCACACGTGCTCTTAGCGTGCAGCGCTGAACCGATTTTGGTTTTTCTGTAGATCCACTACATCCATTCCCAGTAACTCTTCCTTATCTTCTCCAGTGTTTTGCGTTTATCTCCCTTCCTTCGTGTGGCGTCAATCCATATTCCCGTTACTATTTTTAGAAGGTCACTGTCCACAACGCTTTCATCCATATTCCCGTTACTATTTTTAGAAGGTCACTGTCCACAACGCTTGGGTATTCCTCTACTTCTACTTCGAAGCCGGCGTACGGTGCGCCACTCACCTTCGCCGGGTACCCGGCGAAGCCGGGTATTCGGCTCTACTTCTTCCCGGCGAAGCGGGTTACCCGGCGAAGCGGGTATTCATCTAGTATTCAAATATATGTACTAGTAATAACATTGTTCTCAACTAAACACTAAACAAGGTATAACGCATGTCTCCCTCACACAGCAGACTCCGTCTGAAATGAACTTCCTGGCTAAAATGTGTCAGAACACAACTATTTGCAGACGGTATTCGTGGACGTTCATTCATGATTGTTATATTTATGGCATCAAAGAAAAACTTCAAACAGGAACATCAAACAAACCCCCCGCGGGTTTGGGGGAAAAATTTACCCGATGCTCCCGAGCATGTCGTAAGAGGCGACTAACGGATTCTGTTTTTCCTTTTACCCTTGTTTTTTCTCACCACCAACTCACACTTTGAAGACTGGATCGCCAGCAATGAGGGATAACTCCACCACGATTTTGATGTTAGAGTGTTTGATGTTTGTGTTTTTTGTATAGAATATAGTCAATGTTTGTAAAGATTTTAGTCAAGCAGTATGTAAGAAATGTTAAGTCCTTTGTACTGGAAACTTGCATTCTCCCAGTAAGGTAATATATTGTACTACGTTGCAAGCCCCTGGAGCAAATTTTTGATTAGTGCTTTTGTGAACAAGAAACAATTGACAAGTGGCTCTATCCCATCTTCCCCCTTCCCCCGTCGCGATATAACCTTCGTGGTTGAAAACGACGTTAAACACCAAATAAAGAAAGAAAGAACATC
>NC_090259.1:40883360-40905860 GCF_037325665.1 Littorina saxatilis | reverse complement strand
TGTCTGTCTCTCTCTGTCTGTCTCTCTCTCTATCTCTCTCTCTGTCTCTGTCTGTCTGTCTGTCTCTCTCTCTCTCTCTATCTCTCTCTATCTCTATCTCTATCTCTATCTATCTCTATCTCTATCTATCTCTATCTCTATCTCTATCTCTATCTCTCTCTATCTCTCTCTATCTCTATCTCTCTCTCTATCTCTATCTCTCTCTATCTCTATCTCTCTCTCTCTATCTCTCTCTCTCTATCTCTCTCTCTATCTCGGTCAGATTGTCTGTCTCTCTCTGTCTGTCTGTCTCTCTCTCTCTCTCTCTCTCTCTCTCTCTCTCTCTCTCTCTCTCTCTCTCTCTCTCTCTCACACACACACACACAACCCCACCTCACCCAACCACCCACCCACCTGCACGCTCTCCCATCCAATACCCAGGAACACTCCCATCCTTTTCTGTGGTTACGTACCACAAACAGTTCACACCAAACCACAAAACACACCTAATCACAAAACAGTCCAACAACCCGAGCAGAGGGACACTAAAACTGACAATTAGTCACGTCACTGTCAATAACCTTGGTCCAACTTCATTTGCATACACTGGTCATGTGACCACACACCACGAGGGTCCATTCTGATACATCATCGCTTTAAATGATAAAGACATCGTTCTAAGGTCAAAACAAGTCGAAATTTGGGACTGCTGCCGGAAGGAGACCGTAATGTATGGTTGCATCACTGTAAAAACATCGTCTGCTCCAGCCACCGCCGAAACCAAACGGTGGATTATCTCGTGACACTGTTGCCATATTTAGAGTTGTTTGCACAGTAAATACATCCGCGAAAAATAGCTCGCTTGAAACTGTCTAAGATAAAAATTCCTCTGTAATTCAAAAATTACAAAACACCATGAAAAATCATTTTCGACGATCGCGAATCTGCTTATATCAATAACACATTACAAAAAGCTCTAAATATGTTAAAAAAAAAATTAAAAAAAATTGGTTTCCTTGCCAGGCATCCTGTCAGGGAGAGAATGAGCCGAACTCATTTTGACCTGAGTTCAGGATGCACCAGGGTCAACAACCAGTGGCAAAGACAAGAGTATGCGAACCTAGTGCCCTCTAACGAATCGTCTTCTTATCACATGACCAAAACTGCAGTAAAAATGTTTAATGATGTACGGTACCGACACATTGCCAGTTCTTGGGAGACGTGCAGAAGAAGTTACAGATTAATTAGTCTGAACAGATTCTTTTTTTTAAAGCGTGACGCCTTTACTTGCATTTTGACGTCTATTTGGACTTTGCTTCAAAAATATGTAATGATATACGGTACCGACACATGCACCCTCTGGCGGTGACCTTACATTCTTTGTCAGTTGTTGGGAGACGTGCAGAAGAAGTTCCAGACTTTGTGTTAACGTGACGGTATAGTTTGCAGTGTTATAGAAAGACAGTCCCTTTCTGCACAGAAAGCAGTCAGTCTGTTGCATTTTTGTATGTGTCCAAGTGAAGGACTGATCTGTGTGTTGTGAACATAATGGTGGATGCGGGTTGGACGGGGACTTTAAGTTTAACCATATCCCTTCAACTGTCTTCTCGTCACATGGCTTAAACCGCAGTACCAACAAAAAACAAGTCGCGTAAGGCGAAAATACAACATTTAGTCAAGTAGCTGTTGAACTCACAGAATGAAACTGAACGCAACGCAACGGAGCAAGACCGTATACTCGTAGCATCGTCACTCCACCGCCCGTGGCAAAGGCAGTGCCTGTGAAATTGACAAGAAGAGCGGGGTATTCGTTGCGCTGAGAAGGATAGCACGCTTTTCTGTACCTCTCTTCGTTTTAACTTTCTGAGCGTGTTTTTAATCCTAACATATCATATCTATATGTTTTTGGAATCAGGAACCGACAAGGAATAAGATGAAAGTGTTTTTAAATTGATTTCGAAACAAAAATTTTGATAATAATTTTTATATATTTAATTTTCAGAGCTTGTTGTTAATCCAAATATATCCAAATATAACATATTTATATGTTTTTGGAATCAGCAAATGATGGAAAATAAGATGAACGTAAATTTGGATCGTTTTATTAAAAAAAAATTTTTTTTTACAATTTTCAGATTTTTAATGACCAAAGTCATTAATTAATTTTTAAGCCACCAAGCTGAAATGCAATACCGAAGTCCGGGCTTCGTCGAAGATTACTTGACCAAAATTTCAACCAATTTGGTTGAAAAATGAGGGCGTGACAGTGCCGCCTCAACTTTCACGAAAAGCCGGATATGACGTCATCAAAGACATTTATCAAAAAAATGAAAAAAACTTGTGAGGATATCATACCCAGGAACTCTCATGTCAAATTTCATAAAGATCGGTCCAGTAGTTTAGTCTGAATAGCTCTACACACACACAGACACACACGCACACACGCACATACACCACGACCCTCGTCTCGATTCCCCCCTCTACGTTAAAACATTTAGTCAAAACTTGACTAAATGTAAAAAAGTGAATGGGGTTTAACTGTCAACCGAAAGACTGCACACACAAAAACAAACGAACATAGTTTTGTTTGTGTTTGTCACGTATGCGATGTTTACAAAGAGACGACCTGAAGAATGTTGCTATAGCAACCACTAGTGTCTATAATAAAAGAACAAACAAAAGGATAAAGAGAGACTGTATTCCCACAAGCACAACTGAATTTTTCACTAACGCAGACGCACACACGCCGCTTGCAGGCACACACCAACGAACACACACACACACACGCACGCATGCACGTAGGCACAGTGTGTGTGTGTGTGTGTGTGTGTGTGTGTGTGTGAGTGTGACACACACACACACACTTTACACACACACACACACCCACACCCACACACACACACTTTACCCACAGGTATAATTACAAAGTAGTTTTCTCTTTTTCTTCCACACTTCCCGTCCCACCCCCCACACACCCCCCATCCACACACCCCACCCCCACCCCCCTCCCCCCCATAATCGATCTCCCCTGTGCCGGACGAGAAGACGAAAACAAGACCCGCCCTCAGGAGATAAAGGAAGGAAGAAGGAAAAGAAATGAAAGATTTCTTTCCCGAAATTGCACATGTCCGCTGCACATTACGCTTTTTATGCAGGATCTAATGTCGAGCGACCATGTCATTAGGTGCGTTTCCTGGCTGATGCAGCACTTTTTGCTGGCTAGAGTGTGTGTGTGTGTGAAAATGCGATAAGAGCGTCGATGGTATTTTTTGCCTATAAGTCAGCCTCATGAACACGCACGCACGCACGCGCACTCTCTCTCACACACACACATACACGCACGCACACTCACATACACAGACACACACGCACTCACATACGCACACACACATACGCACATACGCACACACATACACATACACACACACGCACACACGCATACGCACACACACACGCACACACACACACACACACACACACACACACACACACACACACACGCACTCCTATAGCTTTTATCGAATTTGAGATGCTTTCAAGGTATTAAAAAAGTGGGCCACTGTGGCATATGTGCTGTTTGGTGGTATTCTTCTTTTGTCGAATTTCGCTGGTTGAGTGGCTTCAAGATAAACTTGAGTGCGGTTGAGATTTATCAGAGAAATAACAAATGTCAGTGTTAATTATTTAAAGAGTGCACCTTGAATTAAATTGTTTTGATGAAGAGATATGGAAAATCATGAATCATATTGAACACGCTTCCTTAATTCCTTTTGTTTGATCAAGGAAATTCCTTGTTCTTGTGTGAAAGTGTGTATGTATGTGTGTGAGAGAGAGTGTGTATGTGCGTGTGTGTGTGTGTGTGTGCCTGCGTGTGTGTGCACACGCGCGTGTGTGTGTGCGTGCGTGCGTGCCTGTCTTTAAAGGTGGAGATTTACTCACAATGGCTCGTGACACTGTGTGGGAGAGCGAAGAGATAAGGCACAGGGCACTGTGCTTCTAACCATTTTGTCAGACTGCGGGGGTGGCAGCGGGTTTAGAGAGAGAGGGAGAGAGAGAGAGAGAGAGAGAGAGAGAGAGAGAGAGAGAGAGAGAGAGAGAGAGAGAGAGAGAGAGAGAGAGAGAGAGAGAGAGAGAGAGAGAGAGAGAGAGAGAGAGAGAGAGAGAGAGAGAGAGGGGGGGGCATGGGGGTTGATTAGAAAGTTTTGTGAATTAATACCCCATACAGGTATGTGAAATAGGGACTCGCTTACATTGCTTGTTTGTCAGCAGCTTATGTCGAACAACCTGCCATATCTATATACATACACAGTCAGACATTTCACTACATGCTACGAACACAGATATATATATATATATATATATATACTGCTGAGATTGCATTTTCAACAACACATATTTCTTCGGTTAAGTGGTTATAACAGCAAATGATCTCACTCTCATACTTCTACAGATTTTACAGCTATACTTGTTTTAACTGCCAAGTACAGCATTATCATGTTGAGTGGTTGTTTTTTTTGGGTTTTTTTTTTTGGGGGGGGGGGGGGGGGGGGGGGGCAGCAAAGAAAGATCGAGGTTCTTGTGAATGTGTTGTTTAGTCCTGAATGAAAACGTTACAACAAATTTACATTTCTTGATTTGATTCTCGATTTGGAACGTTAGAACTTAGCAGTCTATCTGTTTTAGATGCTTGATGCAATATGGTGCCATCGTGGCCTATAAATAGCCACTGTACGTATCACCTTACCATTGGTCTCCTGTCCGCCCAGCGACCCCTTGACCCTGCTTGTGACCTCGATGTGTTTTGCCCCCTCAAGGGGTACGGTACTCTCTAAGCACCCAAAACCTCAAAGAGAGATAACTGGCGGACACCTTCCTATTGTAGTCTCCTGTATGACGGCTTACTAGTGCCAAAACCTCATAATTGTAATTATCAAGGGAAAATTAGTAATTTTCCCTTGATAATTACCATTTTTGAGTCACTTGAGAAAAAGTGACTCTATGTAATCGGTCAGTGTTAGTCTGTCCGGCCGGCCGGCCGGCCGTCCGGCCGGCCGTCCGTCCGTCCGGCCGTAGACACCACCTTAACGTTGGACTTTTCTCGGAAACTATCAAAGCGATCGGGCTCATATTTTGTTTAGTCGTGACCTCCAATGACCTCTACACTTTAACAATGGTTTCGTTGACCTTTGACCTTTTTCAAGGTCACAGGTCAGCGTCAAAGGAAAAATTAGACATTTTATATCTTTGACAAAGTTCATCGGATGTGATTGAAACTTTGTAGGATTATTCTTTACATCAAAGTATTTACATCTGTAGCCTTTTACAAACGTTATCAGAAAAACAAGGGAGATAACTAGCCTTTTCTGTTCGGCAACACACAACTTAACGTTGGGCTTTTCTCGGAAACTATAAAAGTGACCGGGCTCAAATTTTATGTGAACGTGACTCCCAGTGACCTCTACACTTTGACGTCTGCTTTGGTGACCTTTGACCTTTTTCAAGGTCACAGGTATGTCTTGAAGGAAAAAAATTGAAATATCATATCTCTGAAACTATTCATCGGATTTGATTCAAACTTTATAGGATTATTCTTTACATCAAATTATTTACATAGACTGTATTGTGTTGTGAATAGCAATTTCTTCCTGTCCATCTGATGCCTCATATAATATTCAGAACTGCGAAAGTGACTCGATCGAGCGTTTGCCCTTCTTGTTACATGTTAATTTTATTTTTCCGGGGAAAATTACTAATTTTTAGTTTTGGCTCACTTTTTGACGGATTGCTAGTGCCGAAACTAAAAATGAGTAATTTTCCCGTGAAAATTAGTAACTGACAGATGAAAACAGTAACTGACAGCGTTAATTAGTAATTATCACGTGATAATGGGCAACACCAGGCTTTGGCACTAGTAAGCCGTCATACTCCTGTCCGCCCAACCGACCTTCCCCTTGACCCTGCTTGTGACCTCGATGTTTTTTGCCCCCTCAAGGGGCACGCACCCAAAACCTCGGAGAGATAACTGGCGGAAACCTTCCTAATAGCCAAACATGATCGTGAACTCGGGAAGGACTGCGGCTTTAACCTGGTCAACTGGGCCGAGGTACACGAAAAAGTGACTAACCGGGTGGAAGCCAGCCGCGATGTTTGATTGGTTAAAATTGAGATTTGCTGTCACTTCAACGAATCAGACCCCACGGTTTGTTCTTAACCGGTTACAACTAATTGCTTCATCATGTTCACGTGTGTGCCAAGACACTTCCAATTCCTCGTTCAGTCTTGGCGATCCTCAATTATCTGTGGCCGCGGTTTTGACCTCACTGAGGATTTTTGGTCTCTCTCCAAGGGGACCTCATTTCTGTGAACCCTTCATGTTTGGCTGGCTCGGGGAGTGAGCTCTTATGGAAATTAGTTGTGCACTTGTAGAGGGTGAGGATGTCTGAAAGTGTTTCTGAGCGATGTGCTCTTGTTGAAGATTGATGCTTTCAGAAGTTAAGTTCCCCCCCCCCCCCCCCCCCCCCCCCCCCCCCCGTTACTCTCTCTTGCTCTCTCTGGTGTGTATGTGTGTGTGTGTGTGTGTGTGTGTGTGTGTGCGTGCGTGGGTATGTTTCTGTGAGAGAGAGAGAGAACTAGAACTCGAACATTTTTAGTTTATTACTGAGGGATGATAGCATTAGGTCCATTCTTACAGCTAGTCCCTACTTCAATACTAACATGAAACGAAGAGAGAGAGAGAGAGAGAGAGAGAGAGAGAGAGAGAGAGAGAGAGAGAGAGAGAGAGAGAGAGAGCTAGAGAGAAAGAGAGGGAGAGATAGAAAGAGATAGAGAGAGAGAGAGAAAGAGAGGGAGAGATAGAAAGAGAGAGAGAGAAAGAGGGAGAGAGAGAGAGAGAGAGAGAGTGAGAGAGAGAAAGAGGGGAGAGAGAGCTAGAGAGAAAGAGAGAGGGAGGGAGAGATAGAAAGAGAGAGGGAGAGATAGAAAGAGAGAGAGAGAGAGAGAGAGAGGGAGAGAGAGAGATAAATCCACTTTCCATTTCCCCCCAAACCAAAACAATGTACTCTCTCACAACACACCCACGCTAATACCTGTTTAGGCTGTACTTTGTCTTACCTGGGAGTGCTTCTCGTACGACCCTCCGAACCTGTTACCAGCACAGGTAGACACACGGAAAGGGGATCTGACCTCACACTCTCTTAGTTCCGTGTGGCTGTCACTCGGAGTGAATTATGAGACAATGATACAGTGGAACCCATAAGGCAAAAAAAAAAAAATTGTCTGTTTCTGGTCACCCGACCGACCCTAAATTTCGGCGCCGACCTTAAACTTTTTTTTTCCAAACTCAAAAATTTTTTTTTTTTTTGTTGGTGGTAAAGGACAGGGTGAGAAAATGAACAACAAAAACGTGTGAAAACGAAAGTCCGCTGACGATTTGTAAATGTGTTGAGTGTCTTGTCTCTATGTATAGTGAATCCAGTCTCTTTGCGCGATTTTTAAAGTTAGTTTTATTGGTCTACATTTGGGGTAAAAAAAAAAAAAAAAAAAAAAAAAAAGAATCCCTACCTACCGACCCTATTTTTTTTAGCCATGTTACCAGAAACAGACACATTTTTTTTGGGGCCTAATGTAAGACCTCCCATAATGTAAGACCACCCATAATGTAAGACCACCCATAATGTAAGATCACCCATTTTAAGACCTTCCTTGTTCAGATTTTCTGTTCATAATGTCTGCACATTTTCGATTTTTCCGATCTCCCAGGTCAACTTATGTGCAGACCTGCTAGTGACTTAACCCCCTTCGTGTGTACACGCAAGCACAAGACCAAGTGCGCACGGAAAAGATCTTGTAATCCATGTCAGAGTTCGGTGGGTTATAGAAACACAAAAATACCCAGCATGCCTCCCCGGAAATGGGCATATGGTTGCCTAAATGGCGGGGTAAAAACGGTCATACACGTAATACACCAGAATTTTCAATATGCTGAAGGCGGGTGTGAACTGGAAAAAGAAGAAGAAGAAATTTGTATCTCCAGTGTAAGACTCCGTTCCTTTTTAAGACCTGATTTTCTCAGATTTGTTACAGGTCTTAAAAGGGGGTTCCACAGTACTCCTTGACTCTGCCACTGTTATGCCTTGACACCTGGGCCCGTATGCATGAACTAGAAGTAAGAAACACTGGAAGTAGAGGCCTCTTTTCGAAGTGGGAACTCCCGAAGTCAACTTTCTAACTGTTCACAATGCATGAACTGACTTGAACGCCAAAGTAGTGACAGCGAGAGTATTAAGGTCAAGGTGGGGGAAATAAGGGGAATCCCTACTAATACGCATGCGCACGTTTCTATCAACATGGCAGTCAACGAAAATGGCAAGGCACGTGTGCCGCTCAAAAAAAAAGTAGACACTGACGGAGGGGCGTTCTGCACCTTTTTCAGATGGTGAAATTGCTGTACTCTTTGACAGAAGTGTTTTACGAAAGAACGGTTATTCTGTCCAAATTTCAGAACAGTTAATTAGAAAAAAACACAGTAAACACCAAGTTTACAGAACAGTCTAACTGTTAAACATAAAGACGCTGTCTGGTCCAAAATTGCCAAAGAAGTGTCGCTCTCTCTCTCTCTCTCTCTCTCTCTCTCTCTCTCTCTCTCTCTCTCTCTCTCTCTCTCTCTCTCTCTCTCTCTCTCTCTCTCTCTCTCTCTCTCTTACGACACATGCACACACAGACAAACGTACACTCATGCACATACTGACACTATGACACAAGTGACACTGACGGCACACATAAACACACACACACACCACACACTGCACACACACACACGCGCGCGCGCTCACGCGCACACATATACACACACACACGCACCCATACACGCACGCACACAGTCACAAACAAATAACCACACACTCACTCTCTCTCACTTTCTCTCATTCTCTCTCAATCTACACTCATACACACACTGAAACTATGATGACACAAGTGACACGTCACACACACACACACACACACACACACACACACCGTGCACACACACACACATACACACACACACACACACACACACACACACATACTCACCGTAGTGACACACATATACACACGCGCGTACAGTTGAAAGTCAAGACATGATATGATTTTTTAAAGCATAGGAAGGTTTCTTTTGCAAATGAATAACATTAACACAGAGGCAAAACCCGATTTTTGCAGCCGGAATGCAATTGCGGAGGCTTAAAAAGGAAAAGATTAATAAAAAAAAATATATAGCTCCCGGCGGAACTTGAACCCGGAGCGAATGAACGAGAGTCCGGAACCGTTACCACTGCACTATGTTACTCGTGTAGAATAGAGGCATGATGAAAAAAGGCATTCTGAGTTATTCAGTCGTGCTGGTTTGAAAGCTCTCCACCTTCGCCGAATGACTCGAGCACGTTTTTTTGGGTCAGTAACTGATCGAACTGTCGTTTTTGAGTCACTCTGTTTTAAGCATTTCACCTAAATTAAACAAGAATGTCACAGTCCGTGTCTATGGTGCAAGGTAGGAGACCGTCTCATTGTAGCCAAGTTACGACAGTTGCTCGATTGACGCATTTCACGTCTTCGATATTGTGTCTGAGATCATTTCCCAATGAGCTGCCTTTAAAAACGGAATGTCCTGCAATTGTAGTATGCGCTGGAGGTTTCTTTTGGATGGGTAAGGACCCTTGAGATGCGATATCGTCGTATAATTATGTCAAGCGAGAGGCCCTTGACATTGGAAGTGGGAACTTCGAAAGCAAAGTTGCCAGCTTCTCGGTATGCACGAGCTAAATTGAACGCCGAAGTAGTGGCTTCGAGAGTTCTGAGGTCAAGGTCGAGAAAATTGGGGGAATCCCAATTAGTGCGCATGCGTTTGTAAACGGTAGGCTTGGTGACCAGAAGAAACAAATCTCATCGCGAGTTCGTAAATGGGCAAACGTTGATCGCGCTGTAGCTTTTACTATAATTGTTGTTTTTAACTGGTTGAACGAAAGCTGTGATGATTGTCCTTAAATAGAATGACTGTCTATAATAATGATTTCGTTGACCAGAATGTTGGGGACAATAAAAAAAGGTTGTTTATGTGGTAGCGAAGTCGGTTAACTTAAAACTCTTTTTGTAGTGTTTTTTTAATGATTGTGTATCGGTAAAACTGCTGGACAAAAATAGTTTGGTCAGAGCGAATGTTTGTGTTACTGGTAAATTTAAAAAGGCAGAACTCCATTTTTGGGGAATCAAGATACAAGGTGTAGTGAAAAGAAGATAAGTTCAGCGAATTTCATATTATTTGAGAAAATGTGTGTCCGAATTTTTAAAACAGAAAAATTGTTGTACTTAGGTGTTTGTAAATTACGTTTGTCCTCGTTAATTGTGAAGAGGATGTATGTTTATATAAAGTTCAAAGTCAAGATTGGATTTTTGTAGCCTACGTGCGTGTGTGCATGTGTATTAGACATAATACATAGACATAGGACACTTTATTATCTCAATTACGATAAACTCGGGTGTGGTGAATCACAATAAACAGCATAAAACGTAAGAACATGAATAAAATATCAAGGCGCAAATATAGTCAGCTCATCATAGTGTGGGGAGTGGGTACACACACACACACACACACACACACACACACACACATACACACACACACACACACACACCGTCGAACACACACATAACGTCGAACACACACACACACACACACACACACTGACACACCGTCGAACACACACACACCGTCGAACACACACACACCGTCGAACACACACACACCGTCGAACACACACACACCGTCGAACACACACATAACATCGAAAACACACACACACACAAACACACACAAACACACACACACAAACACACACAAACAAACACACACACAAACACACACACACACATGGCACGCGCGAACACGCAAACAAACGTATGAAGGAACAGACGCACAATTATACCCGCACGCACGCACACACAGGCAGACAGGCACTCGCACAAATACATATATACACACACACACACACACACACACACACACACACACACACACACACACACACACACACACACACACACACACACACACAGATAAAGCAATGACAAAAAAAATAGCAGAAACTTACACTTAAACACTCGAACACACACACATACATACAAACACACATGCACATGCACACAAACACACATGCACGCACGCACACACACACACACGCACGCACGCACGCACGCACACACACACTCACACATGCACACAACGACGCCCATTTTCATAGAAACACAGTAACCCCCTCGTATAAGCGGGAATGAAAGAGTGGTGGCCAATGACCCAGATCAACAAACAAAAGTCAAAGCTGGCAACTCAGGTTTGTATTCAGGGAAATTTGCACGAAATGCATGCAGAAGATACGACTTTTCCCTCTATTTTCTCTCTTTTGGAGCGTCAGCTCGGTTTGACATGAAAAACTGAAGAAAAGCCCTGCCTTTTTGCACTGAGAAACTGTGGAAGTAGCGTGTTTACTACTGGGTCTGGCTGTAGTACATTTACCCTCATTTACTTCCTCGTTAGCTTCCAAAGTAAACTCTTTTTTCGTCCCATGCATGCGAAAGTGAGGATGTACTTCCGATGTCACTCAAAACTTTAGAAGTAGTCGCAAAATACCCTGAGTTACTTCCTCGCTTTGCTTCGAGGTAAACCCTTTTTCCGGCCCATGCATACGAAAGTGAGGCAAGTACGTCCGATGTCACTCAAAACTTCGGGAGTTGTCGCGAACTTCCCCCATAAGCATACGGGCCCTGTCAGGGTCAGTTCCTTGACTCTGCCACTGTTATGGGTTGACACCTGTCAGGGTCAGTTCCTTGACTCTGCCACTGTTATGGGTTGACACCTGTCAGGGTCAGTTCCTTGACTCTGCCACTGTTATGGGTTGACACCTGTCAGGGTCAGTTCCTTGACTCTGCCACTGTTATGGGTTGACACCTGTCAGGGTCAGTTCCTTGACTCTGCCACTGTTATGGGTTGACACCTGTCAGGGTCAGTTCCTTGACTCTGCCACTGTTATGGGTTGACACCTGTCAGGGTCAGTTCCTTGACTCTGCCACTGTTATGGGTTGACACCTGTCAGGGTCAGTTCCTTGACTCTGCCACTGTTATTATTATTATTATTATTATGGTGAGCTTATATAGCGCGAACCACAATTAACTGTGCTCTCCGCGCTTTACATATTAATTTCTGCCGTGTGAAATGGAATTTTTTTACAGACAGACAGACAAACAAACATTTTTTACACACAATATATAACGCATTCACATCGACCAGCAAACCTCAAGCCTGTTAGGCGAGCATTCACCTTTCGCGGCCTTTATTCCAAGTCACACGGGTATTTGATGGACATTTTTATCTATGCCTATACAATTTTGCCAGGAAAGACCCTTTTGTCAATCGTGGGATCTTTAACGTGCACACCCCAACATAGTGTACACGAAGGGACCTCGGTTTTTCGTCTCATCCGAAAGACTAGCACTTGAACCCACCATCTAGGTTAGGAAAGGGGGGAGAAAATAGCGGCCTGACCCAGGGTCGAACACGCAACCTCTCGATTCCGAGCGCAAGTGCGTTATATTACCACTCGGCCACCCAGTCCTATGGGTTGACACCTGTCAGGGTCAGTTCCTTGACTCTGCCATTGTTATGCCTTGACACCTGTCAGGGTCAGAGAGACATACATACATGTCTACATGACCCACGGGGGGGACTGAGTGCTTTTTGTTGTCAAAGGGGTTTGTCTCCACAAGGCTTCTTGACAGTGTTGAAGGAGGGAAATGAAGGGTTTTGAGAATTAATTATCTGTTCTATCCCACTGGCTTTTTACCCCCCCCCCCCCCCCTTTTTGTGTCTGTCTGAGAGGGAGAAAGAGAGAGCAACATTAACCATTTTTGGCATTTAGAATTCTCAGTATTTTCAATGTTTGATGTTGTTTTTTGCTTTCTGCCATCATTCTTTTTTTTCATCTGTTGCGTATCTTGTTGATCTGTTTTTTTAAGATTGATACATCGAGGTGCTAATTTAATGTTTCCTTTTCAAGTTTTGTCTAAAACTATAATAAAGCAATAAAGCAATTTACAAAAACTCATATTTAGGCGGCCACAGTCATAGTTCAGGAGGAACACTAACCGTCTTGATCTGTGTAAAATGTCATATTTGGGTCAACGTCAACAATACAAATAACGTATACTATTTGTAACCCTTTTTACATTTAGTCAAGCTTTGACTAAATGTTTTAACAATAACATAGAGGGGGGAATCGAGACGAGGGTCGTGGTGTGTGTGTGTGTGTCTGTGTGTGTGTGTAGAGCGATTCAGAGTAAACTACTGGACCGATCTGTATGACATTTTTCATGAGAGTTCCTGGGCATGATATATACCTTTGATGACGTCATATCCGGCATTTTGTAAAAGTTGAGGCGGCACTGTCACACCCACATTTTTCAATAAAATTGATTAAAATGTTGGCCAAGCAATCTTTAAGGAAGGCCA
This sequence comes from Littorina saxatilis, assembly GCF_037325665.1. NCBI lineage: Eukaryota > Metazoa > Mollusca > Gastropoda > Littorinimorpha > Littorinidae > Littorina > Littorina saxatilis. The sequence continues at coordinate 40,892,343 of NC_090259.1, read as the reverse complement.
GACTTTGGTATTGCATTTCAGCTTGGAGGCTTACAAATTAATTAATGACTTTGGTCATTAAAAATCTGAAAATTGTAATTAAAATTGTTTTTTTTATAAAACGATCCAAAATTACGTGTATCTTATTCTTCATCATTTTCTGATTCCAAAAACATATAATTATGTTATATTCGAATTAAATAAAAGCTCTGAAAATTAAAAATATAAAAATTATGATTAAAATTAAATTTCCGAAATCGATTTAAAAACAATTTCATCTTATTCCTTGTCCGTTCCTGATTCCAAAAACATATAGATATGATATGTTTGGATTAAAAACACGTTCAGAGAGTTAAAAAGAATAGAGATATAGAAAAGCGGGCTATCCTCCTCAGCGCAACCGCTACCGCGCTTTTCTGTATTGTTAATTTCACTGCCTTTGCCACGAGCGGTGGACAGACGATGCTACGAGTGTACGGTCTTGCGGAAAAAATGCTTTGCGTTCAGTTTCATTCTGTGAGTTCGACTGAGCTTGACTAAATGTTGTATTTTCGCCTTATTGTTTAAATGATATTTATTATTATTCCCGTTTCTCAACATTTTCTCTCATGTTGACAGGCCTTCTACTTTCTCCATGGCCCAGCAAGGGGAGGCCACTGTGTCCGGCCTGACGTTGGAGAGCGGGGAGAAAGTGACGTGCGACGACCGCAGCGAGGGCAGCATGACCTCTATCAGCAGCGGCTTCAGCAGTCTCAACCGCAAAGGTCGCCTGGAAGGTCAAGCGCCAGGTAATTTGGACTTGAGTTTGATTTTTTTGTAGATGTGTTCGGTATTCTCAACCCGTGTGCTACAATCCTAAGTAATATTATTACAGAACTAACTCAGTTCTTTTTTTTCTCATTGATTTTGGGTTGATGTGTTCTGTCACTCAACCCGTGTGCTACAACTCGAAGTTATATTATTACAGAACTTGTTATCTGAAAAGCAAACTAACAAATAGTTAGCACTTTCAACCTAAGTTGTATTATTGGAGAACTAACAAATATTTCTCTTATCTTTTAAAAACGAACAAACTACTGCTTGTGCTCCTAACCTAAGAAATATCATTGGAGAACTAGCAAATATTTTTCTCTCCCTTACAAACAGTTATCGCAGTTACTGCTTGTGCTGTGGACCTAACCTAAGAAATATTATTGGAGAACTAGCAAATATTTTTCTCTCCCTTAAAAACTAACAAACTGTTATCACAGTTACTGCTTGTGCTGTGGACCTAACCTAAGAAATATTATTGGAGAACTAGCAAAAACTAACTAACAGTTAGCACTCCAAACAGAAGTTATATTATTGGAGTACTAACAAATTTTTTTTTCTCTCAAAAAAAAAAACAAATAAGAAGAATGTAATGGTGACTGAAGAATCAATGTGGAAAAAAAAGAAAAGAAGTCGGTGATGAGTTGATTCTTTACTGAAAACAAAAAACAAACGTGACGTTTCGGATCATAGATCCTTCGATCTATGATCCGAAACGTCATGTTTGTTTTTTGTTTTCAGTAAAGAATCAACTCATCACCGACTTCTTTTCTTAAATAACAAATAGTTGGCGCTTTTAACCTAAGTTTTATTATTGGAGAACTAACAAAAAAATGTTCTCTCCAAAAAGCTAGCAAAAAGTTAGCACTCCCAACCTAAGTTATATTATTGGAAAACTAACAAAAAAATGTCCTGCGAAAGACTAAGTTATTGCACCTAACCTAAGTTATAGATTTTGCAAAGCTAACAATAACATGTTTGTCAAAAAAGTAGCAAATAGTGATACGGAATACATCACATAGCAAGTGAATTTACCGTCAAAGAATGATTTCCCTCAAAATACACTCGAACCTGTCTCAATAACGACAACCCAAGGAACATTTTTATCACATAATTCTTTTTGAATAATTCTATTTGAATATTGCTTTTTAAATAATTGTTTTCAAATAATTCTGTCCAAGGTCAGCTTAGCAGCAATTTTGTTACACATGAAAATATTGCGCAGAAAAAGCAGCTGTGAGTTATCAAAGCTAAACCAATGAAACAGATTGGTGTTTTTTCTGAAGAACTTAGAACTAAAAGGAAATATTCCATTTGTAGAGTAGTTTGGGGGCTACACATTTCTGCAGCTTCTCTACCTCTTGATGGTACTAACAGTAGTTTTGATTTGTGCAATTAACCTTGTAACCATAGAAACTTACCCCTTTTATCCTTTTGAAAATATACCTCGATCCCTTCTGCAGAATCTCAAACTTTTTTTAAATTTCTTCTGCTTTCCTCCACCCATTCATCCAATCCTTCACCCATTGATCCAATCCTCCACCCATTGAACCAATCCTCCACCCATTGATCAAATCCTCCACCCATTGAACCAATCCTCCACCCATTGATCGAATCCTCCACCCATTGATCCAATCCTCCACCCATTGATCCAATCCTCCACCCATTGATCCAATCCTTCACCCATTGATCCAATCCTCCACCCATTGATCCAATCCTCCACCCATTGATCCAATCCTCCACCCATTGATCCAGTCCTCCACCCATTGATCCAATCCTCCAACCATTGATCCAATCCTCCACCCATTGATCCAATCCTCCACCCATTGATCCAATCCTCCACCCATTGATCCAATCCTCCACCCATTGATCCAATCCTCGAACCATTGATCCAATCCTCCAACCATTGATCCAATCCTCCACCCATTGATCCAATCCTCTACACACTTTTAAGGCACACTCTTTCTCAAGTAATTGATTCAGGTCACAATGTCATATCTGCCATTTATGTGTGACAGGGGAGGCTACCGCTCCTTTCACAGCAGACTCTGCACCCGAGTTGTTGGCCTTTAAGTCAACACCGGTGGATTGTGGAACTCTGTTTGTGATGGGGTCTGGTGGTTTCCGATTGTTTGTAGGTTCATGGAAACCTTTGGGTTTGCATAACAGTTTTTATAGGGCTAAGAAATTAGCCCTAACATTTTCAATCCTGTTTGATTGCACTTCGCCTCCCGAGGTGATCGTAGTGTTTTGGCACTCGGTTACATATGCATGGAATGAAACAGTCCCACCACTGAGACACATACCACAATTAACAGCCTGGCATGACAGTTGGACATTTTTTGATTAATTACCTTCTCAAAGTTATAGACACTAGCAGGGTTTCATTTACTAGTGCGCCCTGCGCCATTGGCGCATTAATTCTGAAAATGTCCCATCACAATTCCCTTCAGTGCGTCAAAGGGCGCATGCATTGAGATTACGTACCACTGCGCCACCAAATGTACACTTTACATCGGATTAAACACACACACACACACACTCACAGATAACACGATATAGCGGCTAATTCTCAGATGGCACCATATTGCACCCTGTTGCATCTTTGGCCAAAACGCGTAACATCTTTGCAAAGGCCTCTTTGGGGCTTCTTGCCTTCGACTATGTCCCATCGGAATTTGGTTGAGTGGGACAAATGTCCCATTGCCTTTTTCTCCCAGGCTAAACCCTGGCACTAGCTGTGGTCAATCGGCAAAATGAATTCATTTACAAAAAAATCCTACCCAGCAAAGACAGCAGTCTGGCTGTTGATTGGTGGTATGTGTCCAAGCAGAAAGATGTTTTTATCCCATGTAAAAGCCTGGAAAGATCTGATGTGTTGCCAGCCGAATCAGTTACACTGGACAGACTGTTCCTTTGAGCTAACAATTCTCCTTTGAATCCAGCGATCCCTGTTTGATACAGTCTTGAATAGCATTTGACGGGCGCAGTGGCGTGGTGGTAAGACGTCGGCCTCCTTATCGGGAGGTCGTTAGTTTGAATCCCAGTCGCTGCCGCCTGGTGGGTTAAGAGTGGAGATTTTTCCGATCTTCCGGGTCAACTTATGTGCAGACCTGCTTGTGACTTAACCCCCTTCGTGTGTACACGCAAGCACAAGACCAAGTGCGCACGGAAAAGATCCTGTAATCCATGTCAGAGTTCGGTGGGTTATAAAAACACGAAAATACCCAGCATGCCTCCCCTGAAATTGGCGTATGCTTGCCTGAATGGCGGTGTAAAAATGGTCATACACGTAAAAATCCTCTCGTGCTAAAAACATGAGTGAACGTGGGATTCTTAAAGCCCATGAACGAAGAAGAAGAAGAAGAAGAAATAGCATTACCTGCTGAAGAGACAATAAACAATATTGTATCGATTGAACACTGGATTTCCCTTCAATTTGAGCCATGTGATGTCAGAGGTCGACAAAACTTTATATTTAGGCGGCCAGCCGAGACTACAAAATAGTGCATGTTTGTGTGCGTTCAGTCATAAAAACTAAAAGGAATTCTAACCAGAATCGATCGATACATGAATGTTATTTGTCTTTTTGACCAAAATATGACATTTTACACAGATCTTGACAGTGCATCATTGTTCATTCCAACCACTTGCGTGGTCTAGGAGGAACACAGACTGTCTTGATCTGTGTAAAATGTCATATTTTGGTCAAAAATACAAATAAGGTACAATAACCATCCCTGTTTGATGCCCAACCCCTTGCTATCACACTCCTCCCTCTTACCCTGTGCAGATCCTATGGTGGAAACGGAGTCTGCTGAAAGGGACGCAACTCTGTGCAACCAACACTCACAGTCTTCCTGCACAAGTAACTTCCCTTGTCCTTTTTTTTCTCCATTTAATGATTCTTTTTATTTTATTTATTTACAAGGTTAATCTTTTGGATTATTATACATTTTGTTTGTTTGTAATGTAGTGTTATTTCTTTTTTTCAATTTTCTCCTAATTTTGATTATTTTTTTCCTTTTCTCCTAATTTTGATTATCTTTTTTCACTTTTCACCCTTTTTTTCTGTTAGTTTTTATTTTGATTTGCATGGGTCATTCTGTAGAGTTTCTTTTCTTATGAGCTAACCACTTTCTTTTTCTTTTGATAGCGACTGTAATTAAATGGCTTTTTGAATCACTTTGAAGAAAATGTTCGAGAAAACTAAAAGGCTGTTTTATTTGATTTATTTGGTAATGTTTCAGTTGACGTGTTTATTTTGCACAAGTTTTGGTGTGATCTGTATGTGTGAGAGTGTGTAAGTGTGTGTGTGTGTGTGTTTGTGTGTGTGTTTCAGTGTGCATATGTGTGCATGTGTGTGTGCGTGCGTGCGTGCATGCATGTGTGTGTATTTTACCAACCTTACGATGACAAAAGACGGCTGAAATCACCTTGGAGAACAGCTTTTAAAACTTACCTCTTTTCCTTGAACGCCAGATGTTCCGGAGGCTGAGCCGATGGAGCAGGAGGGAACTCTGGGACATTCTCGGAGCGCTAGCTACGTCAGCCAGCAGTCGCGTGCCTCTGGTTACTCCTCCCTCACACACAGTCGACAATCCAGCGTCTCCAACGAACCGGGAGGCCACAATCGGTCAGTACAGTGGAACCCGCCTTATAAGACACCCCCCCCCCCCCCCCCCGATTTAAGACTTCCTCCTTTTTAAGACCTTGCTTTTTACATTTAGTCAAGTTTTGACTAAATGTTTTAACATAGAGGGGGAATCGAGATGAGGGTCGTGGTGTATGTGTGTGTGTGTCTGTCTGTCTGTCTGTCTGTCTGTCTGTGTGTGTGTGTAGAGCGATTCAGACTAAACTACTGGACTGATCTTTATGAAATTTGACATGAGAGTTCCTGGGAATGATTTCCCCGAACGTTTTTTTTCTTTTTTTCGATAAATGTCTTTGATGACGTCATATCCGGCTTTTTGTAAAAGTTGAGGCGGCACTGTCACACCCTCATTTTTCAATCAAATTGATTGACATTTTGGCCAAGCAATCTTCGACGAAAGCCGGACTTCGGTACTGCATTTCAGCTTGGAGGCTTAAAAATTATTTAATGACTTTGGTCATTAAAACTCTGAAAATTGTAAAAAAATTAATTTTTGTATAAAACGATCCAAATTTACGTTCATCTTATTCTTCATCATTTTCTGATTCCAAAAACATATAAATATGTTATATTCGGATTAAAAACAAGCTCTGAAAAATAAAAATATAAAAATTATGATCAAAATTAAATTTTTGAAATCGATTTAGAAACAATTTCATCTTATTCCTTGTCGGTTCCTGATTCCAAAAACATATAGATATGATATGTTTGGATTAAAAACACGCTCAGAAAGTTAAAACGAAGAGAGGTACAGAAAAGCGTGCTATGCAGCACAGCGAAACCACTACCGCGCGAAACAGTCTCATCAGTTTCACTGCGTTTAGCACGAGCAGCGGACTACGGTCATTGTGAAAAAATGCAGTGCGTTCAGTTTCATTCTGTGAGTTCCACAGCTTGACTAAATGTAGTAATTTCGCCTTACACGACTTGTTAAGATTTCTGTCCATAGCCTCTGTAAATTTTAAGACTCCCCCTTTTTAAGGCCAAAAAAAAATAGGTATGTTTACGGTAACATAGGCCACAAAATAGGGTCGGTAGGTCGGCATTTTTTATTTATTTATTTATTTTTTTTCCAAAAAACCGTTGTTGGTTTTTTTTCCCCCAAATACCAAAAAAAAGTCTAGGGTCGTGCGAAAAAAATAGGGTCGGTCGGGTTGGCCTAAGACCTGATTTTCTCAGATTTGTTCAGGTCTTAAAACAGGGGTTCCAGTGTAGTGCACCACTTGTGTTTGTGTTGACCGGAAATAGATGGATCCTGACAATAACTCTGTCCATTTTTTTACTGCTTGTAGAAGAGTTGCTTTCCCTTGTTTTTTCACTTGCTTTTCCATAGAAACAACTGAGGCAAACTACATGTGACATTGTAGACTTGCCTCAGTTTTTCTATGGAAACAAGTGACTGCAACCCGAGCATTGTCCATTTCCTGTGTTTTGCCTAGTTTTACATGAAAATACAGGAAAAGATAAATGTTAATCCGGACTTTCACTGTCTGCTGTTAGGGAAGTAATTGTGTAAATGATAAACACTGTGAGTGATGGCAAATTTTGTTTGAATATATGCTTCTTACAGTACACATAATAATAAGTAAAATTTCGAAGTGCATCTGAATGTAGCATCTAGAGTTTTGATTTAATTGTCATTTTGTTTTACATTTTCACTTCAGGGGAATAGCTTTCAAACCGACAACAGCTCAGTTATGCAAAGTAAGGCGTTATGCTGTGAAAATTGCAGTCATTGATCAGGCTGAAAGCTGAGTGATAATTGTATACTGTTTATTGCTGGGGAAAGTGTTTTTAATTCTTTAACAAAGAACATAGAACGTTAACATGGAACATAGAACGTTAACATGGAACATAGAACGTTAACATGGAAATAGAACGTTAACATGGAACATAGAACGTTAACATGGAACATAGAACGTTAACATGGAACATAGAACGTTAACATGGAACATAGAACGTTAACATAGAACGTTAACATGGACCATAGAACGTTAACATGGAACATAGAACGTTAACATGGAACATAGAACGTTAACATGGAACATAGAACGTTAACAGCTATAGACTATCTGTATTTGGATGTTTGCCTTTGAATCAGTTTGTACGCTGGAGATAATCTTTAATGTTTGTGTTGATGTTCAGAACACCAAGCCTAGGCAGCACATTGGAAAGAAGAAGGGTAAGCAGGTTTTTTAATAATTATATTTTTACGCTTGACTGTGTTTCACAATTTAGCAAAACTTGTAGTGAACAATATGGTTGTTTATTTGACACTCCGTTGAGTATAATTTGTTCACTGATTGAAGTGACTGTATTCCTGTACCTATGAAGTTGGTTTGACCTATCTTACATTGTAAACATAGACTATATATGTTATGCCTGTGCTATGCCTCCTTCCATCTGATGTGTGTGATGTCAGCATACTTTCTTGTTTTATTTCAGTTTTTTTCCTTTTCTTCTGGTTTTTTTAGCTTGTTGGTGCGTCTGTGTTAGGGGGGGGGGGGGGGGGGGGTGTTAGTTTGATCAAGATGATTTATATCCAAGTTTGTCTTTTGTCTGTTCTTCTTTTACCTGGTTTAAAGACCTGATTTACCTGGTTTAAAGACCTGGGCTCGTATTCTTGAAAAAGCTGCAAAATTGTGTCCTTTAAAGTCAAACTGTCGTTTAACTACCGCCCGGTATTTATTTTTACTGCCCAGTAATTATTTATTTCCCCCCGGTATTAATGTGTGTCTGGCGGAAGGTCGGCAGCTACCAGAATTGGTTATTCTTAGAATTGGAGATTCCTCATGCTTGCTCCTCTCTACAAACAATATTTCAACAAGATTTATTCTTGAAAAAGCTGCAACTCATATACTGGCCTGTAAAACTCAATAAGTCCGCCAACTGCTAAGTGTTATTTATGAAACACCGGTAAGTCCTTACCGGGTTGTCTCCGAGCTGTAAAGTTAGAGGACCCCTCCCCCTCCTGTAAAGTCGCTACCTGTCAGTAACTTCACCAACACTGTCCATTAAAACCGTCAAGTTCGAATAAATCTTGTTCAAATATTGTTCGTAGATTTATGTCCCTCATGGACACACATTGGTGTCCTTTAAGCACCGATGCATTGCGGTCAAATACGAGCTTCTGCTCGCGAAAGATTTCAACCGATGCTCGATCATAACGGCGTGTTGCAAAAGCGTGCTTGCGTCTTGTTTAATGCATTACAGTGGCGAAAATTTGATGTCTGATTCCGTAGCCGAACGGTTATCGAATTCGCCTGATGCGCGATTGAGTCGGGTTCGAATCGCCATCAGGCCTTAATTTTTTTTTGTTTTACTCTTTGTCATTAATTTTGTTTGTTTTTGTTTATTTTCTTCGTGTGCAAAAGAGTACGTTGTAATATCAAAATTGATTTAAAAAATTAATTTTAGGCGAGAATGAGGTTTTTTTTTAAATTGATGGTTAACATGATATTACCGTTAACTACCTTGAATACGCCCACCCACCCTATGTACCAGTTTTGCCCAAAAATGGGGGGTGGGCGTTTACTAGGT
>NC_090259.1:40845860-40878360 GCF_037325665.1 Littorina saxatilis | reverse complement strand
GAAGTGATCGTTGACTGAATATCCCACCAATATTGGATTCCAATGCAAAATCCAATAAAAATCCAATATTGGTCCAATATTGGAACTGATGATGTTTGCAATATCCCACCAATATTGGATTCCAATGCAAAATCCAATATCAGAACTGATGTTTGCAATATCAATTCAATGTTGGTATAGTGCTTTCCTGCACGCATGGTCATTATTTTGTTGTGCTATTTTTGTCCACATATAAGGGCAGTTTTTACTGATTTACTTCTCCGACATGTCAAATCGAAAAGCAAACTTCACAGAAAATCAAGAAATTTAATGACCATACATGCAGGAAAGCACGATACCAACATTGAATTGATATTGCAAACATAACAGTTCTGGTATTGATCTGGATGCCAGCTATTCTGATTTACATTTTCTGCAACATAGGATTATAATTATGATGTAGCAAATAAACAAGACATTTAATTGAATCATCGCTCGCGATCTTTCGAATTTTTCTTCTCAACGACGAATAAGAGGACATGGTTGCCGAAAATAAAGTTCACAAATGCTAAACCTAACTATCTTGTAATGTATCTGTTTACAAATGATGTTATAAACGTGATAGTTTTACCTACTCGACATGTACTCTTCTCGAAAAGGATGATTAGGATGAAAATTGACAGAAATTAAACAGCCACAAACTTAGAAAACGTGCGTGGAAACGGAAATGAGTCACCGGCGGAAATGGTGAAGGGAGGTCATCTCCCCATCATCACTGACAATTTAAAAGTGATTACGTCCCTTACTGTTGGATACCAACAACATTCCAATATTGGGTGACAACACTTGGCTTATTATTGGATACCAACAGCATTCCAATATTGGATTACAACACTGGCCTTCTCGTGATTTGATTATGTCCCTTTATTGCATGTATTATTGGATAGCGACACCGATCCAATATTGTATTGTAACTATAGCTCCACCATGACGTGATTATTGTATTTATTATTGGATAGCAACACCATTCCAATATTGGATTCCAAGACTGGTTCGCGCAACTCGTTCAACCTTGGAAAACAATAAAGAGTCGTACGAAATCCAATATCAATCTTGGATTACAATAATAATACAATATTGTATAACTATTGTAACAATATTGTGTGCTATGTGGGAAGGATGAGATTCTTCCGCCAATTGGCGGAATTCCGCCCAAAAGTTCGTTCCCAGGACCATTTTTCTGAATCGTCTAAATCCGTTGAGAAAAAATGGGCGGGGGGGGGGGGGGTAGAGTAGTTGTTGTGGTTCCATTGGATTCAATCTGTAAAGTCGTACCTACAACCCTAAAGTCGATTTTCCAGATCAAAGTAGAGTAGTTGTTGTGGTTCCATTGGATTCAATCTGTAAAGTCGTACCTACAACCCTAAAGTCGATTTTCCAGATCAAAGTAGAGTAGTTGTTGTGGTTCCATTGGATTCAATCTGTAAAGTCGTACCTACAACCCTAAAGTCGATTTTCCAGATCAAATCTCCGATAAAATAATGACAACATAACCTCCGTATCGAAGGAAGTGGACCTTCGACCCGAATATGAACTTTCCATTTGGGACTAAGTTTCCCTTTCACCGAGTGTCTTCATTCCGAAAATTCATAAACGGGCTGATTCAGCTGTCGGCTTTAGCCTGCTTAACAAAGATGGCGTCGGTGAGAACATTGACGGAAAGCGAACATTGGTCATTGTGCAAGTAAATTGTGCCGTTTCTAAAATTTGTGAAAATTATTGAGCTAAAGTTACTTAAATTTTGCACATATGACTGACAAAATGTTGTATGCTTCCACTGCTCGGACTCATTTCCAAGTCTTTTTTTATGGTCAAAGTGTCAAAAAATCTTCAGCTTCAGGGGGCAAAGCCCCCTGACCCCCACCGGCACCAGGGGCAATGCCCCTGGACCCCAGCGGCCCCGCCAAATAATTTCCTCCCAAAACACTTTTAGGGAATCTCATCTGTGCACTCTCTAATGGCCATTTTATGTTCTTGCATTCTCATGAAACTTTATCAAAAATGTCTATCCTTGTGCAAGATGGCATAAAGGTGGGTGTGGGAATAAATTTGAAAAAATGCTACACTTAAACACCATTTGCTACGCTGAAAATTCCCAAAAAATCTAAATTGCTACACTTGAGGTTTTACAAGAGTTGGCAGGTCTGTGTGTACATGTGTGTGTGTGCGTGCGTGTGAGTGTGTGCATGTGTTTGTTTGTGTGTATATGTGTTTGAGCCTGAGTGTGTATGCGTGAGTGTCTTTCATTTTGTTTTTTTCCTGCTAGCTGTCTGTCGATTGTTCCCTTTACCTGCTAATCAGACTACACTGAATTTTCCATAAAAGCTTCCATCATTTCCTTATAGTGTTTTTTAATAACTGACACAATGACATCTTTCCATTGTTCCAGACTCAGGGCTTCAGATGGTGGTACAAAAAGACGGCACAATGGCATTGAGGTGATAGCGGGGGTTTGCTGGTCTGAACACCCACTCTATTTCCACACCTCGCCCTCTCCATCCACGGCTGTGCAAATAATCGTCCGTCGCTACACAATACTACACATCCACCATCCTCGTTTCACCACCTCCATCTTCTCACCAGTGTGATTTGTGGCTGAAAAAACAAAGTTCTGAAACATCTGAGCCCTGAAGGATGGCGGCCTAGTTGTGTCTGTTTTCACGTATCATTTCTCGCTGAGTACTATAGTGACCAAAAGTGAGAGTTCTGAAACGTCATCTTGAACCCAAAGTGATAGGCTGCGTCTGAATGGGATTTCACCAATCATCTCTTCTCTGAGAATTTAAAGTGAACGAAAAACAGAGTTTAAAAATGTCATCATCTTGAACCAAAAGTGATCGGCTGCGTCCGTATGGGATTTCACCAACCATTTCTTCACTGAAAACCAGTTTGGATATGTCATCACACTATGCTAGGAGTGAGAGGCTGTGTGTCTGTAATGACATAGATAATTGTTTACTGACAACGTACGTTGAATGAAATCTGTACTGAAAGTTCTGAAACGTCGTCATGTTTAACCATGGTTGATTGCATGACTGTGTCTCATGCTTGAGTCCACCACGAACAACTCTTCACCTTACAGCCTACGGTGACTGGAAAAGGGAGTTCTGAAACATCATGACACTGACCTTGGAGTGATAGGCTACGTTTGTTTATATGTCCATTTTTCACTGAAAACTTACCGTGGTTGAAAAACTGTGGCGCTCAGACAATTCTAAAATGTAATCCTCCTGAGCCACGAAGTATCAGCTGGAGCTGCGTCCATTTGTACACATCTTCACCAATCATTTCCCTATTGACAACTTACGATTTTTATTTTTTTTACGGTTCAACTCTACACCACCCACCCGGCTGACGCAGGAAGTGTCTCTTTGTCTTTTTCATCCTCTGTTGTATTTTGCTCTCAGTTGATTCTGATATCGTCTCGTTGTCATGCAAGCAACGGCCCTCGCATTGACAGACAGTATCTCTCTTTCTCCAAAAGAACATTCCACAGCCAACAGTGGACAGCTATGGTTTTAAGATCTTGTGAAAACCTTGTGTACTCTCTTCAACAGTCTCTGCGCATCACTGGCTGAAAACGAACTTTAAAAAAAAGTATTTACAAAATAAGATCAAGGCGACTATGTCACACTAGTTCCCAAGATGCTACAAAAAGATGTGAAAAAAGGAAAAAGAAAAGATTCAAGGCGACTACTGAGACATTTGCTGAAAGCAAAAAAAAATCTTGCACGATTCATATAGCGCCACGAGAATGTGATGTTTTTTTTTGTATTGATGAATATCATTGTATGAGAACGTTATGTTATTTATTCACTGTGCTTTGGACACGAGGAAGGTGACAGTAAGACTACAGCTGACAGGTACAAATGTCCTGTGGCCAGGGTAAAATTCCACTGTACGGTGAAAATATTCTGGACGTGGCGCTTATGAACTTTGTTGAAACATACAGAAAACAAGAGGCGAAGCCTTCAAGGCTCACGTAAGAAATCGACAAACAGTAACACAAACTCAATCACTCCGTCACACACACACACACACACACACACACACACACACACACACACACACACACACACACACACACACACACACACACACACACACACACACACACACACACACACACACACACACACACACACACACACACACACACACACACACACACACACACACACACACACACACACACACACACACACACACACACACACACACACACACACACACACACACACACACACACACACACACACACACACACACACACACACACACACACACACACACACACACACACACACACACACACACACACACACACACACACACACACACACACACACACACACACACACACACACACACACACACACACACACACACACACACACACACACACACACACACACACACACACACACACACACACACACACACACACACACACACACACACACACACACACACACACACACACACACACACACACACACACACACACACACACACACACACACACACACACACACACACACACACACACACACACACACACACACACACACACACACACACACACACACACACACACACACACACACACACACACACACACACACACACACACACACACACACACACACACACACACACACACACACACACACACACCACACACACACACACACACACACACACACACACACACACACACACACACACACACACACACACACACACACACACACACACACACACACACACACACACACACACACACACACACACACACACACACACACACACACACACACACACACACACACACACACACACACACACACACACACACACACACACACACAGTATGCAAGAAAGCGAGACCCTGGATCTGCCAAGTAGTCTCGGCCCGCTCACAATAACAATGACCGAGACTTTCAGTAATTCCTTTGCGTGACGTCTAACCCTCTTACGTCATAATGTGACGTCTTCAAATAGTTTCTATCACACACGTCGAACACTTTTGACCGAGACTGACGTAATCCATAGACTCGGAAATGTTAAAGTTTCTATCACAGACATACACACGCACGCACGCACGCACGCACATACGCACATACGCACGCACGCACAGACAGACAAAGTTACGATCGCATAGGCTACACTTACGTGAGCCAATGACACCTGGTTTGCACCTGAAAGGAACAAAAAAGTCCTGCCACATTCTATTATCAGCGTCTTTGTTAGAACTGTCGTTACCGTCATCATCAGTCATCACCAATGTTTTGCCAGTTTCTTAAAAAAAAAATAGAAATGATTTGCAGTTTGATTAAGTAGAGAGATGTAAATCGCATGGATGGGATATAATATGTGTGTGGATATTTTTTTCAGTTTGTTATTTCTTATTTTTTATTTTGTTTGACTTTGAAGTCTGTTGACATCTGCACAAATGTGGAAATGGTATATCATGTACATTGTTTTAGTAGGACATTGCAGGTGAAAAAAAACCTCGATTTTTAGCATGCACTTTTAGTGAAGCCTTGACAGTTTCAGGCAGTATGTATACAACTGTTTATTTTTTTTGTAGCACAAGAATTTCCTTTTATGCTATCAATCAACTCCTGGACCAGTCTGCCACAGAATTGTTTTTTGTTTGTTTTTGTTTTCAGAAACAAATGAACAGATACTGATTTCATGCTCTTAAGTTACCCCCCGCGGGTTGGGGGGAAGAATTTACCCGATGCTCCCCAGCATGTCGTAAGAGGCGACTAACGGATTCTGTTTCTCCTTTTACCCTTGTTAAGTGTTTCTTGTATAGAATATAGTCAATGTTTGTAAAGATTTTAGTCAAGCAGTATGTAAGAAATGTTAAGTCCTTTGTACTGGAAACTTGCATTCTCCCAGTGATATATTGTACTACGTTGCAAGCCCCTGGAGCAATTTTTTGATTAGTGCTTTTGTGAACAAGAAACAATTAACAAGTGGCTCTATCCCATCTCCACCCCCCCCCCCCCCCCCTCTTTCCCCGTCGCGATAAAACCTTCGTGGTTGAAAACGACGTTAAACACCAAATGAAGAAAGATGCTCTTAAGTTGTGCAAGTTGATTTCCAAAATTTTGCAACAGTATGTTTTTCTTTGGTGTTATGGTAAAAGAAACTTGAAGGATGTTCTTACCTTGGGAAAAAATCTGGGTTGTCAGTATCCAGTACATACTGTCTGAATTAAAAAAAAAGGTTTTACAAATTCCCCTGACTTACGCATTGCTCATCTTATTGTACAAGCAGTAGGACATAAATATTGCCTCTTTGAGTCAATAGCAACTTTTCAATATTCCTTTAAGCATTGTTAATGCATGTCCGGGCATTTATTTATTCACACACTTGTCTAAAATATTTGAATGAAGTGGAATTTAATAATTTGCTACACATTTTCAAAGCATTGAATTAATTTAGTGAATAAATGATGATGTCAGTAGAAACATGTTAATTTTTTGGGTAGTGACTAGGTGATAGTCTCCTTTTGATAATTTGTTTATAATTACAAAAGCTATGACAGCTCAAACTATTACCGGTCATGAACAAGCGCTTATTTTTTAGTTTAAATATTAAGTATTAAAATTATTTGAATTATGTCTGCTGATTTTTATACTTGTATGGATTAGTGATATTTTATTGTTTCTTCAACAATTGAAATGAATGATTTTACTGTACAGATAAAAAAATGAATGACAGATGACTCAATCATGCCTCATCCAGTTCATGTGTAGAAACTTTCACAGCTCATGATTGTTATTTTTGTGTGTGTGTGGCCTATAAAATATTATTTTTATACGTAACATTGATTTTAGGCCAGTGGTAGTATATGTAGTTATTTATCTACCCTTTATACTAATATCACACACAAAATTAATAAGAAACACTTCTTCTATTTTTCTTCTTCTCATTCTTTTTTCTATTCTTCTTAACCCCTTTACTGCCCACCCCGTATGTAATACGTGGTCATTTTCGGTTTGCCCTACGCCCATAACCGTATCTCATACGTGGGATTTGTGTCAACAACATTTCAGGACATTTCTGAAAACTAAATGGGAGGTAACCACTGTCCAAGTACTTGTAGGGGTTCTATACACAGTTCTTTCCCATAGACCGTTCGGATAATGCTGTTATACTGTGGCAGCGAAGGGGTTAAATTCTTCTTCTTTGATCTTCTTCCACATTAAGACTCCATCGATGGCTCAATCGAGTTTTCAATTCTGTTACTGTTTGTGGAGACTAATTAAATTCTTTGAGTCTGTGAATCAGCACACTTATAGTATAATATGGAATTCCATTAATTATTAATCCTGTTAGAAAGTATAAATGGGTTACTTTTCCACCACATATTGTTTGTACTAGATCATGAACACTCAAAATGTTATTGTTGAAATGTAAGAAAAACGTTGTACAATGACAGTTACTGCTGACATCTAGGTTAGTTGTGAATCTTAACCTATAATTCCCAGGTATTGTAACTGCACAGTAACAGGATGACACAGAGTTGTCTGCCCGGCCTGAGCTATTTATAGCTGAAAGGCTGCAAGTCAGACACCTGTAAGTTTGAGAGAGCAGCTGTTTGTAAAAGAGTCTGACTGCTGTTGTCTCCTGATATATGTGTATGTCACACGCTTTCCTTCTTTGCCACTACTAATGCAAACGTGTGCAAGATTGTATGTTACACGCTTTGGAGCATGTGCAAGAACGGATTCAAACTCGAAATCGTCCCTCCAAAAGCCCCAAAATGCACACACGACTTTTATTTCTCCTGCTGTTGTCGTGTCTTCTCTTTACAAATTCTTCAACGCTGAGAATACTGAAAATGGCATCCCAGACTACAGTTCTGTTTCCATACGCGAGTTTAGCTTCCCTTGGAAAGTGGCTCGCTCAGGAGGCCTGTTAGTCTGAAACTAGAAGGACAGAGTTCTGAACATAGATGACAAAGACCCCGGAAAGAACAAACATTTCGCGGATGCAGACACAGAAAGACGTCATGAAGAATGGAATGCTTCAAAAGATACAGACTGTGACGATGACTGTGACGTCATTCACATATACCGAGACGTCATTTATAGTTGTTCGTTCACTTTCGTCAAAAAGTAGATCTCTCCACAATGGCTGCTCCTGTGTTTAGGTTTATCAAGCGTGAGTACGCAAAACGTGTTTGTTCTCTCCTCTGTTGAAGCTGTGAGACATAATCGCCATTACGAGCTAGTCGTGTGACAGAGAGTGTTCTTGCACACTCGACTGCTGCTGTTTCACTCCGGCTAAAGCCGTCGTGAAACATCTACAGTCTCGTGTGCAAGAAAACTCTCTGTCACACGACTAGCTCGTAATAGCGGGTAATATATATATACATGCTCTTGTGAACCATTGTGTTGAGAAAAGCAGAGTTTTTTGGGCTATTAATTCAGCCAAAATTCACTCCTGTTTGACTGGCTTAATTTGCCTCCAAAGGTTTAAATTACATGTAGAAGTTTGTTCCGTACAGTTGGTACACAACTATTTCGACTTTTGAAAAACCTTGAGTGACTATGATATGAGTAGACAGGGCTGACACTTTTTATAAGGTCTCTGACTTAATTTTTTTGTTCATCATGTAAAGTACAGGGTGACCCAAAAAAAAGAGTACCCAAACAAAACGTCATAAATTGAACAAAAATAAAGCAATCTTCATAAAATGTATTTACACACACAAGTAGCCTCTGCATGATTTGCACAGACAATGTTAGCGTTAGCGTTCTAGCTTGTCTTTCAGGAAAGTTATGCTCATTCTACAGAACATGCTCCAAATGGCCTCCCCCGCATTTAAATCCCCCAGATTTCTATCTTTGGGGGTTCCTGAAAGACAACGTCTACAGGAACAACCCACAGACAATCACAGAACTCAAGAGAGCCATCACAACAACCATTTGCGGAATCTTGCAACAGGAGTGTGTGCGGGTGATTGATAACTTTGCGCGGCGAGTTCAAGTTTGCCTGCAGCGGCGCGGAGGCCATTTGGAGCATGTTCTGTAGAATGAGCATAACTTTCCTGAAAGACAAGCTAGAACGCTAAAATGTTCTGTGCAAATCATGCAGAGGCTACTTGTGTGTGTAAATACATTTTATAAAGATTGCTTTATATTTGTTCAATTTATGACGTTTTGTTTGGGTACTCTTTTTTTTGGGGTCACCCTGTACAAAAGATGAACATGTAGCACCTTGTATGAAACCTGCAAATTTGAGACTATATGTTTTGGTGCTAGAACTTTGAATTTCAGAATTGTTTAAATTGAGCGTTTTCATTCATCAGGGAATCTGTTAATGCCAGGGTGATCTGGGACACCGGCTCGACACATACAAAAGAAGGGAATATGGATGGGCGGTTCACCTCCAGCATAGCGGATTTTACACTTAAATGCGCCGTTAACAGAATTGAAATAAAACTTAATGGGTCTCTTTTGTTCTTGTTTTCTCTGTATGAGACACAGGTGATTGTTTAGTAGTCATTGTGTGGAAGTATCAGTGAACTGTTCCTATACCTGAATGGTAAATATGTACGCAACGCATTGGGTGGAATCGTGATTGTTTATTGTTAAGTGGAATCATGATTCGATCACAGTTAACTGAAATTGTTTGATTATATTCCCTTTGCACAAACGAGAGTTTTTATGATGATGAAGAGAATTATTTATTGGAAATTCAAGTGGACGTTGTGCAAATGTCGAGGGCGTTTTGATTCAGGAAATGTTAATTGTTTCTTACGGTTCTAAATTAATACTTGTCCACAAGGAAAGGCAGCATACGTTGTGTGATGTTGAAGTGAAAACAGATGCGTGTACAGAGCTGTATATTTAAGTGTTGTTGTTGTGTATTTGCAGTGACCTTTGTTTGCTCTACTGTGGAACACCCCCCCCCCTCCTCCTCAAATCTGAGAAAATCAGGTTTTAAAAAGGAGGGAGTCTAAATTTAGCTGATGGGGTCTATGTCGACCAAAAGAGTAGGATTCCCTGTAGGTGGAGTTCCTGTTGGAGGATACAGGGAATCCCACAGGGTGAAGTTTTTCCATAAAACTTGCAAACCATACTCGAAGATCGAAAAACATCAGGATCTACCGATGTCGCTAAGCATCACGTGACTTTCAGCGATATCAGCGAAACGCTACAGGAACTACACCCTGTGGTATTCCCTGTATACAGGAACTGCACCCTGTGGTATTCCCTGTATACAGGAACTGCACCCTGTATACAGGGAATCAACCTACAGGAACTCCACCTACAGGGAATCCCACTCTTTTGGTCGACATAGACCCCATCAGCGTAAATTTACAGAGGTTGTGAACAAAAAAATCTGAGAAAACAAGAAAGGAAGACTTAAATTGGAGGGGGGGAGGGGGGGGGTCTTAAAAGGGGGGTTCCACTGTAGTGCTTTTGGAACTGATGTGTGTGAAGTGGCTTGATGTTTGGATGTTGAATAATGATGTTTAAGACTGAGTTGTTTCGAACCTTGCATGCTTTCATTAATGATACCTTAATTCCTTCTTGTGAAAACGGTTTTTGCACAACACCATACATTAGACCAGACCTCCGTTTCTTAGCCGCAAGATATGGCACTCCGGGAAGCGAGTGAAGCTAGGAAGTAGCGTTTCTTAGGGACCGCTCGCGGCGAGGAAGGCTAGGATTTGGCAAGATTGTGTAGGTGAGCGTCCCTCTGGAGGGGCTCACCACAGGAGAAAAGACTGCTCACTCGCTTTTCAGAAAGAGTCACACTGTCACAGGGCTTATAACACCTTTCCGGTTCTTGTTGCAAATCCGGTTTTTGACAACTTTTAAAACCACAAAATCTGGTTTCCTAAAGTAAAACTTTGTTCTTTGTCCCTACAAGATAATAAAAAAAAGGCTCAGCTTCTGGGGGGCGCCACTGTGGACACTGGCCTTTCAGGTTTTTCACTTTTTGGGGTGTTAGCAGGCTGGTTACAGCAGTGTAATGTACAGTCCCTGGCATGATCTAGCTGCCACCTGCTATATACGGACAGATTGTACTCGGCATGGAGTGTTTTTCAACGATAGTAACATCCTCATTAACAGATAAGCGGCCACCTGCAAAACAATGAATGTGTATACCCATTTTTGATACAAACTGTAGGTCATGATACCTGCAATTGGCGGACAGACATCGGATTGATTACACTTTGATGTGGTTTGCTGCTAGCGCAGTCGTGCCAAAAAATCCCTCTCTGTACATGGTAGGTTGCAGCTCATGTCAGGGGCCATACATTGCAGGGACTTAGCTGCTGTAGTTAAGTTTAGGGGTGGTCCATTTTTTTGCACAAAATGTAAAATTTATATAGGGCAATTGCATGGTTGCAATGGTTTTTTTGGTGTTGCTTTTAAACCACATGCATGTACTTGCACTTTCTCTCTCAATTGTAAATTCATTTGTCACGCATGTATGATTGAACACTGAGTGTAGTTATGTATTAAAAACCACACAGCTAAAACCAACAGAACCATCTGTCATTAACATTCTTGGCATTGATCGCGAAAACTTCTTTGAAGGAAAAGATTAAGACGCATGTAGATCATATTATATACTAGGTAGACACGCAGAGGGATTTTGTAGGACTTCTTTTTGCTGTGAAGATGTTGGTGTA
This sequence comes from Littorina saxatilis, assembly GCF_037325665.1. Classification (NCBI taxonomy): domain Eukaryota; kingdom Metazoa; phylum Mollusca; class Gastropoda; order Littorinimorpha; family Littorinidae; genus Littorina; species Littorina saxatilis. Next base: position 40,866,647 of record NC_090259.1, on the reverse strand, counting down.
ATTATGTGAATTCCGTTTGCTAATTTAAAAACATGATTTGCATATATATGCTTAGTGCTAATTTAACGACATGATTTGCATATTGTAAAGTATTAACTGCTGTTCGCTTCTGGTTTTTGTGGCCTTGGCTTTGTTGTTACATGTCATGAAAGTGTGCGCTCAGAGTGATGTTTTTAATGTAGATGTTGTGTGTCTGCTGTCTTAGATATACTGTACATGTATAAAGACCGAATTTAGGTTACATTTCCAAAGTCGTTAAAGTCAGCTCAGGTCTGTACCTTCCTTCCCTTTTAAATCACAGACCTGTTTACCCTTACTATTTTGGAGTAATTCATTACTTTTTTTTGGTAGGATTTTGGGAAAAAATACTCCATTTGAGTCGAGATTACGATTTTAAAATGTGCTTCAACTTAGGTTTATGTTGCTAATGTTGGCATTTGTAACTCCTGGGATTACTATTTGGTCATCAGATTACTATTTTTGGCTTGACCATTACTCTTGTCAAGTTTTTGGGGTAAACAGGTCTGAAACCATCATGTCTACACCATAACAAAGCTTTTACAAAATACAAGAGTATTCTTCCAGGTGAAAACATCCACTGACATATGAATAATCAACAGCATGGCAGCCTTCTGTACAGACTTGAAACAAAAATTCTTGATTTAACTTTGCAATTTGACATAGGTGCTACCCCCCCGCGGGTTAGGGGGAAGAATTTACCCGATGCTCCCCAGCATGTCGTAAGAGGCGACTAACGGATTCTGTTTCTTCTTTTACCCTTGTTAAGTGTTTCTTGTATAGAATATAGTCAATTTTTGTAAAGATTTTAGTCAAGCAGTATGTAAGAAATGTTAAGTCCTTTTTACTGGAAACTTGCATTCTCCCAGTAAGGTAATATATTGTACTACGTTGCAAGCCCCTGGAGCAATTTTTTTATTAGTGCTTTTGTGAACAAGAAACAATTAACAAGTGGCTCTGTCCCATCTCCCCCCCCCCCCCCCCCCCCCCCCCCCCCCCCCCCCCCCCTTTCCCCGTCGCGATATAACCTTCGCGGTTGAAAACCAAATAAAGAAAGAAAGAAAGACATAGGTGCTCATTGCAGAATTAATTCAGCAGAAAATTCCTCCACAAAATCTCTTGATCTGCACAGAAAGAAGCCAGTTTGTCAATTGTGGATTAACCGTGTCTAAAGGGAATTTAGGTATCTATGCCCTCAGTACATGTAATTAAAAGCCTGAGACATGTGGTGGTTTCACATCAAAAAACAAGAATTAGGTAGGTTGTTGGAACGTTTATTGTTATTGACAAAACAATACATTCACAGATATTTCGACCCAAAATATATAATAAAACACAAGATAAGTTTTGTGTGAATATTTGTTTGTCTGTTCACTTAAAAGACCGTTGGGTCGACATATCTGTGAAGGTATTGTTTTGTCAATGATTGTTCCAACAACCTACCTTTCTTGTTTTTTGATTCTGAATTTTGGAACGTTGGCAGTCTCTTTGTTTTTGGATTTGTGGTTTCACATATGGTCTTCAAGAAAAGTTATATATGGTCATACAACTATCTTTGTGTTATATCCAGCTAACAGAGCCAAGTCAGTTCAACCTTTTTCTTTGCATTTTGCGTATTTTTATGTCATTTTATTTTTAGATGTTGGAACTATTTCTTATGAGGCGAGGACTGTAAAATATGTTCTAAAGAGAAAGATAATACAGCAATGCCTTTTTGTGTCATGAATTATTTCTCAATTTTCATTATTATTTAGTATTTTTACAACTAATATGTGGCGGTTGAAGCAATAGTTTCGCTTGTGGTTAGCTACGTAGGCCAGTATCCTCATTTTAAACCACATAGGTTTTTGTTCATCTTGCGTATTTTCATGAATTAATTAGTTAAGGTCCTATGTAACTATTGTCTCTGGTCCACATTACTCAAGTTACAGGAAGGGTAATCTAATGTCTCACGAAATCAGTCTGAGGGGCTTGGGCTAATTATGGAGACTGTCTCAACAGACAACTGGTACACTATCATGCAGTCAGGAGAAAATTTTGTAAGAGAGGGAATGATTTTTTTAGCCTTCAGTTGGAGATGAATTTTGATCAAGGTTTAAAAAGAACGTTAAATGTACAGAAACATTCTGTATGCATTGATTGACCTCAGGAAAAAATAAAATAATGTTGAAGAGAAAACTCACAGTTTGTAATCACACTAAAAGAACTTCAATAATATTAATTAGCAAAATATTTTTTTCAGCTGTGTCTCATTACTGTTCATTTTTCCAACAATAGTAGCAAAGGACAGACGTCGACAGTTACATTATAAGTTCATGTGGCTTTCATGTGAAAGGGGAATCATTGTTTGTTCTGCAACAGATGTTTTGTCTTTTTCTAATGCTTTGCAAATTGAACCTAACATTTGATTGTTTTCAAAATGTGCTTGAGGAGCGATCGACTCATGCTTCTGATTTTTTCTGAATATAAATCAGATGATTAGTGCATGGATTTTCAATTATCTCATTCATATCATTAAGTTACTGCAGTCCCATGCCTTTGTAAGTTATCTTGAAGCATTTCATTTTCATTGGATTGCGTCAAATTTGCAAATGATTTAATAGTGTTTGTGAAATGTGAGAGACTGATTACCCGTCATCTGTTATTGCTTTATAACTGATATGTGAATATTGTGTGTGTATGAAATTATGTCTCTTTTTTATATTGTAGATTTGCAAGTCTTTTGTAGAATGTACAAAACTGAATAGGGTAAAGAGAAATACAAAAAATATGTGGAAGAAAGGACTCATTTTTGGTTCTGTGTGTGTGTATGTGTGAGTGCGTGTGTGTGTGCGCACGCTCACCTGCACACGCAATGTGTGTGATGAATGTTCATTCTTCCCTGTGTGTGCATATCTGTCTAAATTTGTGTACTGATGTGTAAAATACTGTGTTTGTATGTGTCTGTGTGTAGATGCATGCCTCATGGTGTGTGTTGTGTGTTACAAAGTGACAACTACAAATGACAAAACTCAGAACTGATAAGTATATATTTAATGAAAGTTTGTTTGTTTGTTTGTTTGTTTATTTGTTGCTTAACGTCCAGCCGACTACGCAGAGCCATATCAGGACGAGGAAGGGGGGGATGAAGGGGGCCACTTGTCAAGCGATTCCTGTTTACAAATGCACTAACCCATTACTTGTGTCCCAGCAGGCTTTAGTAAAACTAAATTAATACCTACTGGAAGATTACCAGTTTCCAGTATGTTAAAATAGGCTTAACCTATCTACTGCTGGGCTTACATCAGAACACTAACAGATTAAACTATACATGAATCGCGAGACAAGCGGCAAGAGAAGAGATTTTTGGAAAAAATACAGGTGAATGAGCAAGAAGGCAGAAAAAAGAAAAGAATTCATGAAGAAAAAGAGAGCATGACAGGAAAGAGGAACCAAAAATCTACCTAACAGCAAACTAGAAAGCTCCTGCGGTTCCAAAAACAGGAGGGGCCTTTAATTTCATAACCGCAGTGCCCCACTGCGGGAATTTAATGAAAGTGACAATGGTTTCTGCATGATGACTCGGAGTAACAATTGCACCATTCATTTTCACGGATACACACACAAATAATATATTGGCACTTTCAATCAGGAACAACTCCATATGATATAGCTTATAATCATTCTAGCCCATCAAAAAGCTGACAAAAAAACAACTGCATTCAAACATCTCATTCATCACTTCCATATACAAATAAATGGAAAAAATGTATATACTAATGGACACAGACTGCCGTTGCTATGGAAACATATTGGATTTCTAGGAAACGGTTTTACAGCAACATCATACATTAGACATGCATATTAGGCACAAGGATACACATGACTTGTATCTGCAATCATATAGAACGATATTTTGACTAAAGACTGCAGTTGAATTTAATGAATTTCTAACTGCATATTCATTAATCTTTATTTCAAAAATTATTTTAAATTCAACTATTTTTTTGGTCAAAATATCGTTCTATATGATTGTATACTGTTCAAAAAAAGAAACGCATAGTTGCTACTTGCCAAATTTGTTTTATTTTTCGAAAAAATTAACAGAAAATCCAATATTTAGATTATTTGTTTGAAATTTGGTATGGACACAGTTGAATGCACACACAGTTCATTTGCATCTTCAAATCAATCAGTCAATCAATACGATTGGGTGCCGAGGCTGTCAAGTCAGTAGGGGGTGTGACTGCCTTGAGCAGCAACAACTGCCCGGCACCTTCTGGGCATGGACTGGATCAGATGCCGGATATCTTGCTGTGGGATGGTGTCCCACTCCTCCTGAAGTGCCTGCAATAGATCGCGGTGATTTGCCGGCGCTTCTTCTCGCCTGCGCACACGTCTGTCCAATTCATCCCAGAGGTGTTCTATCGGGTTCATGTCTGGCGACATGGATGGCCAGGGAAGCACCTGGACATGGTGGTCGGTGAGGAACTGGGTGGTGAGTCGTGCTGTGTGCGGGCGAGCGTTGTCCTGCTGGAATATGGCATCCTGGTCAGCCAGAAGAGGAAGGGCGTGTGGGCGCAGAATTTCCTCCACGTATCGCTGGGCATTTATGCGCCCTTGGACGTGCACCAGGGTGCTCCTTCCAGCGGTATTGATCGCCCCCCACACCATGACGCCTCAACCACCATGAACGGGTGCCTCATCCACACAGTTGGGCGCGTAACGTTCGTTTACTCTCCGGTAGACCCTCCTCCGACCATCATGTCGCTGGAGCAGGAAGTAGGACTCGTCGCTGAACCACACGTGTCTCCAGTGATTCCGGACGGTCCAGCGAAGGTGCTGGTTGCCCCACTGCACTCGGTTCTGGCGATGGCGGCGGGTGATGACAGCTCCTCTGTGAGGTCTGCGAGCTCTCAAACCAGCTTCATGCAGGCGGTTCCGCACGGTCTGGTCCGATAATCGGTGTGGCCCGGGGAGAGCCTGGACAGAAGATGAGGCCGACAGGAAACGATTCCGGAGGTGGCGGAGCCGTATGAAGCGGTCGTGAGCAGCAGTTGTCGCCCTTGGTCTTCCCGCTCGTGGCAAGTCAGCAACGGAGCCAGTGGCTTGAAACCTGACCCACAGTCTACTGATGGTGCTCTGGGACACGTGGAAGTGCCTGGCGATTGCACTTTTACTTTGGCCTGCTTGTAAACGACCCAATGCAATTTGGCGGTCTTCTCTGCTCAATCGGGCCATCTTTCGTCGCTGAATTGTCGTCTGATTTCTTTGTGGCGAACAATCCGCTTTTATGGGTTTTGGAAGACATGGTGAGAGCTCAATATTCCCCGAGTTTCACGAGATTACACTGAAGCATGACGAGTGGTCATGCCAAATGAGCAATTTTGACATTGTAGCCACTAATAACGCATGCGTCACGTGCAGAGCTCACTTGTGGCAATGGACGAAAGGTCGACGACCAGATAAACATTTTCTGCAGTTTGGTGGATATCCTTGTAGCCATATAACTAAATTAACCAAATATTACAAGCTATGCGTTTCTTTTTTTGAACAGTATAGATAAAATAAGTCTTGTGTATCTTTGTGCCACATATTAAGCATTTCTGATGTATGATGTTGCTGTAAAACCGTTTCCTAGAAATCCAATATGGTGCTGTGTATGCCAGTGTTCATAAGCGACGACAATCTATGTCCTTTAGTTTTCGTATTTTTTTCATTTCTTTATACAAGTCACTTCAATAACTTAACCCAGAAAACTAAGTTACTCCATGTATTTTCCATGTTTCATTTTGGTCATTCTAGTGCCGCTCATTGCCTTAAAGGCTTCAAGATGTGCGTAACCTTTCCGTTTGACATGGACACAAATACCATCACACGGACAGTCTGCCTGCTTTACGACACAAATACCATCACACGGACAGTCTGCCTGCTTTACGACACAAATACCATCACACGGACAGTCTGCCTGCTTTACGACACAAATACCATCACACGGACAGTCTGCCTGCTTTACGACACAAATACCATCACACGGACAGTCTGCCTGCTTTACATGCAGAGTGGAATTCTTTTTTTTCTGATCCATCTTGCACATTGACATAAATGTCTGCTACCAAATTAATACAGCAACAAAATCTGACTGCCCAGAAAGCAGGTAGGCTGTAGATTGTTCTAGCTGTTTCTGTATAGCGTCGGCCGTATTAATCAACTATTAACAGAAAACTGTTCAACCCCTTGGCTGCCTTCTTTTGAATCATGAAGAAATTAATACTGACAAGGGAAGCAACTTCTGCATTAATTGCCCTTTGAACTGCAGCAAAATGATTGTCTCCCCTGCAGACAATTTTTCTCAGATTTGCTCTATCTTTCTTTATTTGGTGTTTGACGTCGTTTTCAACCACGAAGGTTATATCGCGACGAGGAAAGGGGGGGAGATGGGATAGAGCCACTTGTCAATTGTTTCTTGTTCACAAAAGCACTAATCAAAAATTTGCTCCAGGGGCTTGCAACGTAGTACAATGTATTGCCTTACTGGGAGAATGCAAGTTTCCAGTACAAAGGACTTAACATTTCTTACATACTGCTTGACTAAAATCTGTACAAAAATTGACTATATTCTATACAAGAAACACTTAACAAGGGTAAAAAGAGAAACAGAATCTGTTAGTCGCCTCTTACGACATGCTGGGGAGATTTGCTCTAATTGTCAAAGCTTGTATGTAATGATTTTTTTTAATTGATTTTTATAACTTAAACTCTTCCGTCAGTCGATAAGTTTAAAGTCATACCCTGCAAATCCAATAAATGCACCATAATTATAACACAATGAGTTAATGTACATCACTTTTAAATTCTCGTTTCATCAGCTACAGAATCTGCAGCTATCTTCCAGGGTTTTGCAATTCACACATAAAACTGTGTAGCAAGATTGATTTTTAGAATACAGCTGTTTAAAGGCCAAGATACACAACCGGTTTGGCCATTACGTTTGAGACGGACCGCCCAAAACGGACCACATACCGACCGTCTGGCATCCGAACCGTACGTCTCACACGCTTGACAAGCATGCGCCTTGGTCCGTCCGTTCGAAATACTGCTGGATCTATTCCGAACGGACGGCAAGCATCCTCTAGCCAATGAGCGCACGTCTTTCAGTCGACACCCACTTTGCAAATGGCGATCAGTTCAGCATCAAAACTTGCCGATTCGGAATCGAAATATCTCAGCAACCTGAATCTTGGCGACGAGTTGGAATCTATGGAACCATGGAAGTAAAAACTACAAAAACCAGCATCATCGAGACCTGTTCCTGCTGTCCATGCAGCAGACTTCCACGTCAAATGTGGGGTAAAACGACCTACACCACGTACGTCTCAGGAGCATCGTGTGACCGGCAAGCGTTCCGTTCCTCTGAGACGATCAGGTCTGACCCGTCCGCCTCAAACGTACGTGCGAAACTGATCGTGTATCTTGGCCTTAAGACCTGGTAATATTCCATTCTCGTTAATATTGTACAGATAATGTCAAGACTAAGTCATAAATAGTCCATTTTACAATAAACCCAGCAGAAAAAAAAAATCAAAATCTGTACTGTACAAATGACTCTTTAAATTCATACCACATTCTCTCCCCTTGATACTTTGTCTCTTCACCACCAGAAGCAAAATACCAGACTCACGGGAACAACAATCCAATGCACACACACACACAAACTAGTTTACATTCCACAGAAGCAATTTTTCAAAGTGATACATCAGTTTGTCACAAGTGCCAGCCTGTTCCTTTCATTCAGCCTACCAATCATTCACTGGGCGGGGACGTAGCTCAGTCGGTAGCGCGCTGGCTTTGTAGCCAGTTGGTCGCTATCAGCGTGGGTTCGATCCCCACGTTCGGCGAGAGATTTATTTCTCGGAGTCAACTTTGTGCAGACTCTCTTCGGTATCCGAACACCCCCGTGTGCACACATGCGCACGAAAAAGATCCCACGTTCACAGCGAAAGTCTCAGGGCTTGGAAAACACGAAGACACGCATGCATCATCTCTCGTCTCCGATTATCATGATCGTATTTCGATACTTTGACGAGACAAACCCAATGCTGGTGTGTCGAAGAAGACAGCCACAGCGGGCTTGTTCGAATCAAAGTATCACACCATATATTCAACGTATTACCAATACCTGTCCCAATATAGACCAGTTGGTCTAGGAGGACGTTAAACCCTAATAGTCAATCATTCACTGGCCAGCTCAACATTCAAGACTTATTTCATAACGTATGAACACAACATTGTACTGTCAACCCTGTCTATAACGGCCACCACAGGGACCAACCTCTAAAGTGGTAGTTGAAGACAGGAGGACACTATAATGAAAAAGTGAATTATATATATTTATATAAAAAAAAACACGAAGTTGTTGGGGATCTTTGGGGGTGGTGATTATAAGTCGGGCAGGTGGTCGTTTTAGAGAGGTGGTCGCCAGGGCCTTTCCTTTACTTTATTTGGTGTTTAATGTCGTTTTCAACCGTTCAAGGTTATATCGCGACGAGATAGAGCCACTTGTTAATTGTTTCTTGTTCACAAATTAAAAGCACAAATCAAAAAGATTGCTCCAGGGGCTTGCAACGTAGTACAATGTATGACCTTACTGGGAGAATGCAAGTTTCCAGTACAAAGGACTTAACATTTCTTACATACTGCTTGACTAAAATCTGTACAAAAATTGACTATATTCTATACAAGAAACACTTAACATAGGGTAAAAGGAGAAACAGAATCCGTTAGACGCCTGAGCTCTTAGTACGACATGCTGGGGAGCATCGGGTAAATTCTTCCCCCTAACCCGCAGGGGGTAGACAGGAGGACACTATAATAAAAAAGTGATTTATATAATTATATTACAAAAACACAAACTTATTGGGGATCTTTTGGGGTGGTGGGGCAGGTGGTCGTTTTAGAGAGGTGGTCACCAGGGCAGGTTTTACTGTAAATGTAATGGCTACATCACAGCTGATGTTATTGTTATCCATGCAGATACAGCACATAAAAGTAGAAAAGTTGTCACTCAAGCCTTTGCCGAGAGTGACGTCATTCATTTTCTTATTCACTATGCGGGGACATGGATTTGATGCCATACGGGCCATCAGTGGGGATATGTCACTTGTATATACCATGAGCAGAAGACAGATTTTTGCAGTGAACTAGGCTGAACTGAAAAAAAGTGAAAGCCTGGGTGAAAGACTTCAATTTTTCTGACAATACGTGTGGGTTATTTCACACATGGTGGGTTAACCATGCCAAGAGTCTTTATAGCTGTCCACAGTCTTTCAACACACCCAATTTTGACACATTTCCAAAAAATATCATTAAATATCTGATGCACTTACATTAAATTGGTTTGCTTTTGTGAAATATTTGATTCTTAAATGTTTCTAATTAACATAACATGTACGAGGGTAAATTTAACACATAATCCAAATATTTTCAAAGAAATTGGTATATTATTGGTTTTTGGAAAAAATTTGGCTCTTTGAGACACCAACACACTTTTGAGTGGGGTTGGAAACACACTTGCAGGTAGAAAACGGTTCAAGGGAAACAACTCATCCTTTCTGGCCTATTTAGCAAACTGGCAGTGGAAACGATTGCCTCCCTTTACCGTCTCTGGTGTCTGTGAATTTTTTTTAATACATTTTTCTTCCTACCGCCAGTATACTGGTGCTATGTCGTGAAAAAGTTTTACACCATTCAAGACAGACTGGGGCTTTAACAATTACCAAAGTAAAATAACTGACTTTAACACCTTTCGTACCATTCCTTTACAATCATATGACAAACTTTGCAATGACTTTTTCCATGATCAGAACTTTCAAGCTATATTATTAACTAGATGAATACCCGCTTCGCCAGGAAGAAGTAGAGCCGAATACCCAACTTCGCCGGGTAACCGGCTTCGCCGGGTGAATGGCACACCGTACGCCAGCTTCGCCGAGTACCCGGCTTTGCCGGGTGAGTGGCGCACCGTACGCGATTGACGCCACACGAAGGAAGGGAGATAAACGCGCAAAACACTGGAGAAGATAAGGAGCGTTGTGGACAGTGACCTTCTAAAAATAGTAACGGGAATATGGATTGAGCGTTGTGGACAGTGACCTTCAAAAAATAGTAACGGGAATATGGATTGACGCCACACGAAGGAAGGGAGATAAACGCAAAACACTGGAGAAGATAAGGAAGATATTACTCCAGGGAATGGATCTGGGTGGATCTACAGAAAAACCAAAATCGGTTCAGCGCTGCGCGCTGAGAGCACGTGTTGAAAATTCTCATCGACCAGGTTGTGTCCGGGGTGTACCTGAATATGCCCACCAAATTTGAAGCAGATCCATCGAGAACTTTGGCCGTGCATCGCGAACACACACACACACACACACACACACACAGACAGACAGACACAAGTCGTATATATATATAGATATACATACAAAATATCAGGTCAGCTTTCACACAGAAGCTATTAATCTACAATAACAGTGCAAAGCAATGAGAACACTGCTGATATATAGTCAAGGACAAACTATTAGATGACAATTTACACATTGATAGGAAAATTCCATTTGAAACATAATCTGACCAATCACAGAATCGGCTCCATTCCACTACCATCTTGATTGCATTACAATTTAAAATACTCGAACTTCAAGAAACATTTTTCTGAAGGGAAAAAGCCCATTTCACTTGTACGTTTTACAAGTTTCTTCGGAGGTGGTGGTGGTGGTGTGTGGTGTGTGGGAGCAATGTTAATAGTGGTCAGGCTTGAGCAACTTAATCCTATCAAATAACCAAAGGGAAGTCATCGCTCTTTATGCATACGACATGGATAATGGAGTAAGTGAGAGTTGTACGGAACCTTTCTCCTGGCACCTGAGAGAATAACAAGCATTGAAATGAACAAGCGACTTTCATCCTCAAAAAAGGATGATCGCCGCAAGCTCATATGCTCATCATTCTCCAAGGCAGCAACTAACACTTACTGTTTGGTGTTCATTTTTACCTCTTGTTTTTCTAACGATCATAATCTCTCTGTTGGAGTAATTGCGCAGCAGTAACAGCCTCAAGGAGACAGATCAAGACAGTGGTTTTGAAATCAACTGAGATTCATCGCAACATCCGACTCATTCATAAAAACAAAGTACATGTACTTGAGACATAAAATACTAAACATTCTAAATCCATGAATTATTATTGTGTCAGTTACAGCGATAGCAACTTGCATCCAGGTGGCAATTATCACATTGCAAGAACGAAGAAAAAACGCATGACAACATCTTTAATATGTCTAAGCTATCATGTACAAATTGTAACCCCTCTTTTAACTTTCAAGACCTCCATAGGTCTAAAAAAAAAATCCGGTCTTAGTTAAAGAGGAGGGAGTCTAAATAACATGGAGGATTTTTTTTACAGAGCTGATCGATGAACAGAACATCTAAAAAAGCACAAATTTTTTTTTAAAAAAACAAAAAAAGAAAGAAAGAACGGAAGAAAAACAAGTCGCGTAAGGCGAAATTACTACATTTAGTCAAGCTGTGGAACTCACAGAATGAAACTGAACGTAGTCCGCCGCTAGTGCAAAAGGCAGTGAAAGTGACGAGCCTGTTTGGCGAGGCAGCGGTTGCGCTGTGCTTCATAACACGCTTTACTGTACCTCACTTCGTTTTAACTTTCTGAGCGTGTTTTTAATCCAAACTTATCATATCTATATGTTTTTGGAATCAGGAACCGACAAGGAATAAGATGAAATAGTTTTTGAAACGATTTTGGAAATTTAATTTTGATCATGATTTTTAACTTTTTTAATTTTCAGAGCTTGTTTTTAATCCAAATTAACATATTTATATGTTTTTGGAATCAGAAAATGATGAAGAATAAGATGAACGTAAATTTGGATCGTTTTATAAAAAAAGTATTTTTTTTACAATTTTCAGATTTTTAATGACCAAAGTCATTAATTAATTTTTAAGCCACGAAACTCAAATGCAATACCGAAGTCCGGCCTTCGTCGAAGATTGCTTGGCCAAAATTTCAATCAATTTGATTGAAAAATGAGGGTGTGACAGTGCCGCCTCAACTTTTACAAAAAGCCGGATATGACGTCATCAAAGACATTTATCGAAAAAATGAAAAAAACGTCCGGGGATATCATTCCCAGGAACTCTCATGTCAAATTTCATAAAGATCGGTCCAGTAGTTTAGTCTGAATCGCTCTACACACACACACACACACACACACACACACACACACACACACACATACACCACGACCCTCGTCTCGATTCCCCCTCTACGTTAAAACATTTAGTCAAAACTTGACTAAATGTAAAAAGGGTGGGGGGGGGGGGGGGTGTGGTGTGTGTGTGTCAGGGGTTAGTGACTGTTCCATTCTACACCACAACAGATCCTACCTTCACATGTGAGAAGAACATCCATCCACTTAAGACACATACCAACAATAAAGTCAGACTGCTTTCTGTGCAGGATGGCATTTTTTCTTCTTTTTATCTTACATGGGTGAGACTGAAAAATCTCATGAATCCTGAACCTCAACCGAAAAAATAAAAAATTAAAAAAATTTAAAAAAATAAAAATTAAGAAGGCCAAAATCGAATCCGGATTTCCGGCATATACCAGAAGAATACCACCCATGTATCTTCTTCTTTTTTTGTAGCTGAATTGATTTCATAAGTGACGGCCTTATCAATCTGCAAAATCAATTCAGAAAAACATTCCAACTCTGCACAGGCAGCAGCCAAAATATTGAGTGTTGGTATGTGTCCAAAGGGTTTGATGCCCTTATTCCATGCCACAGCCTGGACAGATATCTGCATGGTTGAAAAACGAATGCTTATATGAAAAGGAATCCACTATTATTAACACATTGTAAAACGTAAAATTCAAGTAAACATATTTCACAACTCAGAGCAACAGTCAGTCATAATGAACATAATACCCTGCACCAGCATTATAATATTAAAGCCATTTATCCATCACCGTACAGAACTGATGCTTGACCAACAAATTAAAAATTAAAAGATTCACAAAAACGTCATTTACAAATGACTCAAATACACGGCAAACCAATAAAGCAAGCATAATTATACAATGATTCAATTTTGATATTTGTTTGACTGAAGGAAATTCTATTTATACTTTTTCCACCATGATTGTTAAAATGACTGATTTCAAAGGCTGACTTATCAACTGACTAACAAACATTTTTTGCTGCTAAAAATCAGTCCTGCCCTCAACAGTGGACAAACATGTAACCCCTCATAAGGAGTTGATTGAACTATTAACATCGCTAAGTTACACAATGTTAAATCATCAGAAAAAGAAGACTGCAAACAGTCCCACCTTCCGTGGCTGACATACTTTTTACAGCCACTACACGTGTCTTTTTGCATAAATAAACTAACACACAGATGCAAGTGTGTGCACATGCAAAGACACACACATGCACACACACACATAATACAAATATTCTATACATTACATATAATACACACATGCACACTTGACTGCAAACACTCATGCACCCTCTTCTTAAAGGAACGTCAAACTGTCAGCTACATGACACAAAACGGCATTGGTCAAAATGTCACAAAACTGACGTATTTTTGGAAACAACTCTGTCATGGTTTTTACGCCCTATGAAGAGTTGTATTCCTTGAAAGCGAGGCTCTATGCAATAAAAAGGATGATAGCATCACCTCTATGTAATAAAAAGGATGATTGCATCACATTGAACAACAAGTTAAAAAAAAAAAACACTACATTTTGACAGTGTTGGATTTCCAAAGAAGATATCGAGCCGACTGTCAATATCCAATGTGCATGTTTTCTAAAGAAAAGCCCATATCAAAAAGCCGGCACTGTCAAAATCCAGTGTATGTTTTTCAAAGAAACGCCATATCAAGCCTACACTATTAAAATCCAGTGTATGTTTTCCAAACATCTCTAAGTTCATAGCTCACAGTGGGAAGCTATCGGCCTATTTGAATCTTGCCTCTCTTTAAGTTAAAGGAATGCAACTCTTCCGCACTGCATTACCCCCCCCCCCTCCACACTAGAGTTATTTCCAAACCATGTCTTTTATTTCTTCTCCTAGTTTATATTGCATTTTTGCCTTGTACAAGCGTAAGGTAAAACAAATTTATTTGCTTCACAAGACATTGGAATTCTTCATATTTAAATAAATAAATAAAACTAATAAATAAAGAAAGAAACAAATACATAAATAATAAATAAACACAAACATAAATACAAACATAAATAACCATATCAATAATTCAATAAGCCAATCAATCAATGAATCAATTAATGAATCAATAAATAAATGCACAATACTTTTCCATCCAAAGTAGTATTTGTCCTTGCTTGGCTTACAAAACATTCAGCGAACTCAGAACTTTATTACATAAGGATAAAGGTTTTAGGCTTAGCCTAATCTTCGGAAGTAAAACAAGAAGGATGGGATGGGAGTTGGGCATTCAAAAACATTTAGAACTACCAAGAATAAATAAATCAACAACAACAGCAGCAGCAGCAGCAGCAGCAGCAGCAGCAGCAGCAGCAACAACAACAACAACAAAAGGGAAATAATATATAGCAATCCTGATCTGTAACCATCGCCCAAGGTACCAACGAATAGCGGTCGTCATAGGCACGCGGCCGCAATGAAAAGGTGAGCTATATAGAAAATAAATATCCTCAGTGATCCTTTGGGGTGGTCATAGTGACCGGTGGTCATTATCGAGAGGTGGTCGCCAAGGCAAGTAATGACTGAAGGTATTATATATATATATATGCCTTCTTGTGTAAGCAATCATTAACACTACCATAGATCTCAACCATCCTAAGAGATCCTTTACACTACTAGCAGATCTGTCCTGCCATCTTACATCGTATAATATCCTCCGGACACATACCAAAAATATGACCGCTTACACAAGAACGACATCTTATGAAGGCGAGGAGAAATAAATGGGGTTGGGGGGAGGGGGGATGCAGGAAACAACCGGCACCTAAAGAACAACAACATGTCATCAAACCCAGGAGTTCTTGAAGTATTTGACGCAGGGCACTTTGAATTTTCTCTGCACGATAAAATGGTAGTAGAGGATAACGATGATGGCCGCACACATGACGTAAAACACCATACACACCCCGAAGTCCAAGCGACTAAAACCCCACCGGCTTATCAACAAGCCACTCCCCCTCTGTGAATGGTAATCCACCGCGGGCAAGTCATTAATCTCTAGCCGCAGTTTTTCAGCAGGGACCTGATCCCCCAGAGCAAAGTTTGCCGCTTTCCGACGCTTTTTTTGTTCGTGCTGCTCTTGTATTTTTTTTAGGTCGCCATCGCCCTGTTTCTTTTCCCACCAGTCCATCTCCTCCTTTCCTGACCTTGACCCCTCGGCTGCGTCCCCTGCTAAGGTCAAAGCGTCCTGAATGATGTTTTCTTTGCCGTAGAACTTCCCAAGAAAAGACGCCACGGCCGACGAATTCCACCCAGGGACATAATCCGAATCCGACGGTGGCTTGTGACATTCTGGGCAGTCCTGAGCAGAAGGGAACTGGATCTTGGGATGCTGTGGATCCTCCGAGTCGTCGCCGTGGAGACGCTTGTTGGCTTTGTTGTGAGCAGCCCAAAGCCAGAGCACGGCGTCTGCAGGCCTGTGGATATCCTTTTCCAGGGTGCTCGCCATCTGGATAAAGTGCTGCGAGCATTCCGAGCACCCGAAGAAGTGCTCCATGTATCCGCGGATAGCCATCGGCACTTCTAGGGCATTCACTGCTGAAAGACAAAAAGTACTGATGCAAAATTCTGGGAAAATCAAAAAGAAAGAAGTTTGTAGAATGGAGGTATCAGAGTGGACAAAGTGCTCTATGTAGCCCTGGATAGCCGTTGGCAGTTCTAACTTCTATGGCCTTCACTGCTGAAAGACAGAGACCGCGAATTTGTGATACTTGTGACCTCTTACATTGAAACTAATTAGTGATCGATTTGTTAACCCACTGTTACTGAAATAACAACAATCTTTTTGCCCACAAAAAAAAAAAAAATGTATATTGTCACCCAAACAAAGGGTAGAAATAACTGTCACCTGCTGACACTTGTAACTCAAAGAATAGACGAATTCCAAAAATAACTCTGTTGGGTTTGTATAGAGTGACCTTTTCTTGCAAAACCTCTGACAAACAAAGGATGGACCAATCACTTTTTAAAGCATGAGGTCTGTCGGAAACATGTGCTCCGGTCCACGAAGAAGGTATTTAAAAAAAATGTCTTTTGACTCACCGCTAGACTGTTGATTGTTGGCAGCGACCGTCAGCACATGAAACAGGGTCCACACGCTGCATGGGTAACCACGGTAACGTGACTGGCTGCCTTGACAACTGACCCAGTGTACTTGGTCTGGCAGGAACGCTTCTTTGCCCTTCAGGTGGAAAGAGAGAAAAAGAGAATTTATTCATTTTATTTTGCACTGTCTCTAAACTGCTAAACCTCATGAAATAAAATTCAACTGACTTCAAAGATACGTTTTTTTCTATACAACCCGTCATTAAGACTAGGCAGATATGTCTTTTATGATGGGCAGTATCGCGCAAGCGACCATGTGCACCAACTCAGATTTGCCCAGGATTGTCTATATGGGAAAAAAGCATCCATACACACTCTCAACAGCGCGGCTGCTTCCTGTGTAGAATGCTTTTTGCTGAATTAATGAAGGGCGCAATGGCGTGGTGGTAAGACGGCGGCCTCCAGAGCGGGAGGTTGTGAGTTCGAATCCCGGTCGCTGCCGCCCGGTGGGTTAAGAGTGGAGATTTTTCCGATCTCCCATGTCAACTTATGTGCAGACCTGCTAGTGACTTAACCCCCTTCGTGTGTACACGCAAGCACAAGACCAAGTGCGCACGGAAAACATCCTGTAATCCATGTCAGAGTTCGGTGGGTTATAGAAACACGAAAATACCCAGCATGCTTCCCCCGAAAGCGGTGTATGGCTGCCTAAATGGCGGGGTAAAAACCGGCATACATGTACATGTGTACATGGGAGTTTCAGCCCACGAACGCAGAAGAAGAAGAAGAATTAATTTCCTCACAAAATGATTTTAACCAAACATTGACACTCTGCTTGGAGCAATCAGACTTGATTTTTGGCTCACGTAAGTGTAGCCTATGTGATGCTAACTTTTGTCTGTCTGTGTGTGCGTGCGTGCGTGCGTGCGTGCGTATGTATGTATGTCTGTGGTAGAAACTTTAACATTAGACTGAACACCGAAATACTAATTTTACCTGGTTATCATTTAAGCAACAGCTTCAAAGTATTGAAGCAATGATCAACATTTCGTCGGCAGGTATGTAGTTAAAGTGTGTATCCAAAGAAAACGGGTAAAAACAGCTGACTGGTTTGTGTCGTGTGTGGTATGTAGACCAGGTCAGGGGTCAAGGTTAGGTCAGATCGCGTGAAGGATTGTGGTATAGATACAGTTATCACAGAGCTGCAGTTCGCCGATTCGGAGAAGACGATTTCACATTGTTCGGTTTCGTATCTCCAGAAAAATAGATAAAGAAGATACCAAAAGAGATTTCCTACAGGTTAATCTGCACAGCGTGTTTCCAGTGTCTGCGCGAGGAAGCGCTGTCGAAAGCGCAGTGTCGATCTGGCCATCTGGCAGTCGTGTCCCCGTAAGTAGGCTACAGACAGACAGATCTAGATCTAGTGTCTCGCACTCTTGCACCGTGTCACCTATGCTTACTGTGTGTGTGTATGTGTGACGGAGTGATTGAGTTTGTGTTACTGTTTGTCGATTTCTTACGTGAGCCTTGAAGGCTTCGCCTCTTGTTAGTATGTGTCAAAGTGGAAGGATCCTCTTATCCCTTTTAGAGATTTGTGGTGGTGTCAATGATTTGTCGATTGCAGAAAATTAAAAAAAATTGACTAAATGAAAAAATGGTCATTGTGATCTTTCCAGAATAATTTTTCTTTGAACAGATTAAAAGAAGTACAGCGGAAACCCCCTTTTGAGACCTCTAACAATATGAGAAAATCAAGGTCTAAACAAGTCGCGTAAGGCAAAATAACAACATTTAGTCAAGCTGTCAAACTCACAGAATGCAACTGAACGCACTGCTTTTTTCACCAAGACCGCATACTCATAGTTTCGTCAGTCCACCGCTCGTGGCAAAGGCAGTGAAATCGACAAGCCAGAATAGTGCGGTAGTGGTCACGCTGAGCAGGTTAACTTGCTTTTCTGTATCTCTATTCTTTTTAGCTTACTGAGTTTGTTTTTAATCCAAACATATCATATCTATATGTCTTGGGAAACAGGGACTGACAAGGAATAAGATAAAATTGTTTTTAAATCGATTTCGGAAAATTAATTGTAATCATAATTTTCATATTTTTAATTTTCAGAGCTTGTTTGTAATCCAAATATAACATATGTATATGTTTTTGGAATCAGAAAATGACAAAAAATAAGATGAAATTGTTTTTGGATCGTTTAATCAAAAAATAATTTTAATTACAAGTTTCCAATTTTTAATAACCAAACTCATTCATTAGTTTTTTAAGCCACCAAGCTGAAATGCCATACCAAAGTCCGGCCTTCGTCGAAGATTGCTTGGCCAAAATTTCAATCAATTTCATTGAAAAATGAGGGTGTGACAGTGCCGCCACAACTTTTACAAAAAGCCGGATATGACGTCATCAAAGGTATTTATTGAAACAATGAAAAAAACGTCCGGGGGATATCATTCCCAGGAACTCTCATGTCAAATTTCATAAAGATCGGTCCAGTAGTTTACTCTGAATCGCTCTACACACACACACACACACACACACACACACACACACACACACACACACACACACACACAGACACACACACACACACACACCACGACCCTCGTCTCGATTCCCCCTCTATGTTAAAACATTTAGTCAAAACTTGACTGAATGTAAAAAGGGGGAAGTCTGAAAAGAGGGGTTCCACTGTAAAAACATTAAGTTGCGTGAAGCGAAATTAATACATACAATTACAAAACAAAACTTGACTTAATGTAAAGAGGTGGTCAGGGGAGACGAGCGTTATTACCTGCAGCGTGTCGATGGCACTGACCCAGCTGTCTCCAGTCAGCGGCATGTCCAGGCTGCCTAGGTAGTCCACCAGCTTCCACAGAAAGCGTGACACCTCACCTCGCCCGGGGAAGTACTGCAACATGGCAAACGCACACCTTAATTTCTAACTTAAAGGATAGGACAACAAAGACTTAAATGACATTAACTACACGCATGCATATATCGTCAGTGGCCTTCGAAGACCTCGTAACTTACATTTTCCCGATTTTCGTATTTTTGCATGGTTCCGTCCCTTGATTTTTTTCCTATCATCTGTGAAAAGCTTGTAACTCTATCTATTTTGCAAAGGTCTTTTTCCCCTGATTTTAAAAACCTCGTATTGCCGTTGGGTGTTGAGACATTATCGACATTAGCGGGAAAACCTCGTATTGTCTGTTTGAATCCCTGCGAGTCTGTTGAAAATCCTCGTAATTGTTCCTTAAATTCAAAACAAAAAAGTTCAAAACAAAAAAGTGAAAACCTCGTATCTACACGTTTTGATCTGGTGAAGAGGAATTTGATTTTTAAAACACTCATTATCTCAGAACTATGATTTTGAAGATACGAGGTCTTCGAAGGCCACTGACGATATACTCATGAACACACACACAGACAGACATGCATGCGCACACACAAAGACTCACAAGTTCTCCTGTGTTCAGCCTGGCCTGTATTTAAACACATGACCCAAGGATCGTAAGTCCAGTGCTCTACCCATTGAGCTACCGGGCCATCGATGCTACAAATATCCTTTTGCCAGAACTGTTATTTCTTCCGACAGCACAACAACCACATACAGCAGCAGTCGAAAACTCTTGATTGAAGATTCTGGCGAAGCAACACAAATTGTTCAGTTGTAATTATCGATCACTGTAAACCGTTCATGGTGTTCTAAACATTTCAAGTGATGTTCAGTTAGCCAGGTAATCAACACACCTACCAAGCTTTTACTACAAGCTTTCTTGGACCCCAACATTGTTATACTGTCGTGTGTTTCTTTCAGACGAGACTTGCTCGCGGCTAGTTGCTCGCGGCTAGTTGCTCGCGGAGCTAGGAGGCGAGAGTGTATATATGAAACGGTTTGGGGGCCAGCTACGCAAGAATTAAACACCATTGGATGATACCGAAAAGACCGTCTGCACTGTTGGTAAACAGCCATGGACAGCCAATCGGTTTGGCAGCTGTGCGGCCGCCAATTTTTCTCACGTAGCCAGCAACCCCAAAGCTACCTAACCTTCCCTTGCCTAATCCTAGCGTTCCTCGTGGCGAGAATTGCCCAAGAAACGGTACTTCCTCGCCCCACTCGCTTCGCTCGCCAATTCTTGCCTTAAAGAAACGGGAGACAGATCTCATCCTACCTTTGCTAAGGCAGACACAAAGTTTCGCAGGGCGTCAAGCTTAGGCCCGTCGATGGTTTTACAGATGGCAACCTCTTGCCTGAACGCGTAATGTAGGGCAGACTCCAAATCTTGCATGTGAACCCCAGTACTGAAAGAAAACAAGACGGAGGGAAGAGTCATTAAAGCGATCAGGTTCGACTATCAGAAAAGAGACTCTAAAATCAAGCATGAAGTTCAGAACCGGTACTTTTACATCAATAAACAGC
>NC_090259.1:40803360-40840860 GCF_037325665.1 Littorina saxatilis | reverse complement strand
GACAATTTTTTTTGTGTGCCTAATAGACAAAAAGAAACATTTACCAAGAATAAAAAAATAAATAAATTGCACATTGCTGACCTCTCTTCCCACTATAGAACCATCATCTTCAAAGACCAAGACGACAAACTTGTGTTCATCCTTCGCCTCTTCCCAGATATCTCCAACCGTCCTGAAACAACACACACACAACACGTCATTGAAATCACTTTATTAGATACAGTATTAAAGATGATGACATCCAAAAATCATGAAAGCAGAGAAAATGCTAAAATGCTACCACCGACATGAATGTCCTACTTGAACATAATCTAATACAACTACTAAGTGTTACCATAAAGCAAAAATCAATACGGTTTTCAAAGCAATAATTTAACCACAGAGAGAGAGAGGGGGGGGGGGGAGGGGGGAGAGAGAGAGAGAGAGAGAGAGAGAGAGAGAGAGAGAGAGAGAGAGAGAGAGAGAGAGAGAGAGAGAGATGAAATGACAGACAGGCATACAGTCAGAGAAACAGAGAGAGAGAGAGCAGAGAGAGAGGGGGGGGGGAGGGGGGAGAGAGAGAGAGAGAGAGAGAGAGAGAGAGAGAGAGAGAGAGAGAGAGAGAGAGAGAGAGAGAGAGAGATGAAATGACAGACAGGCATACAGTCAGAGAAACAGAGAGACAGAGACAGAGAGAAAAAGAGACAGAGATATCATAAGACTAAGAGAGAGCTCTAGAGATGAAGACAGATAGTCTCATGACAGGTGCTGACACAAACATGTTATTTACTCAAACTTTGTGAGTTCATTGAAAAGGGAAAGGTGGGAGAAAGCCTGGAACAATTCCAAAATCACATGACAAATATATATACAATGCACAATGATAACCTATGTTATTAGTTTTAGACACAGACACAAGTCTCAAAGACAGACAGAGAAAAAGCCAGAGAAAGAAAAACAGATCAAAAGAGAGAGAGACAGAGAATGAGAGGGACAGAGAATGAGAGGGACAGAGAATGAGAGGGACAGAGAATGAGAGAGACAGAGAATGAGAGAGACAGAGAATGAGAGGGACAGAGAATGAGAGAGACAGAGAATGAGAGGGACAGAGAATGAGAGAGACAGAGAATGAGAGAGACAGAGAATGAGAGGGACAGAGAATGAGAGAGACAGAGAATGAGAGAGACAGAGAATGAGAGACAGAGAATGAGAGGGACAGAGAATGAGAGAGACAGAGAATGAGAGGGACAGAGAATGAGAGGGACAGAGAATGAGAGACAGAGAATGAGAGGGACAGAGAATGAGAGAGACAGAGAATGAGAGAGACAGAGAATGAGAGGGACAGAGAATGAGAGAGACAGAGAATGAGAGGGACAGAGAATGAGAGAGACAGAGAATGAGAGAGACAGAGAATGAGAGAGACAGAGAATGAGAGGGACAGAGAATGAGAGACAGAGAATGAGAGAGACAGAGAATGAGAGAGACAGAGAATGAGAGAGACAGAGAATGAGAGGGACAGAGAATGAGAGAGACAGAGAATGAGGCCTAAAAAAAAAATAGGTGTAGTTACGGTAACCCGACCTACCCTATTTTTAGGGGCCGATCCTATAACTTTTTATTACATTTGTCAAAACAAAAAAACAAAAACAAAAAAAAAACGAGTGCAAAAAACGCAATGAAAGCGAAAGCGCCCGTGTCGCACACTTATTTCCCTGTCAAGTACCGTACTTTCCGGGTCATAAGGCGCGACTTTTTTTCCTCGAGTTCGACCCCTGCGTCTTGTATAACGAAGCGCCTAATCGGTGTATGAAATACGAAAAAAATCAAAGAGACCGTTTGAGTACCAGTCAAACAACTTGTGATAATGCATGTTTCAGCTACTAGGTACTGCCCTGCCTTTGATCTGGCCGCACACACAGATTTCCACTCTGTTAAACTCGGTCACTGACCGGTCACTGACCCCGATGCAGGAAGTGTTTCCTCTCTCAGATATGACAGGGGAACCACCTCTCATGGCAAAAACTGGGTCATTGACCCCTGGGAAGAAGGTCGTGTCTTTTAACAAGGCCACCCAGCTATCACAATGCCTTTGGTCACTGACCGGTCACTGACCCCGATGCAGGAAGTGTTTCCTCTCTCAGATATGACAGGGGAACCACCTCTCATGGCAAAAACTGGGTCATTTTGGTGCGCCCTATTGGCCCCCTGCGTCCAATGGGTGACTGGATTACAATTTTTTTTTAAAAGAAGGGGGTGCGTCTTAGATAACAAAGCGCCTTGTCACCCGGAAAGTACGGTAGGTTTAATTTGTACACATTAGAAAAAAAAGTTAAAAAAAAAAAAAAAGTGATTGCCTACCTACCTACCTACCCTATTTTTTTTGGCTATGTTACCGTAACCACACCTATTTTTTTTTTTGGCCTGAGAGAGACAGAGAATGAGAGGGACAGAGAATGAGAGGGACAGAGAATGAGAGGGACAGAGAATGAGAGAGACAGAGAATGAGAGGGACAGAGATGACTAAGATAAGGGATCTCACTGAAGAGGCTTGAAGCGAGGCCAGGTTGGAGGGACGGGGAATTGTGGGTTTGTGATGTATTCCAGAACAGTGTCCTTCATCTCTAGCTTTTCCAGTGTGTTCAGTTTCTTCGCCGTCATCTTGGGCAGCTTCTTGCTGAAATTGGGCGGCAGAAGCTGAAACAAAGCAGACTCGAATAGCGTGACTCCTTCCACCTTCACCGGATTCACGCTATGGACATAGTACCCAGTCCGAATGATGTGGGACGTGTACGACCCATACTTTCTAAAGAACGTAAAAAGTATGGGTGGTACACGACCCACGCCATCCGAATGGGGCTAAACTCTTTACCGCCTCGATCTTTGCAGAGTATGGGTCGTACACGACCCTCGCCATCCGAATAGGGATAAACACCGTAAAATGCCTTCTTTAATTCCATATGGGTCGCCAACGACCCACAACATCCGGACTGTGTGATTCAAATGACGTCATTGTTTATTTGTTTGTTTACAAAGATAATCCTTTAAAACTTGGTCTTTCTTTATTTGGTGTTTAACGTCATTTTCAACCACGAAGGTTATAAAACTTGGTCAATAGGAAGGTTCTAATGGTATTTGAAGATAATACATGAAGTCTCAATCAAAAACTCCCAATAGTTTCAGATGATACAGACACTTTTGTGAGGCTCTGGGTCGTCCATGACCCAGGAAGCACCGTGGATATATGTATATATGGGTGTGCAAGTGTAAGAATTTGAGAGTGACAAAGAGAGACAACGAGATTAATGAGAAGGCGCTTGAGACAGAGAAAGATCAAGAATGTGGGCATGCGTCCACCCGCCAGAGAGCAAGTGAGACAGACAGACAGAGTGAGATCAGTGTTTCTGAATGTTGTTTGTGCATGCATGAGCGTGCTGTTCTTACACAACAAAAATGGAAAATTTCCTAAATAAATTATCATTTAATTAATATACTTACCCGAATCACATTAGCATTGAGTCACCTGAGATGCTTATCACTGAAAAACGCTTACCCGGCTAAAGAATTTAAAGGGAAGCAACCCCATCACCAAAACGAAAGTGAAAGTAGCTTTGGTAATGGGCCAGTACACCGGGAGTTACCTCCCATACGGGTGTATGCCACGTCACTTCCTCTAGGAACACGTGCCTATTATCATACGGCTTTAAAAATCTTAAAACCATAAGCGGGGCAGGTGGGAGGGAATACAGTATGTGATTCGGGTAAGTATATTAATTAAATGATAATTTATTTAGGAAATTTTCCATTTAATATCATATTCTTACTCCGAATCACATTAGCAGATAACATCAACAAGGCGGTGGGCTAGAAATGAATCAAAACTCACCATCAAGTTCTGGACAGGAACTGGCCTGCTGCTATGAGCGCTGGAAGGCCTCTGGAGCCATCCTGTCGAAGAGCTGTGACGTCCCGAAGATAAAAGTTTATGAAAACATCTTCGGAACGCCAATACGCAGTTGTCAGCACCTCCTCTAGACGTCTGGAGCGCAGAACTGCCAGAGAGGATGCCCACGCCCTCGTTTCATGGGCTCGGGCCGAGTCAAGTGGCAAGGAGGGCATAACCCCCCCCCTCTTTGTGCGACTCCACTCATAAGCCTGCTTGATGAGCGAGGACACCCACCGGGCCAACGTTACCTTCGACAAATCTTTCTCGCGCCTAGTAAGGAGAGAGATAAACAACAACTTCTGAGAACTAGACCGAATCGGCTGAGTCCGGGCTAAGTACAGACGAAGTGCCCTCACAGGGCAATTGACCGAATCGGGGTCATCCGGGGCCAACGCGCTGGTCAGAGCCTTAACTCTAACCAGCGGAGAGGCCTGCCCCGGAGACTGATTCTTGGCCAGGAAATCAGGCCGGAAACGCAAAGATGCGGAACCGTCCGGCTCAAAGGAGATATCTCCAGGCTGACCCGACAGAGCGTGGACCTCGCTACCCCGTCGGGCCGTAGCCAACAAAAGGAGAAACAGCGCTTTGCGAGTGACATTGAACAGACTGGCCTCGCTTAAAGGCTCAAAATCCGCAGAACGAAGGAATTCCAGGATTAAAAACAAGTCCCACTTGGGAGCGGGCAAACGAGCTTTAGCTTCCTTAAGAGCAGCCCCTTTAATGACTGCAGCTATAACGCCCCCGACTCGAACAGAACGACCAATCTGCTTAAGAGTCGCCGAGATAGCGGAGCGCCGGACCCTCAACGAGGAGACTGAGGCGCCCTGCGAAGACATGAAAGAGAGGTGGTTAGCGACCTGAATAGAGCGCGGAGCCACCGAACTCACCCCTCTAGCTGAACACCAGGCAGTCCATGCCTTCCAGTGGGAAGCATAAACTGAAGAGGTGGACGCTCTATGCGAGCGAGCCACCAAGTCCAGAGTCAAAGACGACGCCCCAGAGCGCTTCAGCGAGTCCCGAACAACTTCCACACGTGAAGCTTCAGAAGACTGGGCTCCTCGTGTGGAATGCCTGTTCGGGGCTGCACTAGTTCCCCTCGCACGAGTGCGAGAGGAATGGGGGGCCCTTGGGCGAGCCGAAGAAGATCTGGAAACCAGACCTGCGACGGCCACAGAGGAGCGACCAGAAGAAGAAGGGCCGGCTCCTCCATCTCCGCTTTCCGGATTACTCGGCTGAGTAACGGAAAGGGAGGAAAGGCGTACGCCTCCAGACCCGTCCAGGGAAAGTCCAGAGCGTTCACTCGCCATGCCTGAGGGTCCGGGAATGGCGAGACGAACACCGGAAGCCTCTTTGAGTACCTTGTGGCAAAAAGGTCCACCAGAGGCTTTTGGACCTGGGCCCAAAGGCGAAGCAGTGCCCCGTGAGTGATCGTCCACTCCGACTGAAGCACCGTACCGGAACGACTGAGCGCATCCGCCAAAGTGTTCAGCCTCCCTGGAAGGTACCTGGCCGAGATCGTGATATGATGCTGAAAGCACCACACCAGGATCTCGCAAGCCCTCTCCGAGAGAGACGGGGACCGCGAGCCTCCCTGCTTGTTGATGTACGCCGCCACTGTCATGTTGTCTGTAAACAGACGAACATGTTTGGCGTACAGGGAGGGCAGAAACTTAGCCAGAGCTAGAGCAACTGCCTCTAGCTCCAGCAAGTTGATGTGCCACAAGGACTGCTCCGTCGTCCACAGACCGGAAGTAGTCTGAAGATCTGTATGTGCCCCCCAACCCTCCCTGGACGCATCTGTAAAGAGGTCCAGGTCGGGGAGGGGCACGACGATCGGAACACCTCTGCAGACCCACTCCGTGTCCAACCACGGAAGGGTCGCAGACTGGAACCATCCCTGCAAAGGGATGAGGGCGTCCCAGTCCACCAGAGGAGAGTCCACAAACGGCTTCAGCGCGAACTGAAGCGGACGTTTGTGGACCCGGCCCAGTGAAACCAGAAGAGCCATAGACTCCATCTGCCCCAAGATGGAGGCGAGCGAGCGGATGGAAGCCATCAGGAGAGGTAAAGTGGAGCGAATCTGGGCTTGGAGCTTGTCCACCCTTCTCTGAGAAGGCTGGACAGTCCAAGCGACCGTGTCGAAAGACATCCCCAGATAAGTGAATGTCTGTGACGGGGTCAGCTCCGACTTTACCCGGTTGATCGAGAATCCCAACGAGTTGGATTCTCGAAGAACCGTCAGGGTATCCTGCGAACAGCCGCTCTGGGACTGGTTCATGATGAGCCAGTCGTCCAGATAAGCCCGCAGACGGATACCCTGGGACCTCACCAGTGCACAGACCTGTCTCACCACCATGGTGAAAATCCATGGTGCGAGAGACAGCCCGAAAGGGAGTGCGCGAAACTGGTAGATCTGATCTCCCCACCGGAAACGAAGCCATTTCCGGTCGGCCGGATGCATAAGAATATGAAAGTATGCGTCCGTGAGATCGATCGAGGTCACCCAGTCTCCTGGGCGGAGAGAGTCTCGGACAGAGGCTGGCGTCTCCATCTTGAATTTTATCTCCCTCAAGAAAGTATTGAGGAGAGATAAATCCAACACGGGACGCCATCCTCCTGATGCTTTGGGAACAGCGAACAGACGCCCGTAAAATCCCAGGGAGCTGTGGACCCGAACTCTCTCCACCGCGCCCTTCTGCTCCAGGGAGGCAATTTCCGACTGCAAGACGGAACGTGCTTCCTGCGAGAAGGGGGGCTTGAACCGCGGAGGCACTCGGGTAAGAGGCGCCTTTTCCTCCCGCCAGAGTAGGCGGAAGCCCGATCTCACCACTCCCACAATCCATTGGCTGTCTACTACCGACATCCAACGAGAAAGTGCCCGGGAGGGGCCTCCCGCCATCACCAAGGTGGAGGGCGGGAGGGAGGTGAGATCGGGAGCGCTTCATTGGGGGTGTGGCTTACTTCCAGAGCCGCCACGCCCCCTCCCCGATGCCGTCCTCTTCTTCCCACCACGAGCGGCCGGCGGAGCCTGCCGCTTCTGAGCTGGCTTGGGGTTAGACGATGTCTGAGCCTGCTTCTGTTTAGAAGGCTGAGACTGTTTCACCCCCTTCAGAGTGTAGTCAAGGAACTGACTGTCCTTGTTTGACTGAATCTCCTTCTGTCTGGCATCCAGTGCCAGCGGACAGAAGAGAGACTCCTCTGAGACCGGGGAGACTCTCAAGGTCTCCCTAGTAGCCAGTTCCGTGAATTGGGACTGCGAGAGGAAGAGATCCCTCCTGCAGAGTACCGCTTGGGTGTACTGCAGGGAGGAAAGACGCAATTGTTCCTCATTGACCTTGGCCAATGCGGCCAAAAGCGCAGAGACATCGTCCGCATTCTGTTCTTCACTGAGAGTGAAAGGAACTAGCGAATCGGTCAATGCCCGAGACAGAGCCCGAACGAGAGTCTCCGCAATGGAGGACAGTTCGATCTGCCGACGTCCAACCTCCTCAGCAGAGAGGAGGGAAGCCTCGGAAACCGGCAAAACCGAATCACGCTTGATCGGTTTAGTCAGAAGAGGCAGCAATTCCCGGGAAACCGGAAGGGTAGCCCTAGGGAGTGCAAAAGACGCCAGCCAATTCTGGCTCTGATTGGGCATGCCAAGCTTCCTATTGACCGTAGGCACGAAGGAAGAGGCTTGGGCAGCTGAAGCCACCCACTGCTGCGCTGATTCCGGAACTGGACCAAAAGGAAGCAGTAACGGAACAGGCACTGGCCGAATACCACTCCCCGCATGTGCTGGACGAACCAGTGAATGCGAAAGTTGGTAAGCCACTGACGGAGACTCGGCGAACCGGAAGGAAGAAACATCCTCCTGTGCCGGCCGGAAGTCCGCCATGGCAGAAGGAACGAATGATGCGGAAGAGTCCGCAGCCACCACCCCTTCAGGAAAATAACGAGACGTTACTTCCGCCGCGACGTCAAGAACAGACTTGAGCTTCGACGGAAACACGCCCCGCGACTCCTCGCTGACCACTGATGGAGCATCAGAATAGTCACACGTGGAACCATGACCGAAGTCACCAGTTCCGGAAGCAGAAGCATGCCCTGGCAAACCGGAAACCGGAAAAGCCTGAGCACTAACGTCATCCTGCCGCCCAAAATCCTGTGAAGGTAAAGGGTAAGCAGGACGACCATCCGCAAAAACCGGAGCTGGATGAGCTGACGTCACTCCCCCGACTGAGTGGAGTGATGCCTGCTCAAGCCTAGGCGCTTGAAAGCCGGAAGGCGCACGCTGTAATCCACTATCTGGTATCCGGAAGGAACCACCAGAAGAGGAAGAAGCGTTTCCGGCCGAAACCGGAAGTGTAGTCAACGGAACCGCAAAATGCGGAAGTGAAGACTGCACTGGTTGACTTCGCGATCCGGAAGGACCGGAAGTCAGTGAATACTCCATCCTGCCGCGACCGCCGTAGCGTGCCGGAGCGGACGGATCATCACTTCCGGCAAGTGCCGGAAATGCGGCAGTCGAAACCGACTGCCGCCGCTGTTCGAACAAGTCCGGGGCCTCGTAGGTTATCGCCGGAAATGAAAGATCAGCAAGGTATCGGTCGTGACCCGATGCGAAAGAGCTGTCCCCCGAAGGAGAACGTCCAGGCGCCTCACGAGGGCTATCGGACCAGCTCTGCTTACCAACCGACGCTGAAGAGGGAGGACGCTGCTCCAAGCCGGAAGTGGAGGACAAAGACACGGAAGCCAATGCCCGGACGTCACTGCCAGATGCCGGAAACGCCGAACTGCTGGCGACGGAACGCTGAAATTCTGCCTGCACCAAGCTGCGGATTTCTGGAACCAGTGACTTTAACAGAGAGGAAACCAACGCACCTTGTCCAGGTGCTAACAAAGAAGACGAAGTCTCCGATGTAGAGACAGGTGCAGAAGTAACAGTAGCGCTAGGCGCCGCAAAAGAAGCAGAAGTAGTAACAGCGCTAGGCGCCGAAATTGGTACAGCCAACAAAGTGTTACGCTCTTGGTCTGTAACAAGTAAAGTTGCTTTGGAAGAGGAAGACTTAGCCTTAATTTTCCCCTTGGGGTCCGACTTGCCACGGCGCTTGTCTGAATCAGACATGTTGACAACAACACGTGGCAACGCGAAAAAATTTACTGAAACATAAGTCTAAACGACTGGAAAATTCAGTAAACACACGCACTAATGCGTTAACAAAATACTATAGCTAAACTTGCCCCACAAGCAGAGGCACGGAGAGCTACAAACAAAGTCACACGAGCTAGAAAACTAACTCACACAACAAAATGGCGACACGCAAGACACTGACACAAACGTCAACAACACGTGGCAAAGCCAAAAAGATTTACTGAAACGTAAGTCAAAACGACTGAAAAGACAGTAAACACACACGCTTACGCGTCAACAAAATACTAAAGCTACACTTGCCCAAACAGAAAGAGGGCACGCAGAGCTACTAGCAAAGTCACACGAGTTAGCTAACTAACTCACACAACAAAATGGCGAAACACGCAAGTCACTGACACACAAGTCCGTAAAAAACGGACAACGTACAGTAACAAAACAGTGCAAACAACCAACAACAAACGGGAACGAGCTCACCAAACTGTAGGCAAGGCGAGCAGACAAGCTGGGTAACGTGGCCGGCGGGTGTCACTCAAACACACAAGGTCAGCCACAGAGCGTCAAAAAGTGAACCGTCCTCTCCGAGGTGAAAAAGACGTATGATAATAGGCACGTGTTCCTAGAGGAAGTGACGTGGCATACACCCGTATGGGAGGTAACTCCCGGTGTACTGGCCCATTACCAAAGCTACTTTCACTTTCGTTTTGGTGATGGGGTTGCTTCCCTTTAAATTCTTTAGCCGGGTAAGCGTTTTTCAGTGATAAGCATCTCAGGTGACTCAATGCTAATGTGATTCGGAGTAAGAATATGATATTAAATGAACTCTTCATGGTTGCTTTAAAGGCACAGTGCAGCTCACAGCCTTCGTTTTGCGTTTTTGTTGCAGCTGAGTGCATCTACAGTTCAAAAATCCTCCTATGGTAGTAAAACAAACCCAAAACTACCCAACGACAACATCTGTGAAGCTCGACAGTTTCTTGTTCACGCGAGTGCATAAATTAACCTAGTGATGACGTGGTGTTTGGTCGGAGTTCGATTCAACTGAGTGATTCCGGCCTCGATTTTGTTTTACACAAACTCATGATGACGTCTAGTCTGACATAGTTTGCTAGTGACATGTCTTTTTGTGCATGATGTGGTGATCTACCTGATCTAAATTTAGATCCAAAAATAGGTCAAGACCAGCCGGGTCCGAGTACGAAATTAATTCGTAAAAAAATCGCAGTTCTTGACTCTTGTCTTCGACTCGTCGGCATTATACTTGTCTCGTCTAAATATCGGACCCAATTGCTACGCTGAAAACACAATAGCTTTTAATGGTACATCATACATAATAAGTGCCATAAACTACAGCAAGACATTTAATGCCTGGTCGTAAAACTGCAGTAACAATTGAATGTCAAAGAATCAGTCGAGTGATGTCGCCACACCTACATAATAAATCGCTTTTAGGACTTTAATTATGGTACATGTAATAGTTATAAAACATCTGCATAATTTGGTAGTACATGTACAAAATATTATTACAAAAGAAAAGGAATTAGTTCAGGTCATTGAGTCAATGAGTGGTAAATCTTTTATTTTTCAGAAGAATTAAGATTGATGTTAGGTAAGCAAACCATATATTTTTATAGCACAGCTAGCCTGAAATTATATTCATGATGCTGTAAATAATCTAAAGGTGAATTGAAAGATTATCCAAAACTACCTAACTGCACTTGCTGTCACTTTGTCAGATGCTATAAATCTGAAGGGGGGTAGAAAAATGGGATTATTATTTGTTTTCAGATTCCTGATGTTTACGGTATACATCTCACTGGTACTACTAAACGCATTAATTGCTTTCAAACTTTTGGTGATTTGACTGCAAACTGCTAACACGTGGCATGTGAAATACACACAGAATCTAATAAGTCATTTGAGACATTATTTATGCTAGCTGTCATGTGATATGCCAGAAAGCAAAACTTGTTGCGTTTTAGCTTTTCTGAATTTTCGTTGTTTTAGCGCTGTAACCTTTCTTTTGTGAATCATTTTGGGGGGTGTTTGTGTTGTACTGTTCACTGTGTGTAAATCTGTTTGTTGAATATGGTAGGGGAATAAATGGCCTTTGCAGCCATTATATTACGGGTTTTACAATAAACGGCCTTATCACGAAGATCTGTACAAAAACGATTCTGCCTACTTCTGACACTGAGTGGGCAACAGGTGCTTGCAAACAGGTGTGCACATGTACACACTCTCACAGGTAATGCAGGTATCACTCCACCTGACATTAATAAGCACGAAAGACAGTATGACAACACTCGTGCATGTCATTCTTCTTTGTTCATGGGCTAAAACTCCCACATTCACTTATGCTCTTTGCACAAGTGGATTTTTACGTGTATGGTCGTTTTTACCCCGCCATTCAGGCAGTCATACGCCGCTTTTGGGGGAAGCATGCTGGGTATTTTTGTGTTTCTGTAACCCACCGAACTCCGACATGGATTAGTTTTTTTTCCATGCGCACTTGGTCTTCTGCGTGCGTGTACACACAAAGGGGGATAAGGCACTAGCAGGTCTGCACATAAGGTGACCTGGGAGATCGGAAAAATCTCCACCCTTAATCCACCAGGCAGCTCACAGTGGCCGGGATTTGAATTCACAATCTTCCGATTAGGAGGCCGATGTCTTAACCACTAGCCCACTGCGCCGGTCATTTCCAACTTTAAATGTACACAGTACAGTTGAACCGTCTTTTAAGACCTCCAAAAAATGTTGGAATATTAGGTCTTAAAAAGGAGGGAGTCTTAAAATGGAGGTAAATTTACATTGCTATGAACAGAAAATCTTTTAAAAAAACAGTCTTAAAAAGGAGGTAAATTTACATTGCTACAAACAGAAAATCTTTAAAAAAAAAAAGTCTTAAAAAGTAAGAAGTCTTAAATCGGGGGGGGGGGGGGGGGGGGTGTGGTGGTGTGTGTGTCTTAAAAAGGGGGTCATATTTCTGTAATAACTGCTGGTCTTGGCATCATCTCGCCAACCATAAAGCATTAAGCCAAAACTGCTGGTCTTGGCATCATCTCGCCAACCATAAAGCATTAAGCCAAAACTGCTGGTCTTGGCATCATCTCGCCAACCATAAAGCATTAAGCCAAAACTGCTGGTCTTGGCATCATCTCGCCAACCATAAAGCATTAAGCCAAAACTGCAGGTCTTGGCATCATCTCCCTGCAACCATAAAGCATTAAGCCAAAACTGCTGGCCACTGGAAACAAGTTGACATAAGGTGTGCAGCATTACTGTACAGACTTCCGCAGATCTTACTTGTACAGTTGAACCTGCCCTGGCGACTGCCTCTCGAGAACAACCACCCCTTGCCCACAACCACAACCACCGCCCCATGGAGGACCCACAACAAAGTTTCCCCCTCGATAACTCACCTATCATTACGACCACCTGTCTAGAACAACCACTTTTGCCAGTTTTGGTTGGTCCCTTTGGGAGGTCTCCATAGACAGGTGTGACTGTAGTACTAAATAGCCTTGCATCACCGAGCACAAAATCCAGCAGGCAAAATCTGCTGACCACCCAAAGCAAGCTGGCAACAGGTGTATACATGCTTGCATCGTACAGTACAGAGACATAGAGAATATCACAGATATTACTATTCCATCGCTTCACACCATTAACCATAAAATCCAGTGATCAGCACATTCTGCTGGCCATTGGTGGTCAGTGTTCTCAGGTGGAAAGCTAACTGGACTGTGTGACAGACAGCAGCTGTAGATATATATATGATATGAAATAATTACAGCGAAATCCCCCTTTTAAGACCTCCAGAAATCTGTGAAATTCAGGTCTTAAAAAGGAGAGTCTTAAGATGGGGGGAAATTTACAGAGACTATGAACAGAAAGTCTGAAAAAGGAGGGGAGTCTTAAATTGGGGGTTCCACTGTATATGATATGAAATAATTCCCCACTGATGTTTGCCGTGGAAGGCAAATCTAAACAGATCTACTCATCTAGCAGAAGCGCTTTTCAAATGTTAAACTAATGCCAGGGGTAGAGCTGGCCACTCTCTACTTATTCATTATTGATATTTTTTTCTTCCTTTTTAACAAAAGCAAATCCAGAGCAAATCCCCCTGGGACTCTCTCACTCTCTCACAATTTGTGGATTAAAGTTACTCTAGAATGCCAGTTAGTAGTCAAAATAAGCCAAACATACAGTGATTAATTGTTATCATTAATCAGGGAGAACCTGTCACACACACACAAAATCAAACAGACTGTCTGATCGGCTTATGGTTTCCATCGTATTCAGATTTCAACAATGTCTTACTTACTTCGGCCCTTCGCCCCCAGCTGAGCATAGGCCATTGACGATGTTTCAGATTTCAACATGTAAATCATTAAAATACTCAATGTTGTACAAGGTAAAATTACCTGCTATTCAGATTTTGTCATGGGACAGAGTTTGTTCCACATGAGATTATGTTGATTGTCTCACGACACTAATAGAGTGTGGAAGAAAACTGTCCCACGACAAAGTCTGCATAGCACAGCTTCAATACAGGAGAGAACAAAAACGTGTTGCGTACTCAAACTTGAATAAGGCTGACCCCAACAGGCAAGCTAGCTTCTGTACAGATCTACTTCTTTTACGGAAGTGCCCAGAAAAGAAATGAATGACTTCTCAGTATGTGTGAATGACGTGACAGTCTACATAGTACATAGTTTGAAGCATCAAATTCTCCATGATGTCTTTCTGCGTCTGCATGCGCGAATATACACTTATCCTTTCCGCTGTCTTTGTAATCTGTACATAACGCTGTCCTATCATTTCAGACTCAGAGGTCTCATAAGTATGGAAACAGTACCGTAGTCATCTGGGATTCCATTTCCACTAGTAAAAGTACTAGTATATATTCTCAATGTTGACGAATTTGTGAAGAGAAGAAACAAATAACAGCCGGAGAAATATATTGAAAGCAATGTGTGCATTTTCGGCTTGTGGAAGGACGATTATGAGTTTGACTTGATTCGTTCGTGTCAAGCTCCGGAAGTATGGTACATAATTATTTCCTGGGCTTGCTTTAGTAGTAGCACATTAAAAGACGGAAAGTGTGAGACATACCAATATGGAAGGGTAGGCCTCTATGTCAAAGTCGCGGCAAATCTCCAGGTTGTCATCATTGGCGCAGTCAACAGCGCCGACAGACACCACTCGCCTCCAGCCTGCACAAAGGAAAAATATATTCAATGATAATTTCAAAAGAAAGGAAAAAATATTTTTGGAAGACAAAAGGCCATAATACATTATAAAGTTCTGGAACAACATTGCTCAAGCTGGAAAATATCAAGTTACACAAAACTAAGATTATACACATTTTGAGGGCAAATGCCAGACTGCATTGGGAAAAGTACAAAAAGTCAGACACAGGGGCTCACATCCACGTCGGACATCGGACATACATGGATATTTTTTCCAAATGTCCTATACATTTTTCATGCAAGAGGACATGTGTCCTATTGTTTTTGTCACAAAGTGTTCATTGTCCAATTATGCTTTCATTTGATCCGGACATTGTCAGTTCTTTCAATTTACAGTAGCTTGATTTGCTATATGTTTTGCGAAGCGATGTGTCTCTCCTAGCAGACAACACTTGGGGAGACTTTATGTGCTTCCATTCCAAGGTTTGCAACTCTGAATGCTCCAAGCCGGTTGACAGTTGCCTCCATTAGCGGGTTTTTGCCCAAAAAAAGCAACATGCCGCCAAAACAAAAATTGGTGCCAGAACAAAAAATTGTATTGATTTATTTTTGTTCAGGACAAATGTCCTATCACTTTCGCATTGTCCAGGACATTTGTCCTATGCCACCGCTCATGGATGTGAGCCCCTGCAGACAAGCTAGGCGCCAGTTTGGAAAGCTATAATATATATCATTCATCACTGACTGCAGCCAGGCCAGTTTTTGATCGTATCACCTCTTTTTCATGTGTATCATTTAAATCTGACAGGTATATACTAGTATCACTGTGTCATTATTTTCTTTGATGGTATATATTGTACCGGACTTGTGAAATTTTATAGCGACTTTCTTGAAGTTCTGTACTAGTAGTACTAGTGTGTGTTTAAACTTGAATTAATCTTTGGCATGACATTACGCAAGTATAATCATTGTTGAAAAAGCACAGAAGAAAAAGAAGTTTAAACAGCTGGTGTTAATGACAACTACAATAGTCTTATTTTTAGTAAATTAATTGCCAGACCAACCATCAAGATGTGTGACTGGCAAGGCAGTGGAAATGATGCTCAGTAGTCTAGAACCTAACCAAATGATGCAACGAAAATAAGAGTAGAAAGCAGAAAGAAAGACAGAAAAGAAGAAGAAAGAGGAGATCGATCGAAACACTTCTGATTTGTCACCTCTCAAGTCTGACGCAAATTGCCTCCACGTCGGGGCGAATTTGATACAGTGACCACACCAGCTGTTGTAAAACTCGATCATCCAGACCTTACTCTTTCCGTAAACACGATCTTCCATGTTATTTTTGTTCAAGATTATCACATCGTCTTGACTTGAATACAGCCCTTCTTTCTTGATAGGGTTCTTAATAATCACTGGTACTGCTCTGACGGAAGGGTTGCCGATACCGGCCCAATGCCAAAGGACCACAATAAACTGCAACCAAAATATAAATCGCGGCATCCTCGTGCGATGATATCCTCCACTACTCGCCTCTGCCCAAACAACATTACTGCTGCAGACAGCACAGCTGGCTAATATTGACCAAGAAATCAAAAGTTGTCACAGAGCGCCATGACAGATGGCAGACGTCAACAGTTAAAGGAAGTGGGACGATTTCTGATCTTCTGAAATTAGAGAGCACGAGAGCACATCAGCTAAAAATAGCCTGTGTCAACTATACACTGTGCTCTAATCAGCCAGTATTCGCCAGTATTCGCGTGGAAGAGCGCCGAAGGTGTACTAAAGAAAGCAACCAACGACTACTAGTAAAAACAGCTGCAACAGCTGACTACGACAGTTGCATTCCACGCTGAACATGTGCTTTTATAACAACTACAAAGGACAATGGACTGATGCTGCTGAGTGATATTGATTGTTTACACATTTTTCTTCAGTTTTTACATAGTTTTTTTTTGCAATTCAGTAGGACAACGTAATTCTACGTTAAGTTTTTGTATGATTGAAGGATATTTAAAGAATTTTTTTCAAAATAAAAAACTAAACCAAAGTTCTTGGAGTCACAGTCACGTTTAATGAACATATTTGTGTGTCAGTGTGTGTGTGTTTGTCACGGTGTGTCTGTGTGTGTGTGTGTGTGTGTGTGTGTGTGTGTGTGTGTGTGCATGTGTGTGTATGTGTGTGTGTGCCAGTGTTCAAGTTGTGTGTGTGTGTGTGTGCCAATGTTCAAGTTGTGTGTGTATGTGTGTGTGTCAGTGTCACTGAGTGTCAGTGTAGTGTGTCAGTCAGTGTGTGTGTGTGCAAGGGCGGACGGATCTGGGGGGGTTACACGGGTTACGTAACCCCCCCACCCCCCCAAAAAGAGGTAATTTATTGGCTCAGAATGCACCAGATAGCTCTATTTTGCTTCTTTGGATAAAAAAAATTTCCGGGGGGGCATGCCCCCGGACCCCCCTAGAGGCTAAGGCGCCTTCGGCGCCGTCAACTTGTATCTTCGCAGTCATTTTGTAACCCCCCCCCCCTCCAAAGTGAATTGATCCGCCCTTGGTGTGTGTCAGTGCAAGTCAAGTTGTGTGTGTGCCGTGTCACGGTGTGTGTGTGTGTGTGCCAGTGTGTGTGTGTGTGTGCCGTGCCAGTGTGTGTTTGTGTGTCAGTGTGTGTGTTTCTCCAGTTGTCGGTCTGAGTTTAGTTTCAAAAACTTTTTACAGGGACAGACCTTACCTGGCCGTGTAAATAGCTTCAAACACGGAGAAAAGCGAGAAAAAGCACAACATGTAATCGGCCCTGCATAACCAGAAAACTGAGGGACATGATAAATCATCAACCACCGTTTATGTCTGCCCACCTTTCGCAAACACGAGCACATGCAGGACATATATAAATGTTATTATCGCTCTGAGGTCCACGGTTCTATCCATGTTTGTTTTTACTTTTTTGTTAGTGGACTGACATTCGCTCAGTTTAAAGGCACAGTAAGCCTCCCGTAAACCATCATAGATACTGTTAGGCTTTTACACACAGTACAAACGCCCTTTCATTTAAACACTCACCGCTTGAGAACATCCTAGGTGCCCTCCGTAAAGAGCGAACAATTTTCAAAGAATTTATTTTTGCGTGGTTTATCTTATAGGTGGGGTTTCGGGTAGCGTTTGCTGTACATAATTCTGTACATGATTTTATCCCTATTTTTCAACCTCGTAGCCCCGGAAAGTCATAAATAGACCACAGCTTTAACCAGTCTTGCTGTCTGGTTTTCGAGGCGGAGCTGATGACCCAGTTTGAACACTGGCTGAGATTTAAACAAATCGCGTAAGGCGAAATTACAACATTTAGTCAAGCTGTCGAACTAACAGAATGAAACTGAACTCACTGCATTTTTACAGCAAGAGCGTATACTCGTAGCATCGTCAGTCCACCGCTCGATGCAAAGGCAGTGAAATTGACAAGAAGAGCGGGGTAGTAGTTGCGCTGAGAAGGATAGCACGCTTTTCTTTATCTCTATTCTTTTTAACTTTCTGAGCGTGTTTTTAATCCAAACATATCACATCTATATGTGTTTGGAATCAGGAACCCACAAGGAATAAGATGAAATTGTTTTTAAATCGATTTCGGAAATTTTATTTTAATAATAATTTTTATATTTTTAATTTTCAGAGCTTGTTTTTAATCCGAATATAACATATTTATATGTTTTTGGAATCAGAAAATGATGAAGAATAAGATGAACGTAAATTTGGATCGTTTTAAAAACAAATTATTTTTTTACAATTTTTAGATTTTTAAATGACCAAAGTCATAAATTAATTTTTAAGCCACCAAGCCGAAATGCAATACCGAAGTCCGGCCTTCGTCGAAGATTGCTTGGCCACAATTTCAATCAATTTGATTGAAAAATGAGGGTGTGACAGTGCCGCCTCAACTTTTACAAAAAGCCGGATATGACGTCATCAAAGGTATTTATCGAAAAAAAGAAAAACATTTCCGGGGATATCATTCCCAGGAACTCTCATGTCAAATTTCATAAAGATCGGTCCAGTAGTTTGGTCTGAATCGCTCTACACACACACACGCACAGACAGACAGACACACATACACACACACATACACCACGACACTCGTCTCGATTCCCCCTCAACGTTAAAACATTTAGTCAAAACTTGACTAAATGTTAAAAAAACCCTCTGTGCCGCACCACACCGGGCTGACACGTGTGGGGCGATCGAGGTCACTGGGCATGGTCATGATTCACGGACTTTTTTGTTTTGTTCCCCACGGACTCCGCTTATTCAGTTAACGCTCGGTTTCATATGTGTGTGTGTGTGTGTGTGTGTGTGTGTGTGTGTGTGTGTGTGTGTGTGTGTGTGTGTGTGTGTGTGTGTGTGTGTGTGTACAACGATTCAGAGAAAACTACTGGATCTAGTGTGTGTGTCTTTCATTCTGTCTCTATTATGTTTTTGTCTTCGGCTGTTTGGACAAGAGAAAGAACATTATATGTGGAGACAACCAATCTGGTTCAGAAAGAACAAATCCCCAAGAAATAACAATTACAATCTCCAACAAATGCTCAAGGTTACATTTTGTTGATAATATGTGATTCGTATCCCCGAGTTTTCTCAGTGACCCCTGAAGTTGCAACAAAAACCGTCCAACTTTACCCCCATATCAAATCGTTTATTGATAAATACGCTCAGACCATGCAAAGCAAAATAGAAATAAGTAAATACATCCAGATTTGAAGCAAAATCAACCACCAAGTCCGTCTCCCTCCTTCCCTCCTATTCCCCACCCCACAAACACACACAACCCTTTTCACCATCAATACATTCTCTTCAAGGTGGAGGCTCTTTTATCCTCCACCCGTGTTTTGCAGTAAAGGAAAGAGAGAATGCTTTATGTCCTACAGGCTACATATTTCGCCGACAAGATATGGGTTATATGATTCGAGTTTTACGCCTTCACCGGCGGCTTTTGACGAGATACACAAGTGTATGCGTGTTTAGGTGGGATCAGCCATCTGCACTTACGACAGAATGACCAAGATCTTTTACGTGCCATTGAGGTGACATGGGGCTGGGACATGGCTTCCGTCTCTGTGTCTGCACATAAAGTTGACCCGTGTCCGACCAGGCCCGAATTCGAACCAGCGACCCTCCGATCACAGGTCAATCCAGTGCTCTACAAACTGAACTACCGGGTCCCCGTGTTTTGCAGTGTAGCTTCCCTTGACTCTGAGGTCGAGTAACTTACCTAGCATGCAAACACAAGATGGCGCGAACAATCGGATTTAACCACGATCGTTATTTGCCTTGCTCTTTCGAATGGTATCATCACACATTCAAATCAGGTGTAGGTTTTGCTGACTGTTTGCACAGAAATCCAGATCTTCAAAGTAAACTTGTAATTCAATTCTAAACTGACAATCGACTTTCTGGGTCAAGGAAACGGGCCAATCGGAAATTAAACGCTACTGTTGTGACCGTCAGTGTGTGTGTGTGTATGATTTAATCACTTGAGTAAACTGTACGACTTTCGGAGTTTACTTTGACATCAGTACATGTTATACATAAATACGGATTACAATAATTAGTCCTGAAACCCGGCCAAGTAATCAGATGTTTGGTGGCTTGTTGTCTGACCAGCTTTTTTGTCGGTCCGATGGGAATAATATTGTTTTCTGTTTCATCTTTCTCGACTAAGTCGTCGCGGTAATTATCAACATTGATTGGGTTTTGAGAGTACATTTGTGACCCTCCACCACGAAATGAGTCGCATGTCACCTCGCGCGGCTCTGCGCTAGGCTTAATATAAGCCCGGGGAGTGTCTGGTAACAGTGTGAGGGTCACCTTAGTCACAGGCTTATAACTCAAACAGTTTTTGCTCTTTTTTAAAACGGTTTTCACCACTGGATAGAGCATAAAAATCTCTTTAGGAAAATGTACAAATATGAAAATCATGCAAAGGTGACATGCGACTCATCCCGTGGTGGAGGGTCACATTTTTACAGTCCTCGGAAACACGAATCTAAAATCTGCGATGGTTCTAATATTAAACAGACTTGATTGGCCGTTACTTTGACAAACCAATTTATTCATAACTTGGATTTGTCACACATGAACATTTTGTTGTTGTTACCCAGCTCGTTACGAATGAAAAGACAGTCGTGAAAGTTATGACAGGATGATATGTCATCGCAAACTAACTGGTTGAATATATTCTCACTACTATACACACCTTTGCTTGCGGAATAAAGGTTTCACTAGCTGTTAGGGAGTTCTAACTTGCTTACTGCAAATCATTCCGAAGTCCAATGTTTTGTCGAAACGCGTCCCCATTATAACATTCTTAATCGTCAAATTCATTCCATCGCTGGCTGTTTAACGGCGTGTAAAGATCATATCTCATCTTTTGCTACAGTTAGGAACCTAATTCTTGGCTACGACCGTCTGTAGCCCACTCCCAAACTACACACCAACTATCAGCTCAATCGTCGGACCCATAAATACCAGAGATCTAATCAGAGTTCGGACAAACAGACAGAGAGACAAAAAACAGATAAACAAACAGACAGAGAGACAAAAAACAGATAAACAAACAGACAGAGTGAAACCTATCCACCCCGGTGTAGGATCCGGTCCGGTCCCCCCTCTGAAGTAGTCCCCCGGGGGACCAATTTGTGGCAAAAACTGCTCTATAATGGTCCCCCCTTAGACATCCAGCCTCGTTTTTCTTGTTACAATGTTAGTAATGTTACCAGCAATTTTAGAGAAAAGAAAGGAAAGAATCAGAGACTGCTTTCATTTCTTCTTATCAGTATTTATTTATTATTCATTTTATTTCATGTGATTTTTCTTTTGAACGGCATTATAAATCAGATCTATTTTATTTTCTGCAAAATATAGTCAAACAAAGAGATTGCTGTCTGTGCACTACATAATACCGGACGAAGATATAGATTGAAAAACGCTTGAATGCCTAAGAAAAACGAGGCTGGATGTCTAAGGGGGGACCATTATAGAGCAGTTTTTGCCACGAATTGGTCCCCCGGGGGACTACTTCAGAGGGGGGACCGGACCGGATCCTACACCCGAATATACGGGGGAGTTATACAATAGAAGCCAGATATGTGGATGTGTGTGTGGTTTACAGCAGTCCATCCGCGGGCGAGGGCTGGTTGGAAAAAAAAGTTCCCTTGTATGATTATGTCACAGCCCTAGTAAATAAACATGTGTCTTGTCTTATCTACCAACTGACCAAGCGACACAGACGAATCAATGGACTCCCCCCGCGGGTTAGGGGGAAGAATTTACCCGATGCTCCCCAGCATGTCGTAAGAGGCGACTAACGGATCCTGTTTCTCCTTTTACCCTTGTTAAGTGTTTCTTGTATAGAATATAGTCAATGTTTGTAAAGATTTTAGTCAAGCAGTATGTAAGAAATGTTAAGTCCTTTGTACTGGAAACTTGCATTCTCCCAGTAAGGTCATATATTGTACTACGTTGCAAGCCCCTGGAGCAATTTTTTTTATTAGTGCTTTTGTGAACAAGAAACAATTAACAAGTGGCTCTATCCCATCTCCCCCCCTTTCCTCGTCGCGATATAACCTTCGTGGTTGAAAACGACGTTAAACACCAAATAAAGAAAGAAAGAAAGAATCAATGGACGGGTGTCAGCGAAAATGATACAGGATTTTCATACAGCCACCTTTCTTTGTGCCTGGTCTATTTTTCTTCCTTGTTTCTTAATGTGTTTCTTTTTTTTTCTTTTTTTTTTATAATTATTTTGTTTGTTTCTTTGTTACTTTCATGTTCAACACCAAGAATCACTGCATATGATCTATGCAATCTACCGGGTAAAGGAAAATAATCGTTGCTTCTTAACAAACAAGAACAAGTCGCGTAAGGCGAAATTACTACATTTAGTCAAGCTGTCGAACTCACAGAATGAAACTGAACGTTAACGCAATGCAATTTTTATGTACCTCTCTTCGTTTTAACTTTCTGAGCGTGTTTTTAATCCAAACATATCATATCTATATTGTTTTTTGAATCAAGAACCGACAAGGAATAAGAGGAAAGTGTTTTTAAGTTGATTTCGAAAATTAAATTTTGATCATAATTTTTATATGTTTAATTTTCAGAGCTTGTTTTTAATCCGAATATAACATATTTATATGTTTTTGGAATAAGAAAAAGATGAAGAATAAGATGAACGTAAATTTGGATCGTTTGATAAAAAATTTTTTTTTTTTACAATTTTCAGATTTTTAATGACCAAAGTCATTAATTAATTTTTAAGCCACCAAGCTGAAATGCAATACCGAAGTCCGGCCTTTGTCGAAGATTGCTTGGTCAAAATTTCAATCAATTTGATTGAAAAATGAGGGTGTGACAGAATCAAACAATCGAACGGACGAAGGAACAATGATCGATTAAATCAATGGAAATGATGCGAGAACAATGCACAGAAATTAACTACTACATTAGAATAAAGCATCACCTAGATCTCCCAGTCAAATTTCCTCTACTCTGCATTCTTCTGCGTTCGTGGGCTGAAACTCCCACGTACACTCGTGTTTTTGCACGAGTGTAATTTTACGTGTATGACCGTTTTTACCCAGCCATTTAGGCAGCCATACGTCACTTTCGGAGGAAGCATGCTGGGTATTTTCGTGTTTCTATAACCCACCGAACTCTGACATGGATTACAGGATCTTTTCCGTGCGCACTTGGCCTTGTGCTTGCGTGTACACACTAAGGGGGATAAGCCACTAGCAGGTCCGCACATAAGTTGACCTGGGCGATCGGAAAAATCTCCACACTTAACCCACCAGGCGGCCGCGGCCGAGATTCGAACCCTCGACCTTCCGATTAAGAGGCCGACGTCTTACCACCCCGCCACAGCGCCCGCCACTCTGCATTCAAAACAGGAATTTTAGAAAACACGTGTGAGTCCTTTTGGATGGGTAGTCTACTAAATTTCAAAAGGAAGGGGGAGAATAGCACATTTAAAAGCGCAGTACTTTCCGTTTGACAATCTGATATGGGTCGGTTTAAAAAAAATGTCGCCAAATGGGTCCAACTTTTTTTGAAAAATGAAGTTTGTAAAATCGTTATTTTGATTTTAGGTCTGGAATCTGCATTCATTTATTAGTTAAAAACTGAAGTAAGCCACCTTAATGACGAGTATTAAGAACAATAGCTTCAAAATGCGAGAGCGACTGTTGACGCGTTTTACAAAAAATGTCGTATGCCTGGAAGTATACATGATGTGTGCAATTAGCGTATATTCTGCGTATTACTTGACACTGTCTTCATTTATGTGGCTGCATGCTGCCCCTGAATGTAGTTGAATGTAAAATGTCAAATAAGCATATCTTTTCTTTAAAATGTC
This sequence comes from Littorina saxatilis, assembly GCF_037325665.1. Classification (NCBI taxonomy): domain Eukaryota; kingdom Metazoa; phylum Mollusca; class Gastropoda; order Littorinimorpha; family Littorinidae; genus Littorina; species Littorina saxatilis. The sequence goes on along the minus strand of NC_090259.1, from coordinate 40,817,222 downwards.
ACCCAATCTTTTCCCTGCCTAGCTCGTTAGGGGGATATTGCGGGTCCTTGAACTTGTCTCTCGATGAACATGGGACGCATTCTTACGATACAAAAACAAATCGCTTTCTCCGGGATGAACGGAGAAGAAACATTCTGAAAAGCCAATGAAAGCCCGCAGATAAACTATAGAGACAGGCAAATAAGTGTCTACCTGCTGCCAAAGACGGTTTTATATTTGAAGCAACGTCACGAAGCTATTCTGAGTTTCGTGGTGAGCGGGAACGCTCATTCACTGATCCTGTCATGACAATAGTCAGATTCAGAAAACAAAACCAATAAGACTTACAGTCAATGAACTATTTTTTTCAGCTGCTAGTTGCGATTAATGTTTTCGCAGCAATGTTAGGTGCTGACCAGAGAAATCAGCTTAAAATCTCGACGAAAACGAGCACTTGCGACAGAGCAAAGTATGTTCTCTTTCATAATAGAGGATAAGCTTATAATTTAACCGTCGCGCAGACAATAAAATAGATCTAAAACTGATCAGTACCCACTGTGTAACCCAATTCAGTCTGGAAAATCCAAAGATGTGTCACTGAAATATGCAGTTCAAGACATGACCTATACACAAGTACGTGCTCAGTGCGCACAGTGGAAACTGGCCCCAGAATCGTAACAGCAAGGACCGTAACAGCAAGGACATTTTGGGTGTTTTTTGTGTCGCAATTTCCAACGCGACGTCGCTTTGAAATAAACTTGTGTGATTCGTGATCTGGATCAAAATCTCTACCAACTGTGAGATTTTCAGAGTTTGAATCGGACTCTTTCAATTTGAAAGTACTGTAACAGCAAAGACAACATTTTGAGGGACATCTCACCTTAGTTGAAAGACAGCAATGTTTTGATATTTTTCATGTCGTCTGCAACTGTATATCTGTAGTTAATCAATTGATGAAAGAATTGTCTTTCTTTAGATCTAATTAGATCTGAGTTTGGCGATCCACATTTTTTAGTGTTATCAATTTTCTTCAGTCGTAACAGCAAGGACATTTTTTGTGGGACAAAAGTTTTTTTTTCGTATAATGCACCCCTAAGACCAAGTTTTAATGAAAATTTTAACTTTAGCAAAAAGAAACCAATAAAGACCAAATTTCATGATTATCCGATACTGAAACACAGAAAAAAATTGATCTGAAAGACTGGTTGGCGACCGTGAGACATTCGTTTTTCGGCACCCTTGCGTCCGATAACTCACGCTCAACAAACCATATTAACATAAAAATGTATTTTTGATACAGGAAGTTAATGACCCTTGGACAACGAACAAAATGATACAAAATGTTGTCTAGTTTGTTTTAAGACTAGACGACTGTGCAGAGCCAAAGTCCGGCGACAGCTTTCGCGACATTTTTTGAAAACGACCCCATATATCTCAGATCTGGATAGACTTTAACATGGGACGACACCTTCTCTCCAGTTGGACACAAACCAACAATCAACATCCTGATTGCTCCTGTGCAGAATGAGAATTTGATGAAGAATTAATTTCATACAAAGCCGCTTGTCTCTTAAAAAAAAAAAAATCCATTGTGCAAAAAGAGCACTCCGGTGTAACACGAGAAAATTACTCCCACGAGATTTTTACTCCGGAGTAAACATTAATTCGTACGAAGAAGTTACTCCCTTTACGAAAAAAAGCACTCCCCCATTGCACGAGAAAATTACTCATCTATGATTACTCCCCAAGACAGGTGAGTTCCGAGTAAACATTTCGTACACAAATGTTACTCCCCTCACGAATAAATAACGAATAAATTACTTCACCCCAACACGAGCAATTTAACCTCCCATGCCAGGTGTACGAAATTTTTTACTCCCTTGTCCCCTGTTAGTCTTGGTGGTGGAAGGGGTGGAGGGAGGGTAGCGCGACATTCGTGTGCGCGAGATCACTTATTGGCATTATCCCTTCGCCCGCATCCCATTTTTGCGTACGATATTTTTACTGGAAGTAAAATAAAATGGGGAGTAAAAATTTCGTGGAGGGAGTAATTTTTTCGTGCCTTGGGGAGTTCTTTTCTCGTACGAAAAGTGTACTCGGAGTAAGAATTTCGTACGAAATATTTACTCCAGAGTAATTTTTTTGTGGAGTAAAAATTTCGTGTTACACCGGCTTTTGGCTTTTGTCAAAGTGGATGGATGGCCTCCGTGTATGAGCAGGAGGAGCTTCCAAAATGAGCTGGCCACGCGGAGGGTCTGGAGAGTCCTACGATCCCCCCAGATGCTGTCTACATTTAAAGTTACTGGACCTGTCAACTCCAGGTGAGGTGCACGGAGCCCCTAGGGCTTTCAGTCATGCCTCAGGGAGCTATCCGTTTGAAAAAATACCAAGTTTCATTGATTTTCATGCAAGGAGTCAAAAACCGCAAATTTTTTACGAATTAGTTTTGGACTGCCTCCGTGTTCACGGGAAATGTTAATTAAATGTTTGCGGTAGATGCAAACTGGCAAACCTCATGCAGATTCGTTTGGCTGGCAACACTGAAGGTATGACTGTGAAGTCTGTGAGAAAATTGTGTAAAGCTTTGGACTGTCTATATCGAAATCTGAGACCAAAAGACAAATCGTTGCTTCAGCAAAGCAGTGACAATTGTGACCCCTGCACTGTCCCTTTAACTTTTCATAGGCGTATTTTGGGTTTTAGAAGAAAGGTACGGTACATTTTCCCGGTAAGCTCTTCCGGGACCACCCCCCACCCCACCTCCCCTCCCCTCCCCTCCCCTCCTTCTCCCTGATCCAGCCCTGGGCCTTATCCATGGCAGATGTAAAGGCCTGACCAGATCTCAGATGGGGAGTCGAATTGTTTACACGAAAACAGACGGGCGCCGTGGCGTAGTGGATAAGACATCGGCCTCCTAATCGGAAGGTCGCGAGTTCATTTCCCGGCCGCGGCTGCCTGCTGGGTTAAGGGTGGAGATTTTTCCAATCTCCCAGGTCAACGGACCTGCTAGTGCCTTATTCCCCTTCGTGTGTATACGCGAGCACAAGAGTAAGTGCGCACGGAAAAGATCATGTAAACCATGTCAAAGGTCGGTGGGTTATAGAAACACGCAAATACCCAGCATGCTGCCCCCAGAATCGACGTATGGCTGCCTGAATGGCGGGGTAAAAACGGTCATTCCACTCGTGCAAAAACATGAGTGAACGTGGGAGTTGCAGCCCATGAACAAAGAAGAATAAGCTGAAGTCTACCCGAGAAGGACTCCGCCTTTCAGGATTAATGCACTTGTCAGAGTCATAACAGACACCTTCTCATCAATATTCATGAAGGCAGCACTCAAACTCGCCCTCTGTGGGGTGACTCCTACCCGTGTATAAAACGGGTAGATCCACCCGGGGTCCTCAGACTGAGTCTCACGTGCAACTGAACTCCTCACGCGTCAGTTCCATCTTCTGAAACACTTTAGCTCCAAACTAAGAACAGGTAAATATTTTACATTTGTAACTTCAACTATCTGATACAGTTTCTGATTTGAAGTAAAACAGGTACGGAACAAATGACTTGTGATATTTTCTGATGTATTGATTTCATGTTTAAAACAAGTCGCGTAAGTCAAAAATACAACATTTAGTCAAGCTGTCGAACTCACGGGATGAAACTGAACGCACTGTATTTTTTCACCAAGACAGTACAGCTTCGTCAATCCCGCGTGAAGGAAATCGCTCACCTCGCACGTGCAAAACGTGGTGATATTGACACGCCAGAATAGCGCGGTAGCGTATTGTGCTAAGCAGGAAAGCGCGCTTTTCTGTATTCTTGTTAACTTTCTGAGCTTGTTTTGAATACAACCTATCATATCTATATGTTTTTGGAATCAAGAAATGATAAAGAATAAGATGAAATCCTTTTTGGATCGATTTCTTAAATTTTAATCGTAAGAGTAATTAATCTATTTTCGTTAATTGTGATCACATTTTAAGAGTAAACATAACATATGTATATATTTTTAGATTCAGAATGTGATGAAGAATACGATGCAATCAATTTTAAATCTGTTTCCGAAAAATCGATTTTAATGACAACTTTAATGAGCAAACTCATTTAATAATTTTTAAGCCTCCAAGCTGAAATGCAATACCAAAGTCCGGGCTTCGTCGAAGATTACTTGACCAAAATTTCAACCAATTTGGTTGAAAAATGAGAGCGTGACAGTGCCGCCTCAACTTTCACGAAAAGCCGGATATGACGTCATCAAAGACATTTATCAAAAAAATGAAAAAAACACGTCTGGAGATACCATATTCAGGATTTATTGTGTCAAGTTTCATGAGGATCGGTCCAGTAGTTTTCTCTGAATCGCTCTACACACACACACACACACACACACACACACACATACACCACACCCTCGTCTCGATTCCTCCCTCTACGTTAAAACATTTTGTCAAAACTTGACTAAATGTAAAAAGAAAAACAAGTCGCGTAAGGCGAAATTACTACATTTAGTCAAGCTGTCGAACTCACGGGATGAAACTGAACGCACTGTATTTTTTCACCAAGACAGTACAGCTTCGTCAATCCCCGCGTGAAGGAAATCGCTCACCTCCCAGATTAGCGCGGTAGCGTATTGTGCTAAGCAGGAAAACGCGCTTTTTACATTTAGTCAAGTTTTGACTAAATGTTTTAACGTAGAGGGGGGAATCGAGACGAGGGTCGTGGTGTATGTGCGTGCGTGCGTGTGTGTGTGTGTCTGTCTGTGTGTGTGTAGAGCGATTCAGACTAAACTACTGGACCGATCTTTATGAAATTTGACATGAGAGTTCCTGGGTATGAAATCCCTGAACGTTTTTTTCATTTTTTTGATAAATGTCTTTGATGACGTCATATCCGGCTTTTCGTGAAAGTTGAGGCGGCACTGTCACGCCCTCATTTTTCAACCAAATTGGTTGAAATTTTGGTCAAGTAATCTTCGACGAAGCCCGGACTTTGGTATTGCATTTCAGCTTGCAGAAAAGCGTGCTATCCTTCTTAGCGCAACTACTATCCCGCTCTTCTTGTCAATTTCACTGCCTTTGCCATGAGCGGTGGACTGACGATGCTACGAGTATACGGTCTTGCTGAAAAATGGCATTGCGTTCAGTTTCATTCTGTGAGTTCGACAGCTACTTGACTAAATGTTGTATTTTCGCCTTACGCGACTTGTTTGTATTCTTGTTAACTTTCTGAGCTTGTTTTGAATACAACCTATCATATCTATATGTTTTTGGAATCAGGAAATGATAAAGAATAAGATGAAATCCTTTTTGGATCGATTTCTTAAATTTTAATCGTAAGACTAATTAATCTTGTTTTGTTAATTGTGATCACATTTTAAGAGTAAACATAACATATGTATATATTTTTAGATTTAGAATGTCATGAAGAATACGATGCAATCAATTTTAGATCTGTTTGCTAAAAATCGATTTTAATGACAACTTTAATGAGCAAACTCATTAATTAATTTTTAAGCCTTCAAGCTGAAATGCAATACTAAAGTGCGGGCTTCGTCGAAGATTACTTGACCAAAATTTCAACCAATTTGGTTGAAAAATGAGAGCGTGACAGTGCCGCCTCAACTTTCACGAAAAGCCGGATATGACGTCATCAAAGACATTAATAAAAAAGATCAAAAAAGTGTCTGGAGATACCATACTCAGAATCTCTCATGTCAAGTTTCATGAAGATCGGTCCAGTAGTTTTCTCTGAATCGCTCTACACACACACAAACACACACACACACACACATACACCACACCCTCGTCTCGATTCCCCCCTCTACGTTAAAACATTTAGTCAAAACTTGACTAAATGTAAAAAGAAAAACAAGTCGCGTAAGGCGAAATTACTACATTTAGTCAAGCTGTGGAACTCACAGAATGAAACTGAACGCACTGCATTTTTTCACAATGACCGTAGTCCGCCGCTTGTGCATAACGGAGTGAAACTGACGAGCCTGTTCAGCGCGGTAGTGGTTTCGCTGTGCTGCATAGCACGCTTAATTGTACCTCTCTTCGTTTTAACTTTCTGAGCGTGTTTTTAATCCAAACATATCATATCAATATATGTTTTTGGAATCAGAAACCGACAAGGGGAGCCGAGAGGTAACGCACTTGCGCTCGGAAGCGAGAGGTTGCGAGTTCGACCCTGGGTCAGGGCGTTAGCAATTTTCTCCCCCCTTTCCTAACCTAGGTGGTGGGTTCAAGTGCTAGTCTTTCGGATGAGACGAAAAACCGAGGTCCCTTCGTGTACACTTCATTGGGGTGTGCACGTTAAAGATCCCACGATTGACAAAAGGGTCTTTCCTGGCAAAATTGTATAGGCATAGATAAAAAAAAAATGTCCACCAAAATACCCGTGTGACTTGGAATAATAGACCGTGAAAAGTAGGATATGCGCCGAAATGGCTGCGATCTGCTGGCCGATGTGAATGCGTGATGTATTGTGTAAAAAAATTCCATCTCACACGGCATAAATAAAAATCCCTGCGCCTTGAATATGTGCGCGATATAAATTGCATAAAATAAAAAAATAAAAATAAAAAAATAAATCCCTGCGCTTAGAACTGTACCCACGGAATACGCGCGATATAAGCCTCATATTGATTGATTGAAGGAATAAGTTGAAATTGTTTTTAAATCGATTTCGGAAATTTAATTTTGATCATAACTTTTATATTTTTAATTTTCAGAGCTTGTTTTTAATCTAAATATAACATATTTATGTTCTGCGCGAGGTAAGAATCCGGTACCATTCTAGAATGGACCGGGTCCAGGTTGGAATTCCAACCCTGCGCAAGTACAGAGGTGCCATTCTAGAATGGTACGGTTTCACCAGTCGCCGGCGAAAGTCAAGGGGGCCGTAATGTTTGTAGGTAAGACAGAGTTGTCTTCCCTTGAATTATCTCCACCTGCACCTTCCCTTTGATAAAATGGGGCTGATTTGTCTACCCCTGAAAAAAATCCTTTGGCGATCTTGCGATGTCATGTCATGTCAAGAAAGTTGACACTCCTGAGTACGCAATAAACAAAGGCAGACCATAGCAAGGGGGACTACCAGAGCGGTAATGTTTGCAGGGCAGTTGTTTTTGTGATGAGAGCCGGTTGCGGCCGCTTGCAATGTCAGCGCTGTCTCCCTCTCGGAAATGTCCGGTTTTTTGACAATTTTTTTGACAGACAGACAGACAGACAGACGGTCAGACCGACTAACCGACAGACAGACCAACAGAAGGACAGAGTGAGTTATAGAGCTGTTGTCACAGGTTTAAAAAAAGTTGACATTAACAAAAACAGAAATCAACAACAACTTTTGTCTGGTTTTATAATATTATGGGAAAACATTGAAAGCAATTCATAGTAGTAGTACTACCACAACAAATACTCTCAAAGGGGAATTCCATGCCTAAAAGTTTGACAGTTTTTATTTAATCTATCAGAATGCCTACCTTCCAAACTGTGATATGCCCACGTTTCAAACTCCTACAACCCTGCATTACTACTGCACAAAAGAACAAAGTTCCAAGAATTATATCCTGGTGCACATTTATTTGTAGAGGAAGTACCAATCATTCAAGAGAGTTCACTTGATTTACAAATGGATTAGAGGTCTGTCATTTCCAAGCAACTGAATTGTAGCTTAAAATCAGTGAATACCCTTTATTTCTGACCAAGCCTCATTGCAATGACAGTCAATTAATTTTTCTCTCCAAAATCACAACATTATACCATGTCATACTTTCAAATAACCTCTAATTGCCCTTGAAAAAAATACAGGCTCCTGACGTTCTCAGTGCCCAGTGACGGCAGAGATTGACGAATTGCAATTCAACCGTGTAGCAAGATGACACCACTTGAGCCAGAGGTCAACTAATGATTAGTAATGACATTCCAATTCACAGCATCTTGATTGACAAGCTTGATTTTCCGTAATAACTGTGGAAAGTCAGAATTTTCAAAAATGTTCCCTGAAAAGCATAAATACTCGAAGCTCAGCGTTCACAAATGAATCAAATGAAAGAATGAAATCGATGATTAGATGCCACAAGACCTTATGTCGAAATACAAACGCCAGTTATGGGATGATATGTCATTTTGGAGAAAACAGAGACGATTTTCTACAGAAACTAGCCTCGCCTTTGCCGATTTTCGTGGGGCCCACCGCAGCCAATTGCTTTCGTTGTGGTCGGCGCTCATAACGAGGGGTTTGCTATGGCTGCGAGTCTTGTGGTCAAAGCAGCACCGTTCTTAAGGGGCGCATGCCTCATAGAACGTTAAAGCTAGTTAAAAAAAAAAATAAAAAAAAAGCCTTTCCCTCGCTCAAACTATATAGTCATATTATATATCGATACAAAGCTAAAGACTTTATCTTCACAATTCAGAAGACCAACTTCATGTATATGAATAAGATTAAAAGTTACAAGCGAGATCGGCAAAACACTGTCAGTCCGGAAATTTCCGTTCGTAGCGATCAGTGCTGAGTGTCTCTCAAAATCGTAATCACTTTCAGAACATCACAATCCCAATTCACGATGTCTTTGAGTAAAGTGTAAAAAACCCGAAAAAAAACCCCAACCAAACACACAAAAAACAAAAACAAACAGAAAATCCACATTTGTGGCTTTGGCTGTGTGATAGTCTAACTGAAATGACTATTCCAACTTGGACCCAAATTCCAACCTTGCGCACGGCCGATTCTAGAATGGACCAGCAACAAGGGTACCATTCTAGAATGGCACCCCTGTACTTGCGCAGGGTTAGAATTCCAACTTGGACCCGGTCCACTCTAGAATGGAACCGGATTCTAACTTCGCGCAGAACATTTATATGTTTTTGGAATCAGAAAATTATGTACAATAAGATGAACGTAAATTTGGATCGTTTTATATAAAAACAAATTATTACAATTTTCAGATTTTTAATGACCAAAGTCATTAATTAATTTTTAAGCCACCAAGCTGAAATGCAATACCGAAGTCCGGCCTTTGTCGAAGATTGCTTTACAAAAATTTGAATCAATTTGATTGAAAAATGAGGGTGTGACAGTGCCGCCTCAACTTTTCCAAAAAGCCGGATATGACGTCATCAAAAGTATTTATCGAAAGTCCGGGGATATCATTCCCAGGAACTCTCATGTCAAAGTTCATAAAGATCGGTCCAGTAGTTTGGTATTGTAATAATACATTAGGACTTTTAAAACCAATGCACATTAAAACATCGAATTCAATTCATCATACAATACAGGCATTAATACTATTAGTTAACTTTTTATAAACAACAACCAGATACACATATGATCCTCTAGAAGGTTTAACAAATCGCGTAAGGCGAAATTACTAAATTTAGTCAAGCTGTGTGGAACTCACAGAATGAAACTGAACGTAGTCCGCCGCTAGTGCAAAAGGCAGTGAAAGTGACGAGCCTGTTTGGCGCGGTAGCGATTGCGCTGTGCTTCATAGCACGCTTTACTGTACCTCTCTTCGTTTTAACTTTCTGAGCGTGTTTTTAATCCAAACATATCATATCTATATGTTTTTGGAATCAGGAACCGACAAGGAATAAGATGAAAGTGTTTTTAAAACGATTTCGGAAATTTAATTTTGATCATAATTTTTATATTTTTAATTTTCAGAGCTTGTTTTTAATCCAAATATAACAAATGTATATGTTTTTGGAATCAGAAAATGACGAAGAATAAGATGAAATTGTTTTTGGATCGTTTAATAAAAAAATAATTTTAATTACAAGTTTCCGATTTTTAATGACCAAACTCACTCATTAGTTTTTAAGCCACCAAACTGAAATGCAATACCAAACCCCGGCCTTTGTCGAAGATTGCTTTGCCAAAATTTCAATCAATTTAATGAAAAAATGAGGGTGTGACAGTGCCGCCTCAACTTTTACAAAAAGCCGGATATGACGTCATCAAAGGTATTTATCGAAAAAATGAAAAAAACCTCCGGGGATATCATACCCAGGAACTCTCATGTCAAATTTCATAAAGATCGGCCCAGTAGTTTAGTCTGAATCGCTCTACACACACACAGAGACAGACAGACAGACAGACAGACAGACAGACAGACAGACACACACACACACACACACACACACACACACACACACACACACACACACACACACACACACACACACACACACACACACACACACACACATACACCACGACCCTCGTCTCGATTCCCCCCTCTATGTTAAAACATTTAGTCAAAACTTGACTAAATGTAACAAGTCGCGTAAGGCGAAAATACAATATTTAGTCAAGTAGCTGTCGAACTCACAGAATGAAACTGAACGCAATGCCATTTTTCAGCAAGACCGTATACTCGTAGCATCGTCAGTCCACCGCTCATGGCAAAGGCAGTGAAATTGACAAGAAGAGCGGGGTAGTAGTTGCGCTAAGAAGGATAGCACGCTTTTCTGTACCTCTCTTTGTTTTAACTTTCTGAGCGTGTTTTTAACCCAAACATATCATATCTATATGTTTTTGGAATCAGGAACCGACAAGGAATAAGATGAAAGTGTTTTTAAATTGATTTCGACAATTTAATTTTGATAATAATTTTTATATATTTAATTTTCAGAGCTTGTTTTTAATCCGAATATAACATATTTATATGTTTTGGGAATCAGAAAATGATGGAGAATAAGATAAACGTAAATTTGGATCGTTTTATAAATTTTTATTTTTTTTTACAATTTTCAGATTTTTAATGACCAAAGTCATTAATTAATTTTTAAGCCACCAAGCTGAAATGCAATACCGAAGTCCGGGCTTCGTCGAAGATTACTTGACCAAAATTTCAACCAATTTGGTTGAAAAATGAGGGCGTGACAGTGCCGCCTCAACTTTCACGAAAAGCCGGATATGACGTCATCAAAGACATTTATCCAAAAAATGAAAAAAACGTTCGGGGATTTCATACCCAGGAACTCTCATGTCAAATTTCATAAAGATCGGTCCAGTAGTTTAGTCTGAATCGCTCTACACACACACACACACACACACACACACACACGCACACAGACACACACACACACACACGCACATACACCACGACCCTCGTTTCGATTCCCCCTCGATGTTAAAATATTTAGTCAAAACTTGACTAAATATAAAAACAACCAGTCAACAAGCTAACTTATCATTCAGCACATTCACTCACAAGTCACATGCACGCATTACACCACAGCTTCAATGTCCTAATTACTTTGTTCAATTTAGTAAAAGGCAGATTTGTACAGGTGAGTCTTCAGTTTAATCCTAAATGATGGTAGTGAAGGAGACTGGCGGACTGCTAGGGGAAGTGAGTTCCAGACTGTAGGGACTTGGAATCGGTGAGGATCTTTGTCCAGCTGATTTTAGTTTAGTTCTAGGGACTGTGAGGAGCAGCTGGGATGAGGACCTGAGGGACCTAGTTGGAGAGTACTTTGTCAGTTCTGATGACAAGTAAGGAGGGAGGGTGCCATGAAAGTAGTTGAAAGCGAGAGTGCCCTGCAGCTTGCACTGTATTCTCTGTTGCACTGGAAGCCAGTGGAGATGATTCAGCAGTGGTGTAGCATGATCCCTGCGCTTCTTTCGGAGTATTACCTGTGTGTGTGTGTGTGTGTGTGTGTGTGTGTGTGTGTGTGTGTGTGTGTGTGTGTGTGTGTGTGTGTGTGTGTGTGTGTGTGTGTGTGTGTGTGTGTGTGTGTGTGTGTGTGTGTGTGTGTGTGTGTGTGTGTGTGTGTGTGTGTGTGTGTGTGTGTGTGTGTGTGTGTGTGTGTGTGTGTGTGTGTGTGTGTGTGTGTGTGTGTGTGTGTGTGTGTGTGTGTGTGTGTGTGTGTGTGTGTGTGTGTGTGTGTGTGTGTGTGGTGTGTGTGTGTGTGTGTGTGTGTGTGTGTGTGTGTGTGTGTGTGTGTGTGTGTGTGTGTGTGTGTGTGTGTGTGTGTGTGTGTGTGTGTGTGTGTGTGTGTGTGTGTGTGTGTGTGTGTGTGTGTGTGTGTGTGTGTGTGTGTGTGTGTGTGTGTGTGTGTGTGTGTGTGTGTGTGTGTGTGTGTGTGTGTGTGTGTGTGTGTGTGTGTGTGTGTGTGTGTGTGTGTGTGTGTGTGTGTGTGTGTGTGTGTGTGTGTGTGTGTGTGTGTGTGTGTGTGTGTGTGTGTGTGTGTGTGTGTGTGTGTGTGTGTGTGTGTGTGTGTGTGTGTGTGTGTGTGTGTGTGTGTGTGTGTGTGTGTGTGTGTGTGTGTGTGTGTGTGTGTGTGTGTGTGTGTGTGTGTGTGTGTGTGTGTGTGTGTGTGTGTGTGTGTGTGTGTGTGTGTGTGTGTGTGTGTGTGTGTGTGTGGTGTGTGTGTGTGTGTGTGTGTGTGTGTGTGTGTGTGTGTGTGTGTGTGTGTGTGTGTGTGTGTGTGTGTGTGTGTGTGTGTGTGTGTGTGTGTGTGTGTGTGTGTGTGTGTGTGTGTGTGTGTGTGTGTGTGTGTGTGTGTGTGTGTGTGTGTGTGTGTGTGTGTGTGTGTGTGTGTGTGTGTGTGTGTGTGTGTGTGTGTGTGTGTGTGTGTGTGTGTGTGTGTGTGTGTGTGTGTGTGTGTGTGTGTGTGTGTGTGTGTGTGTGTGTGTGTGTGTGTGTGTGTGTGTGTGTGTGTGTGTGTGTGTGTGTGTGTGTGTGTGTGTGTGTGTGTGTGTGTGTGTGTGTGTGTGTGTGTGTGTGTGTGTGTGTGTGTGTGTGTGTGTGTGTGTGTGTGTGTGTGTGTGTGTGTGTGTGTGTGTGTGTGTGTGTGTGTGTGTGTGTGTGTGTGTGTGTGTGTGTGTGTGTGTGTGTGTGTGTGTGTGTGCAGGTGTAGGACCAACTGATCATGAGGGGACTGTTGCTACTAGCTCTGGTGGCTTTGGTCATCGCCACTGTCCAGGCTTCCACGTGAGAAAAAATGTTTGTTTGTCTGTCTATCTACATGTCATCATTCTTTCATAGCAAAATTCTCTCTCTCTCACTCTTTCTTATCCCTCGGTAATAAAGTTTTTGAGTTTGAGTTCGAGTTCTCTCTGTCTCTGTCTCTCATTCACTCTCTCTCTCTCTCTCTCTCTCTCTCTCTCTCTCTCTCTCTCTCTCTCTCTCTCTCTCTCTCTCTCTCTCTATGAATAACCACATAATGTGTGCTCTTCATGCCTTTTCTTCATCATCATCGATTACGACACATTCGGTCGTCAACAGCTGTATATTACTTGTGTCCACTCTGCGCAAACAAGACCGGAGATGAAATTCCTTTTTATTTTAAATGTCCAAAATATGCTGGTATTCGTGAGTACTACATACCTGCAAAATATTACAACCGTCCGACAAGCTTTAAACTGGCGCTACTTCTAGCGACACCAAACAGATCAATATCACTTAGACTTGCAACCTTCATCATGAACGCGTTTAAAATACGCAGTGAGTGGGGACAGTGAATATGAGATATTGCACGATCTTGTTTTATGTGTATGCTATTTTTGTTGTTTTTGTCGATTGCTTAAAAAATAGTAATAATGTTTTGTTTTTTGAAAACGTCAATGCGATGCTATGTATCAGAGATGCAACGATTATGCATATAACTGCTTGCAGATTTGCGTGTGGAAGGGCATGTGAAGGGATAGATGGAGGGATGAATAGATGGATGACGGATGAATGGTCGGACAGACAGACGGATGATTAGATGGATGGATGACAGAGGGACATGAGATGGATAGAAGGATGGATGATGGATGGTTGGCTGGCTGGCTGGATGGATGGATGGATGGATGGACGGAAGGATGACAGAGAGACATGAGTGAAGTGTGACAGAGACTGGATTTTGTGCTGATGCATTACTGTCCTTTTT
>NC_090259.1:40798360-40800860 GCF_037325665.1 Littorina saxatilis | reverse complement strand
ACAAGAAATGTCAGGTGTTATCAAACAAGAAATGTCAGGTGTTATCAAACAAGAAATGTCAGCTGTTATCAAACAAGAAATGTCAGCTGTTATCAAACAAGAAATGTCAGGTGTTATTAAACAAGAAATGTCAGCTGTTATCAAACAAGAAATGTCAGGTGTTATCAAACAAGAAATGTCAGCTGTTATCAAACAAGAAATGTCAGGTGTTATCAAACAAGAAATGTCAGCTGTTATCAAACAAGAAATGTCAGGTGTTATCAAACAAGAAATGTCAGCTGTTATCAAACAAGAAATGTCAGGTGTTATCAAACAAGAAATGTCAGGTGTTATCAAACAAGAAATGTCAGGTGTTATCAAACAAGAAATGTCAGGTGTTATCAAACAAGAAATGTCAGGTGTTATCAAACAAGAAATGTCAGGTGTTATCAAACAAGAAATGTCAGGTGTTATCAAACAAGAAATGTCAGGTGTTATCAAACAAGAAATGTCAGCTGTTATCAAACAAGAAATGTCAGGTGTTATCAAACAAGAAATGTCAGGTGTGCAAGCACGATTGTGTAACTTTTGTTTTAGGCCAAAAAAAAAATAGGTCTGTTTACGGTAACCCGACCGACCCTAGTTTTTTCGCGCGACCCTAGACTTTTTTTTGGCATTTGGAAAAAAAACAAAAAAACAAAAACTGTTTTTTTGGCAAAATTACGTAAAAATATGGTTTTTTGGAAAAAAAAAGAAAAAAAAAATCCCGACCTACCGACCCTATTTTTTTGGCCTGTGTTACCGTAAACAGTCCTATTTTTTTTTTGCCTTAAAACAAGATCATACAACATAGGGACGAATATATAAGCACTTTAAATATGGACACGAAACCTTAAGCAACAGCCACGCTGAATCATGAGTCTCCTTGGACGATTCAAATTACAACAACAACAACTAAACACACAAAAAGAGAAAAAAAAGAACAAGAACAAGAACAAGAACAACAACAACAACAACAACAGCAACAGCAGCAGCAGCAGCAATAACAGCGAACAACAAAATAAACATTTACTATAATTTTTTCTAGGGGCGGGGATATAGCTCAGTTGGTAGCGCGCTGGATTTGTATTCAGTTGGCCGCTGTCAGCGCGAGTTCGATCCCAGGTTCGGCGGAAATTTATTTCACAGAGTCAACTTTGTGTGCAGACTCTCTTCGGTGTCCGAACCACCCCCCGTGTATACTACATTGGGTGTGCACGTTAAAGATCCCACGATTGACAAAAGGGTCTTTTCTGGCAAAATTGCTTAGGCACAGTTAATAATTGTCTACCTATACCCGTGTGACTTGGAATAAGGCCGTGAAAAGTAAATATGCGCCGACATGGCTGCAATCTACTGGCCGTATAAAATTTCATCTCACACGGCATCACTGCTGAGCGCCTAGAACTCTACCCACGGAATATGCGCGATATAAGCCTCATTGATTGATTGATTAAAGAAGTTTAAACAATTTTCAGGATGAAAGTCGTGTTTCATTTCATTGCTTGTTATTCTCTCAGGCGCCAGGTGTTTTGTTCCGCAGAACTTTCAATTTATTGCACATGTCGTAAGCATTTAGAGCGCTAAGTCCCCTTTGTTTCTCACATCTAAACAAGCTTGCAATTTCTGTTTTCTTTCCAATAGATGCAGTTACAGAAGTACCAGAAGCTGTGGCTTCTGGAATTGGCGAAGGTGTTCTTAGTAAGTGTGATCCACATTTCTGATTAGTAAGGCCAACAAAAAAAAATAGGTCTGTTTACGGTAACCCGACCGACCCTATTTTTTTCGCGCGACCCTAGACTTTTTTTTTGGCATTTGGGGGGAAAAAAAACCAACAAAATCTTTTGGTTTTTTTTGCAAAATAACGTAAAAATATGGTTTTTTGGGGAAAAAAAAAAAATAATTAATCCCGACCTACCGACCCTATTTTTTGGGCCTATGTTACCGTAAACAGACCTATTTTTTTTTTGCCTATGCATAATTAAGCGCACAGTCCTGCCCAAGAACATGAACAAGAACAAATACTTTATTACATAGGTAATTACAAAATGCACTGAATATTCTTTGCACCCCGCAGTTAATGTCTGGAAGGAATTACGGGTTACTGGATTCAGTTGAAATACACGTTTGTTAATGTTTTAATTCTTTCTTTCTTTATTTGGTGTTTAACGTCGTTTTCAACCACGAAGGTTATATCGCGACGAAATGTTTTAATCAATAAGTCAGTTTACTGAAACGTTTTAATGCGAATTTGTAAATTGCAGAAAAGTACATGTATGCATACAGTTTACAAGTGAATCATCTCTGGACTTGAGTTCTTAGAATTGCTTTCGAGTCTGACAATATGCATGATCAAAGCTATGTAACTCTCGTGTCTAAGTTTCTTGCTTCAAAGGTTTTTTTTTACTGCAACATTAGCTTAATACAGATATTAGCTTTAATCGTCTTTGTTCTAGCTACCTTGACAATATTATGCACAGTG
>NC_090259.1:40780860-40793360 GCF_037325665.1 Littorina saxatilis | reverse complement strand
CAGTGAGCGGGAGGTCGTGGGTTCGAACCCCGGCCGGGTCATACCTAAGACTTTAAAATTGGCAATCTAGTGGCTGCTCCGCCTGGCGTCTGGCATTATGGGGTTAGTGCTAGGACTGGTTGGTCCGGTGTCAGAATAATGTGACTGGGTGAGACATGAAGCCTGTGCTGCGACTTCTGTCTTGTGTCACAGTGTGGCGCACGTTAAATGTCAAAGCAGCTCCGCCCTGATATCACCCTTCGTGGTGACTGGGCGTCAAGCAAACAAACAAACAAACAAACAAACAAACAAACAAACAAACAAACAAACAAACAAACAAACAAACAAACAAACAAACAGTGTGAGGTGGCAGCTCATGGTCGATGCCTGCTGATTTTTGAGTAACTTTGTTTGCTGCATGACCTTCATTTCGACATTTGGATGAAGTGTTGAAGTGACTGTAGGCTAACCATAACATTTCATGACCGGTCCCTAACTTTTTTTTAGGGACTGTACTCTGCCAATTGCTTGAAGCCATTCCTTCAGTCCGATGATGTTGAAATGAGACACTGCAACACTCTGAACCACTTACTAGGGAGAAGCAACATCTTGTAGCCATCAAACTGCCCTTGCTTAATCCAAGTCGCTCCCTTTTCACGATAGGGGCATGCTGTTTCATTGCATTATTTTGTCAGTGTGTCATTTTACAAACACAAATTTGTGAGCTCAGTTTGTAACTGGAACCCTGTTGTAGCACGTGCATTACTGGTTTTTGGCTTGGCATGTCTTGCACCGATTTCATAGGACTTTGAAAACTGACCCCTTTCTAAAGAAAATATCACTTTTCCGCTTGTTTAGCATGACACAGTAACACTGCCTGCCAAAATGTTTCCTAGAGCAAGACTCACTGCCCTTTTGTTAACTCAAAAAGTGACGTTTCAATCAAATTGTCAAACCCTTATTTTTTGGCGAATATTTTCTAGATTGGGAACATTTCATGACCGGTCCCTAACTTTTTTTTAAAGAGTATGCATATGATTTTATCGTTATTTGAAAACTTGAACAACTCAGGTATGCACCGTCATTAGTGTGTGTACGTTCTTGCAAACGAACTTTTGTACGGAAAGTTTCTTCGAGTACATCGTTGCTGTGGAAACGGGTGTAAATGGCGGCCATGAATATGGATATACGAGGAGTGTTATAACTTGAGTTTTGGGTGTCAATGTGTTTAGCACTGACCAGTGAAGTCACGCGATCATTTTCAGTTAACGGTGGATGGACGGACTATGCCGAGCAGTCCCGTACAGCTTGCACCAAGTCATGCGGAACCGGAAGCCAGATCGCCACCAGTGTGCGCAGTTGCACCAACCCAGCTCCTGCCCATGGCGGCCGTTCCTGTTCCGGTTCGGGCAGTAAGCAGGATACCGTCAGCTGCAACACCCATCCTTGTCCCAGTGAGTAATCTATGAAAGGCCAAAACTGACTCTTCACCGGGAAAATTAAAAAAAAATGTGTCAAAGTTCGCAATCATTGTTGATGTTGAACTTGTTGATGTTGTTCAATGATGAATTTTAAGCAAAGTTAAACCAAAAATTACAAATTACTAACGCAATTTCCTTAAAAAATACTATTGTTAGTCTGAAAAATCGATTCATCCAAAACGCCACACTCTGCACAGAGCGCATGAAGGCTGTTGATTGTTTGTGTGTCTCCAAGTGGAGGGCTGGCCTTGCCCCATGTAGATGTCTAGCCAGTTAAAACACGAAGAACTGTGCATTTATGGCACTTAGCACGTAACATATTATTTTATTTGTATTTGAAGAGTTGAACAACACATGTATATGCACCATCGTAAACAAAACCCCCATCAATATCAAATGTCACACACAAAATGGGGCGAAAATGGGGAGAAATGTCACCAGGAAAATGGAGCGAAGTGGGGCAAAAATGGGGCGAAGTGACTCTGGGGCGATATAGCTTGGGGCAAAAGGGAATTGGAAATGGGGCGAAATGAAAATGGAGCGAAATGGATGGCTACCATCATGGTTCAAGTGTGTGTATGTTCTTGCAAACGAGATTTCTACGGAACCTTTCGTCGAGAACACCGTTGCTGTGGAAACGGGAGTAAGTTACGGCCATGTTGGATATAAGAGGAATGTTGTAACTTGCCGATCTTTTGAGTTTCGGGTGTCAATGGGTTAAGCACTGAATAGTGAAGTCACGTGATCGTTTTCAGTTAACGGTGGATGGACGGACTTTGCCGAGCAGTCCCGTACAGCTTGCACCAAGTCATGCGGAAACGGAAGCCAGATCGCCACCAGTGTGCGCACGTGCACCAGCCCCGCTCCTGCCCATGGCGGCCGTTCCTGTTCCGGTTCGAGCAGTAAACAGGATACCCTCAGCTGCAACACCCATCCTTGTCCCAGTGAGTAAACTATGGAAGGCCAAAACTGACTCTACACCGGTAAATATTAAATAAAAAAGGGTGTAAGCTCTCAAATATTGTTGATGTTGAACTTGTTGGTGTTGTTCAATTATGAATGTCAAGCAAAGCTAAAGCAAAAATGTCTTGTACTTTACTGGTAACAATCTCATAGTACGGAAACTGATATCGGCAACGGCCGGGTCAAACAAACGGGTGGATATTTGGCGTGACCGATTGTTATTTATACAATGTTATAACAGCGTTTCATACCCGCTGTGACTGTTGCATTTGTTTTGTTTGTCATATTTTTAATTTCTTTTAACAAAATGACAAGTTTCGGTGTCAGTAATGATATCCACTTGCATGTTATACAACTTACTTAACTCTTTCAACACACCCAATTTTGACACATTTCCAAAAAATATCATTAAATATCTGATGCACTTACATGTGAACCATCACAGATACTGTCAGGCTTTTACACACAGTACAAACACCCTTTAATTTAAACACTCACCGCTTGAGAACATCTTAGGTGCCCTCCGTAAAGAGCGAGCAATTTTCAAAGAATTTATTTTTGTGTGGTTTATCTTACCCCTGAGCCATCGTGAACCCATGTGATCCAGTTTCCTTTTTTTTCACAATGTAGTCGTCAGTTTGTGATTCCCAATGCGACTCGCTGTAAGCTTATCTGCAATAGCACGTTATTATGTACCTCTGAATCTAAAGGCACCAAACGGCTGTGATTCACACGAACTCTAGCGATGGCTTTTGACTGTGCAGAGGAACTGGCGATAGGCATTACAGTCGTCTGCTACGAGAGCCACGACCTTGCGTGACCCTGCATCCGGGCTTTTCTTTTTTCAAACTTTCAAAACTTCGAATTGTACTGATCTTGTCTTGCTGAAAAAAGAATTCTTTTATGATTTAAGAATGTTTGTGTAACAAGCTGTCAATTTATTATTTAGATTTTAAAAGTTAGATCTAGCGCCAAAACGCACCGTCCGATTTTGTTATCAGACAATCCGCAAAATTAATTCTTTGAAAATTGCTCGCTCTTTACGTAGGGCACTTAGGATGTTCAGAAGCGGTGAATGTGTAAATGACGGGGTGTTTGTACTGTGTGTAAAACCCTGACAGTATCTGTGATGGTTTACGGGAGGCGTACTGTGCCTTTAACGCCATTTCCTTAAAAAACAAACAAACTATCATTAGCCTGCAACATCAATTTATCAAAAACGTCCCACTCTGCACATAAAGCACACAGGCTGTTAATTATGTGTGTGTCTCCAAGTGGAGGGGTGGCCTTACCGCATGTCGATGCCTAGCCCGTTTAAACAAGAAACACTTTGCATTTGATGCACGTAGCACTAAAAATAATTAAGAATTTATTTTTAATTTGAAGATTTGAACAACTCATGTATGCATCATGTGTGTCTGTTCTT
Organism: Littorina saxatilis; assembly: GCF_037325665.1. NCBI lineage: Eukaryota > Metazoa > Mollusca > Gastropoda > Littorinimorpha > Littorinidae > Littorina > Littorina saxatilis. Next base: position 40,789,511 of record NC_090259.1, on the reverse strand, counting down.
GCGAACGAGATTCCTACGAAAAGTTTGGTCGAGTACACCGTTGCTGTGGAAACGGGTGTAAATGACGGCCATGTTTGATATATGAGGAGGGTTGCAACTTGCTAATCTCTTGAGTTTTGTGTGTCAATGTGCTTAGCACTGACCAGTCAAGTCACGCGATCGTTTTCAGTTAACGGTGGATGGACGGACTATGCCGAGCAGTCCCGTACAGCTTGCACCAAGTCATGCGGAACCGGAAGCCAGATCGCCACCAGTGTGCGCACGTGCACCAATCCAGCTCCTGCCCATGGCGGCCGTTCCTGTTCCGGTTCGAGCAGTAAGCAGGATACCGTCAGCTGCAACACCCATCCTTGTCCCAGTGAGTAATCTATGGAAGGCCAAAACTGATTCTTCATCGGTAAAATAAAAAAAGGCTTTAAAGTTCTGAAAAATAGTTGATGTTAACGCCACCCTTCGTCTCCCGTAAAACGATTGTTATATTTACAATATGTGAACGGCGTTTCCGTGACTGTTGTTTTCTTTGTCCTATTTTAAATTCTTGTTACAAAATAACCGGTTTCGGTGACAGCAATGATTTCCACTTGAATGTTGTACAAACGCCATTTCCTTTAAGTTTTTTGTTTGTTTGTTTGCTTAACGCCCAGCCGACCACTTGACGAAGGGCCATATCAGGGCGGTGCTGCTTTGACATATAACGTGCGCCACACACAAGACAGAAGTCGCAGCACAGGCTTCATGTCTCACCCAGTCACATTATTCTGACACCGGACCAACTAGCACTAACCCCATAATGCCAGACGCCAGGCGGATCAGCCACTAGATTGCCAATTTTAAAGTCTTAGGTATGACCCTGCCGGGGTTCGAACCCACGACCTCCCGATCACGGGGCGGACGCCTTACCACTAGGCCACCGTGCCGGTCTTCCTTTCTTTTAAGTTAAAACGATACTATCGTTAGTCTGAAAAATCGATTCATCCAAAACGTCACACTCTGCACAGAACGCATGCAGGCTGTTGATTCTTTGTGTGTCTCCAAGTGAAGGGCTGGCCTTGCCCCATGTAGATGCCTAGCCAGTTTAAGCATAGAAGAACTGTGCATTTAATATAAATTGCCTCCATCAAATGTTATTTGTGAACAATTCAGATTTTTTTCTCTCTATTTTAAAGCAATGCAATCAACATACTTAGGTAGACAACGTGTGAAAAGACCTGTTTACATGATTTATTTTCCTTTTCGGAGGATATTAATATACAATTTACTGTTTAAAAAAAAAGGCTTCAAATTGTCTCCCTTGAACAAACACTTTTGCATACAATTTGTTTTCACTTAGTGGTATATTTAAGGCTGTATCAAGGAAAAATAGACCCCCCAAAATATTGAAAAAAGTCTTAGATGTATTTACCTTTTAATAAAAAGAAAAATTGTGTTTTATTTTATCTTATAAGTGATAAATATAAGAGGAGTGTTGTAACTCGCCGATCTCTTGAGTTTCGGGTGTCAATGGGTTAAGCACTGAACAGTGAAGTCACGTGATCGTTTTCAGTTAACGGTGGATGGACGGACTATGCCGAGCAGTCCCGTACAGCTTGCACCAAGTCATGCGGAAACGGAAGCCAGATCGCCACCAGTGTGCGCACGTGCACCAGCCCAGCTCCTGCCTATGGGGGCACTTCCTGTTCCGGTTCGAGCAGTAAACAGGATACCCTCAGCTGCAACACCCATCCTTGTCCCAGTAAGTGACTATGGAAGGCCAAAACTGACTCTTCACCGGTAAAAATAAAAGGTGTCAAAGTTCTCAGTTATTGTTGATGTTCAACATGTTGGTGTTGTTCAATGATGAATGTTAAGCAAAGCAAAAGCAAAAGTGTCTGGTACTTTCCTTGTAAATATCTCAAAGTTTGAAGACTTGAACAACTGATGTATGCACCCTCGACTGTGTGTATGTTCTTGCAAACGACATTCCTACGGAAAGTTTCGTTGAGTACACCGTTGCTGTGGAAACGGGTGGAAACTACGGCCATGTTGGATATAAGACAGGGGTTGTAGCTTGCTAATCTCTTGAGTTTCGGGTGTCAATGTGTTCAGCACTGAACAGTGAAGTCACGTGATCGTTTTCAGTTAACGGTGGATGGACGGACTTTGCCGAGCAGTCCCGTACAGCTTGCAGCAAGTCATGTGGAACCGGAAACGAGATCGCCACTCATGTGCGCACGTGCACCAACCCCGCTCCTGCCCATGGCGGCACTTCCTGTTCCGGTTCGAGCAGTATGCAGACCACCCACAGCTGCAACACCCATCCTTGTCCCAGTAAGTAAACTATGGAAAGCAAATAGTGACTCCATTCCAGTAAAATATAAATGTGTGTGTGTATGTGTATGTGTGCAGAGCAATTCCAGGAAAACTACCGGACAGATCTTTATAAACATTGGTTTGTGCAAAATATGTCTCATGTTGACATACTTCGCCGAAACAAGCTCTACCTGTCTCGGTTAACGGGTTTTGGCTAACCAGGTGTTTGTAGTTTCGACGACGACTGATCCTAGATTTTCAGTGTCGATCTTTTAGTTTTAGAGCGACACATCACCTAAATAGTTTGACCTCGCTTGACGCGACATGTTTGTTTCTGTGTTTTCAGTCGACGGAGTCTGGACGGACTGGAGCGACTGGGACAGCACCACTAAGTGCACGGTGCTGTGCGGAAGTGGAGAGAAGGACCAGACACGTGACCGCTCCTGCACCAATCCTGCCCCTCGCTATGGCGGCCGCGCATGCGCAGGAGAGGATCGACAGAACCAAACTGTTGCCTGCAATACTGACGACTGTGGAGGTATGATAAGGCTGTCAAACTGTCTGCCTGTCTGTATGTCTCTTCTCAACTAAGATTACACCCCCCTCCCGGCAAACAAAAATAAGAAGAAGAAGAAGAAGAAGAAGAAGAAGAAGAAGAAGAAGAAGAAGAAGAAGAAGAAGAAGAAGAAGAAGAAGAAGAAGAAGAAGAAGAAGAAGAAGGAAAAAAAAAGTAAAAACCTCCAGAAGTCTGAAAATAAATCAAGTCTTTAAAAGCAGAAAGTTGAAGATGGAAATAAACGTACAGAGAATACAACCAGAAAATCAGGAGAGCAAGATCTTAAAAAAGTGGTGGGGTGAGGTGTCGTTCAATCGATTTTTTAACCCATTAATGCCTAGCGTCCTCGTATGAGGACGCTTTCATTTTAGGCATTTCTTTCAGTGCCAATAAGTGTGTGACCAAGTTTGACAGTACACACATATCAAGGGAGAGTATTCGCAAGCAAAAATTGGTTGCTAGAGTTTCCTCCCTTCCATAGCTTCCATCAGCGGCCATTTTGGACCCCACACGTGTTGTGTCAAGCCAGCATAATGCCACCACCTAGAAGGTAAGGCCATACCTCGTTCAGTTTTTACTTTTTTAATAACATTACATAAGTGAAATTGGTCCTTAATACAATGTTTAGAGATAATTTTTTTATTTTTTCTAAATGTTTTGTATTTTAGTGATAGTGACTGATCAAAGCGGCGTCCTCGTATGAGGACGCTAGGCACGAATGGGTACAGGTTTTTATAGTCACTTTGCATAATACTTGCTGAGCATAATAGTCACTCAGTGTGTTTTTGTTTTGGCAGATATACTGTCAATGACGTGCTTGACATACTGGAGGAAAACAACACCTTTCAACGAGCAGATGTTTTCATTGAGCCTCCACCAGTTGACATGCTCACTGATGAGGATAGTGGTGACGAGGAAGAGCGCCCCACTGTTGAAAACCTGAATGGACGCCAGCTGTCGGCAAGTGCCACAGCAACTATTATTCTTCCTGATGGAAGACAAACAATCGGAGAGGAAAACCAGACAATTTACACTGAAGAAGAAGCTGTAAGAACCGTTATTTATAATGTGTAAATAAATTAGACAAGTAAGGGGTGGGGTGAGTCTTGGCGAAAATGAATTGATGGCAATGGTGACCGTAAGTGTTTTCATTGCGATTCTGTTGCTGTCAGGCTATAGCACGGTGCCCAGAAGAAGGATGAGATGGTCTCACGACAAGGACATCCACAATATTGCCGCCTCAGAAGCGATGACCAGAGACCGCTTTGAAGAAATCTTACGTTACCTGCATCTCAAGGACAACACAAGACTAGACCCTGAAGACAGGATGAGTAAAGTCCGTCCTCTCCTGTCCATGATAAATGAATGATGTCTGAACAACTTTGTCAAGCAACAAAGCCTCAGCATTGACGAAAGCATGGTGCCATATTATGGCCGTCATGGATGCAGACAGTTCATCAGGGGGAAGCCGATTCGCTTTGGCTATAAGTTCTGGATCCTGGCTACCCCTCTTGGATATGTGGTTCAGCTCGAACCTTACCAAGGTGCGAAAGGCAAGCAGGTAACCGAGTGTCCAGGACTTGGCATGGGAGGCTCTGTTGTCATTGACTTGATCGCCGAAATCCAGGGGAATGATGCTTACCATCTGACGTTTGACAATCTGTTTACCTCGCTGAAGTTAGTTGACCATCTGACAACAAAAGGCATCGGATGCACAGGGACAGTGAGGTCCAACCGCATGGAAGATTGTCCACTCAAGAGCGTCAAAGACATGCAGAAGGCAAACAGAGGAACTTACGACTACTCCAAAGACGACAAGACCGGCTTCGTTGCGGTTCGCTGGAATGACAACAGCGTCAGTGGTGAACGTTGTATCCAACTGTGTGGGCATCCATCCTGTGCAGACAGCCAGCCGTTGGTCGCGATCTGCTCACCAGAGAGTTCAGATTGGTCAACCGTTTCTGATCTCCCACTACAACAAGACCATGGGTGGCGTCGATCGAATGGATCAAAATGTGGACACGTACAGAGTCACCATAAGAACCAAAAAGTGGTGGTGGCCTATTTTTGCATACATTCTAGATGTCTGTGTGCAACAGGCATGGCTGCTGTATCGACACACTGATGCAGCTACCAACACTCCACTGGACCTGCTTGCTGTTCGCCGCGCCATTGTCAAAAACTACTTGGCCAAAGCAGCACAACCCCCACCTGTTGGTCGTCCACATGGCCACACTCCACAGCTTGATCGCAGAGTGTCCAGAGCTGTACGCTTCGACGGCAAAAACCACGTGGTACAGTGGATCGACAAGCAAATCCGCTGTGCTCTCTGCCACAAGAAATGCAGGCAAAAGTGTAGAAAATGCGACGTCGGGGTGCATGTGAAATGCTTTGAGCAATTTCACACTGAGTGAACTGTACAATTGCAACTGTTGACTCCATGTACTGCTAGTCAAGTGCTAAAGTAGTAAGAGGTTACAAATTTGTGTTCTTCCGATCTCAAATTCTACTGGTAAAGTGCATAAGCTGCTGACCATACTGGACAACTACTAGAAAAAGCACCAAAATGTCCCCAATATGAATAGCCAAAGAGGCAGTTTCAATTTCTTTATTTGTTTGAATGTTATGATTACACTTTCAACTGTTCACAGTTTGATGTTGCAAGAAATTAAAGATGTTCAATGCAACCAAGTGCATAAGCTGCTGACCATGACGGAAAACTACGAGAAAAAGCACCAAAATGTCACCAATATGTACAGCCAAAGAGGCAGTTTCAATTGTTTTCATTTGTTTGAATGTTATGTTCACACTGTCAACTGTTTACAGTTTGCTCTTTGCAAGAAATTAAAGATGTTCATTGTGTTCTACAAGAAAATGTCTTACGTTGGTCTTGTTATTTACCTGTGCCCATTCGTGCCTAGCGTCCTCATATGAGGACGGTCGATTTATTGCATATAAATCACAACACATGCCAATACCATTCAAATGACACTTGCACATGACTTTTATATATCATTTGACACCAAACAAACAGAAAAAAAATTGAAAAAAAAATTCAGGCATTAATGGGTTAAAGGTGCATTTCACTGTACAATGGAAACCCCCTTTTAAGACCCCCGAAATTAAGACCCCCGAAGTTAAGACCCCCGAATTTAAGACCCCCGAAGTTAAGACCCCCGAAGTTAAGACCCCCTCCTTTTTAAGACCCTCCTTTCTCAGATTTCTGTTCATAACCTCTGTACACTTACCTCCATTTTAAGACGCCCTCACTTTTAAGACCTGATTTTGTCAACATTTGGAGGTCTTAAGATAGGGTTCCACTGTTTGTTCTTTTCAGACCGGTGCCCTGTGGGCGCGGACACGTACATCGAGGCTGGGGATCAGCACTACTACTACCGCTGTCAGCAGGGTCAGAACAACAGTGTCAGCACCAAGGCTCTGCTCATGAAGTGAGTCTGTGTGTGTGTGTGTGTGTGTGTGTGAGTGTGTGTGTATGTGTATATGTGTGTGTATGTGTATATGTGTGTGCGTGCGTCTGTGTGTGTGTGTGTGTGTTTTTTTTTGTTGTGTGTGTGTGTGTGTGTATGTGTGTGCATGTGTGTGTGTGTGTGTGACAGAGAGGCAGAGTGACACAGAGAGGCAAGAGAGGCAGAGAGACAGAGACAAAGAGAGGGAATTCTTTTTACTTACCTCTTGCACCAATGTAGAAGTATATTTCAAGTGATTACAGGCAATAACACCCTTCATCAACAAAGTAATCGAGCCATCTACATACACTACAAGAAACATTTTTATCTTTGCAAAAAAGCAAACAAACAAGAAAGTTTAACTTTTAAGAACGTTTAATTCAGGACAAAACAACAGATTCACAAGAGCCTCCACCTCACAGCCTTAAAAGTGGAGAAACAAGAGACATGACTGACACTAATACAGAAAGGTTGCTGTGATTTATATTAGACAGAAAAAAATAAAGAAATCTTACTTATATTAGACAGAAACAAATAAAGAAATATTGCTGTGACTTATCCTAGACAGAACCAAACAAAGAAATGTTGCTGTGACTTATCTTAGACAGAACCAAACAAAGAAATGTTGCTGTGACTTATCTTAGACAGAACCATACAAAGAAATGTTGCTGTGACTTATCTTAGACAGAACCAAACAAAGAAATGTTGCTGTGACTTATCTCAGACAGAACCAAACAAAGAAATGTTGCTGTGACTTATCTTAGACAGAACCAAACAAAGAAATGTTGCTGTGACTTATATTAGACAGAAACAAATAAAAAAATGTTGCTGTGACTTATCTTAGACAGAACCATACACAGAAATGTTGCTGTGACTTATCTTAGACAGAACCATACACAGAAATGTTGCTGTGACTTATCTTAGACAGAACCATACACAGAAATGTTGCTGTGACTTATCTTAGACAGAACCAAAATAACAAAGAAATGTTATTGTGACTTATCTTAGACAGAACCAAACACATAAATGTTGCTGTGACTTATCTAAGACAGAACCAAACAAAGAAATGTTGCTGTGACTTATCTTAGACAGAACCAAACAAAGAAATGTTGCTGTGACTTATCTTAGACAGAACCAAACAAAGAAATGTTGCTGTGACTTATCTTAGACAGAACCATACAAAGAAATGTTGCTGTGACTTATCTTAGACAGAACTAAACAAAGAAATGTTTCTGTGACTTATCGTAGACAGAAATACATACAGAAATGTTTGCTGTGACTTATCTTAGACAGAACCAAGCAAAGAAATGTTGCTGTGACTTATCTTAGACAGAACCAAAACAACAAAGAAATGTTGCTGTGACTTATCTTAGACAGAACCAAAATAACAAAGAAATGTTGCTGTGACTTATCTTAGACAGAACCAAAATAACAAAGAAATGTTGCTGTGACTTATCTTAGACAGAACCAAAATCACAAAGAAATGGTGCTGTGACTTATCTTAGACAGAACCAAACAAAGAAATGTTGCTGTGATGTATGTTAGACAGAACCTAACAAAGAAATGTTGCTGTGACTTATCCTAAAATGTTCCCAAGATGGTGATGAACTTTATTTTCTCCTAGATGCCCCAAGAAGACGGTTTGGAGCCAAGACACCAAGAACTGCATCCACAGACCCGACGACTCCACCCCCGCCCCCGCCCCCGCTGCATCTTGCACAGAGGGCGCCACCCGAGCTGACCCCACTGATGACTGCACGTGAGTGTCATAATCACTTCCGGGTCATATCTAAATGGATGCTGAAATGGGTTTGCAAAGTTCCTCCTTTGTTCATTTGAAAGAAAAAAGAAAATAATAAGAACAAATTCACGAAGAGTTGAAGTGCTGGAAATCAGCTGATGAAGAACAATCGAAATTTTTAAATAACAAATACTGTTATCTTTTTAATGCATTTATATTGGCCCCAAAAAACAAACAAACAAACAAACAAACACCAGTTGTTATGTATTAGTGTGCCGTAGTGGCACAGTGGTTTGACCGCTTAATTAGCTCTCATTTTGGAGGCGGTGGGTTTGATCCCATCCGAGGCCAATACAAATACCCACATTTTTCGAGCGCTCTCCAGTCCCCCCTGCAGGAAATGGGTACCTGATCCTCTTACGGGGAGGGGAAGGCAAAGGCGACAAGGGAGAGGAGTGGGCACCGCCCTCATAAAGCTAGCCCGAGATTTTTTGGGGGGTTTGTTTTGACCTCAGTTGCATGCAGGCTGCTTCAACCTTTTTATTTTCTTCTCCCCCCCCCCTTTTTTTTTTGGCGGGAAGCATCCTTCTTCATTGGT
>NC_090259.1:40768360-40775860 GCF_037325665.1 Littorina saxatilis | reverse complement strand
GGTGTCGTGTAATTTTTAAATTTAGAAAGAAATTGTTATGTAAGACACTTTCAAGCGAGCTATCTTTCGCGGATGTACTTACTGTGCAAACAACTCTAAATATGGCAAAAGTGTCACGTGATAATCAGCTTTGTCACGTGATCATAACAAAATGGCTACGGAGCGGACGATTTTTTCTGTAACCAGTTGGGAGTGATGCAACAATATCACGGTCTCTTTCCCACAGAAGGCTCAAAATTTCGACTTGTTTTGACCTTAGAACGATGTCTTTATCATAACTGTGAAGAACAGAACGGAGATCAATGTCGAAGTCGGCCATTCTACAATCACATTCGTCTTTCGTTTGTTATCAGAAACATTAGCGAAAAACATATTGGGGATAACTCTGTATTCTTGTTTTGATAGATTTCCCTTTAATGCGCGTAGTAATGATCCATCCTGTCAGAGAGACACTGAGCGAGAGTGTGGACGGATGATTATCAGAATGCTTCGAAGAGGTGATTGGCTGTCTGATGCCTTGCCAAGTGAATATTGGTTGTTTATGACCAGACTTTTTTCTCCGTTACAACACGTCTTACCACGCTAAGTTCAAGATGCAAAAGGAAGTTGGGAGACTTACCTCCCTTGACTTATCCTCGGTGTGACTTTCTACAGAAAAGCGACCAAATGATTATTTCCGACTGTCTTACTAGTTACAGTACGTCTTACGGAGGTGTCAGCCGAACCAGGTCATAACCAAATTTAAGTAAAGACTTAAATTGTTTTATCATGCCACATGAGCCAGCCAAGGACATTTTCCAAATCTAGTTTGTGTGTCCAACTTTCGTTCTTTCTTTCTGTCTGTTTGTCTGTCTGTTTATTTTTCGTCTTTCTTTTTCTCTTTCTTTCTTTTTTGATTTAATTCAACCACAACCACCAAGCCCCTTTCCCTCCTTTCCTCCTATCGTCCCTCCCCCCCCCCCACCCCCCCCCCCCCCCCGACCTTTTAATCACTAATTCACCCTGTTGGACTCCTCAAGGTGAAGGCTCTTTTTACTTCCACTGGTGATATGCAGAGTGGCTTCCCTTGACTCTGAGGTCACGTAACTCACCTCGTATGTAAACACAGTATGGCGCGAACAATCGGATTTAACCACGATCGTTATTTGCCTTATTCTTTCGAATGGTATCATCACACATTCAAATCAGGTGTAGGTTTTGCTGACTGTTTGCAAAGAAATAAATATCGTCAAAAATACTTGTCATTCAACTCTAAAACAATCGACTTTCTGGGTCAAGGAAACGGGTCAATCCGGGATTTAACGCTACTGTCGTGACCGTGTGTGTGTGTTTGGTTTAATCCCTTGAATAAACTGTACAACTTTCGGAGTTTACTTTTACATCGGTGCATGTCATACATAAATGCGGATTACATAAGTATATCGTGCACTTAGCTGTGCTCAAATTTGGTAATGATTGTACCTGAGATTATTGTAATATAACGCTTTTACCACTTAATGTATGCGGTTTTTTCTTGTACGGCTTCGAAAATCCTGGATAACATTCCTCATACATGTTTTAAAGTGATATATTATGATATATTAATATTTTCCATTCATTTGTCTAAACAGTAAAATGTATTATTTATCATATGCAAGGCCAAAAATGTCAACGACGATCACATTCAAAATCAAAGTGTTTAAAAGAAAATCATATCCGACTACTCCCAGATAAAAATCAAAAAGAAATGTTTATGATAAGGTGACCTCCGTTTTGTTTCCAGGGATGTCCGCATATTGCTTGAAGGAACCTATGCACACAATTTGAAATGAATCTGATCCGCGATTTGAATACACTGGTATGTCTCAAAGGCACAGTAAGCCTCTCGTAAACCATCACTGAGCTCCCCGAGCCTCTTCATACAGTGCAAGCATGCTTCCATTTGAACGCTCACCGAACGGGAACATCCTGGCTGCTTTCTGTCGAGCGTGAGACATTTTCAAAGAATGTATTTTCGTGGACTATCCGAACGGACAATCAGGCGCCTCGTTTTGATGCTAGACCTAACTTTTAAAATCTAAATAGTAAATTGACAGCTTGTTACACAAGCCTTCTTAAATCATAAAAGAATTCTTTTTTCATCAAGACAAGATCAGTACAATTCGAAGTTTTGAAAGATTGAAAAAAGAAAAGTCCGAAAACGTGTCACGCAAAACGTCTTTTTCGTAGCAGACGACGGTTCTGCATGGCGCCAGTTCCTCTGAACGGTCAACCTCCACCGCTCTAGTTCGTGTTACTCGCAGCCGTTTGTTGCGTTTAGATTCAGAGGTACACAATAACGTGCTATTGCAGATAAGCGCTTAGAACTGTACCCACGGAATACGCGCTATATAAGCTTCATATTGATTGATTGAGATAAACTTACAGCGAGTCGCATTGAAATCACAAACTGACGACTAAATTGTCAAAAAAAGGAAACTGGATCACACGGGTTCGCGATGGCTCAGGGGTAAGACAAACCACACAAAAATAAATTCTTTGAAAATTGCTCGCTCTTTACGTAGGGCACCTAGGATGTTTTCTAGCGGTGAGTGTTTAAATGTGTGTAAAAGCCTGACAGTGTCTGTAATGGTTTACGGGAGGCTGACTGTGCCTTTAAGTTGCGGTAAACAAACCGGACACTCAGCCCCGCATGGACTTCTCCAGCCTGGGAAGTAGGACAATAGTATCTGGGGACTTATGTTCCTAGAACACAAAGTCCAGGGACACAATGTCCTAGGAACTAAAGTGCTCCGGACTTTCAAACAGCCATGGCAGACACTCCCCCCCCCCCTTTCCGATATCAATTCGTTTATTGATGTGTGCTCAGATCATAAATAAGAAATACATTTTAAACATGTGAACCTAAATCAACCACAGCCACCAACAGTTATCCTTCCCTCCTATCGCCCCCCCCCCCCCCCTCACTTTGACTTTTGTCCGTATGTGTGTTTGTGTGTGTGTGTATGTGTGTGTGTGTGTGTGTGTGTGTGTGTGTGTGTGTTGTGTGTGTGTGTGTGTGTGTGTATGTGTGTGTGTGTGAGTGTGTCCGTACCGGTGTGTGTGTGTGTGTGTGTGTGTGTGTGTGTGTATGTGTGTGTGTATGTGTGTGTGTGTGTGTGTGTGTGTGTGTATGTGTGTGTGTGTGTGAGTGTGTCCGTACCGGTGTGTGTGTGTGTGTGTGTGTGTGCGTGTGTGTCCAAGTGTGTCCAAGTGTGTCCAAGTGTAGGGATAGACATATCTCATGTAAAATCTTGGCCAGACCTGAGATAGGGGGGGGGGGGGGGAATAAAATTGTTAGCATTGCGTCTTTCAAGGTTGATGCACTTGAAATGTGTTTAGGTCGACAATGTCAGTATTTTGACAATTCAAAATCTTGACAATTGAGCCACCTGTTGATGAATATTCATGAAGGCAGCACTCGAACTCTCCCTCTGTGGGGTGACTCCTACCCGTGTATAAAGCGGGTAGATCCACCCGGGGTCCTCAGACCTTGTCTCACGTACAACAGAACTCCTCACGCGTCAGTTCCATCTTCTGAAACGCTCTAGCTCCAAACTAAGAACAGGTAAATATGTGCCATATGTTTCTTTAACTTCATTGCTGATAAAAACATATATTGATTTCTAGTTAAACAGGTATAGCACATTACTTGTGTTATGTTTTTTGCTGTGTTAATTCGTTGTGAAAAAGTAAGAAAAAAACTAAAACTTTGAAAAAGACAAAACAGAAAAAGATGTATTTTTCGTAGTCAAGGCTAGATTTCTTTTGTTTATTGAATTGTGTTGTTGCTTACACGGAAGCAAGACAGTATTTTTTACAAAAACATTTTTAAAAAATTGACATTGTTTGTTACCAACGTGAGAGTAGATAACAGCAGGGGTTTTTTTTGTACATTAATACTTTTTTCTTTTTTTTTACCTATTTGAAAAAGTTTGCTGTAGATTTTTTTTTCTACAAAGAAGAATAGTATCTTTGTTTTATTACACTAAAGTTTTGTTCACGTTGGTGTTTTTATCTCCTCGATTCTAAAAATGTTTTTATTTCTGTTTCTCTTTTTTTTTCTTCTGCAAAATTATGATGCTGCTTTCTCAATTCGGACAAAATCACTTACAGTTGCATTTCATTCTCTTCAATACCATTTTTATTCTCAATTTTAAATGTTAGCAGTCTGTCTGTTTTTAAGCATTTGATAATCAACACACTTAATAATGTTAATTCCTCTCATTAGAATTGATCATTCAGTAACTGCACCCAGTGCTGATTAGCACAAACACTCATGAAGTACATCGTATGTGTATACATTCCGGCAAGGGTTTGATATGTATACTTCAAGTCTTAACCTTAAAAATACCAGAATATATTCCGAAGATCTCGTAACTTTTTAACTGTGTAATTACTGTGATGTATGTTTTGAGCTGATGTAGGACCCCCCGCGGGTTAGGGGGAAGAATTTACCCGATGCTCCCCAGCATGTCGTGTACACTACATTGGGGTGTGCACGTTAAAGATCCCACGGTTGACAAAAGGGTCTTTCCTGGCAAAATTGTATAGGCATAGATAAAAATGTCCACCAAATACCCGTTTGACTTGGAATAAAGGCCGTGAAAGGTGAATGCTCGCCTAATAGGCTACTGAGCTTTACTGGCCGATGTGAATGCGTTATATATTGTGTGTAAAAAATGTCTGTTTGTCTGTCTGTCTGTAAAAAAATTCCATTTCAAACGGCAGAAATTAATATGTAAGCGCCTAGGGCTATATCTAGATTAGGCGCATAAAAATGATCACAATAATAATAATAATAATAATAATGTCGTAAGAGGCGACTAACGGATTCTGTTTCTCCTTTTACCCTTGTTAAGTGTTTCTTGTATGGAATATAGTCAATTTTTGTAAAGATTTTAGTCAAGCAGTATGTAAGAAATGTTAAGTCCTTTGTGCTGGAAACTTGCATTCTCCCAGTAAGGTAATACATTGTACTACGTTGCAAGCCCCTGGAGCAAATTTTTGATTAGTGCTTTTGTGAACAAGAAACAATTGACAAGTGGCTCTATCCCATCTCCCCCCTTTCCCCGTCGCGATATAACCTTCGTGGTTGAAAACGACGTTAAACACCAAATAAAGAAAGAAATAAAGAAAGAAAGCTGATGTAGGACCAACTGATCTTAGCAAAACCTGAAACTAACGGGTAACGCCTATTGTACAGGTATGTGTAAGCGCGATACCTCAAACGGTGATCTCATACGCCGTTTCAAGTTTGGTGATTTTGAGCTAAGTTGCACGAAGCCAAAGTGGGTGCCACCCAAAAGGGTGCTACGCAGCCACAGTGTTTGATTGTTTGAATTTGAGATTTGTTGCAATTTCAACCAATCATACCCCTTGGTTTGTTCCGACCAAATTGGCAAGCAACCATTTTTGCTTCGTGCACTTCAGCTCAGGGCCGGGGGGCGTGAGAGAGTTAGTAACCGGGTTGAAGTCAGCCGTGGTGTTGGATTGGTTCAAATTGAGATTTGTTGTGATGTCAACCAATCAGACCCCGTGGTTTGTTCTCACCCGTCTGGATGGCACCCTATTTCGCTTCGTGCACCGCAGCCCCTGATAACTTCCACAACTTTGTCCGTTCACACAGCTCTGCGACCTAATACCCCGTTCACACATAGACGCCGCTTCTACTACGATGGAAAAGTGGCCGAGAGCCTGGCCAATCGTGGGCCAAACGTGAGCGTCGTTTGGTCGGGGAGGGATCTGCTAGGTCGGGAAGCTATACGCTCTTCCCATGCTTATTTTGAACTGCACAAAACAAGCGTAGCCGGGTGGCGGCGCAGTATAGTCGTGATATAGTTTTCAGGATTTTGACGGCGATATGCCCCGATTTGATACCTAATTCAGATTGGGGATGATCGTAAGGACGAAGACCATGCCGATTACCCCGATCATCCCTGATCTGAAAAAGTTATCAAATCGGGGCATATGTCCACGACCCGGCTACACTTATTTTGTGCACGTGGGGAGAGCATGCAGCTTCTCGACCTAGAATATCCCACCCCGACCTAGAATATCCCACCCCGACCTAGAATATCCCACCCCGACCTAGAATATCCCACCCCGACCTAGAATATCCCACCCCGACCTAGAATATCCCACCCCGACCTAGAATATCCCACCCCGACCTAGAATATCCCACCCCGACCTAGAATATCCCACCCCGACCTAGAATATCCCACCCCGACCAAACCACGCTCATAGAGATCCTCCCACGTTTGGCCCACGATTGGCCAATTGGCCACGCTCTCCAACACTTTTCCATCGTAGTAGAAGCGGCGTCTATGTGTGACAGGTATTAACTGTGCCCTTAACTGTTATTTGTGTGTGTGTGTGTGTGTGTGTGTGTGTGTGTGTGTGTGTGTGTGTGTGTGTGTGTGTGTGTGTGTGCAGATTGTTGGATCAACTGACCATGAGGGGACTGTTGCTACTAGCTCTGGTGGCTTTGGTCATCGCCACTGCCGAGGCTTCCCAGTGAGGATACATGTTTGTCTGTCTGTCTATCTACATGTCATCATTCTTCTCGCATAATTCTCTCTCTCTCTCTCTCTCTCTCTCTCTCTCTCTCTCTCTCTCTCTCTCTCTCTCGTTCTCTCTCTCTCTCTCTCTCTCTCTCTCTCTCTCTCAGTCTATCACTCTCTCTCTCTCTATCTATCTCTCTCTCTCTTTTTCTTTCTCTCTATCTCTCTCTCTATCTCTCTCTCTCTCTCAGTCTATCACTCTCCTCTCTCTATATATATATAAATATATATATATTTGTTCTCTATCTCTCCCTTTTCTCAAACACAGCTTATACTTTCTCTCACCATCTATCTCTCTCTCTCTCTCTCTCTCTCTCTCTCTTTCTCTCGCCCTCTCTCTCTCTCTCAGTCTCTCTCTCTCCTCTCTCTCTCTCTCTCTCTCTCTCTCTCTTTCTCTCTCAGTCTATCACTCTCTCTATCTCTCTCTCTCTCTCTCTCTCTCTCTCTCTCTCTCTCTATCTCTCTCTCTCTCTCTCTCTCTCTCTCTCTCTCTCTCTCTCTCTCTCTCTCTCTCTCTCTCTCTCTCTCTCTCCCTCTCTCTCAGTCTATTCTTGAGTGTCTAACCCTCAATGTCATGACTTGTATTAAAAACATATTTGTTTGTGGTATATAGTTATAATACAGTTGAATTGTCTTTCTTGGAGATAAGCAAAGAAAGGAAATTGCCATAACGAAATTTAATTTTAGGTTGAACCTACAAAATGAATTTCCCGGATAATATTTCAGTTACTGTGGTCGTACAACCTCTGCTGTCATAAAACGGCAGTGATAAGAAATGTGAAATGAAACAACAACAACAACAGACAATAAGAAGATTTGAATTAACAAACGACTTTCATCCTACATCATCAACATCATCAACAACAACAACACCAACAACACCAACAACAACAACAACAACAACAATAACAACAAATGA
>NC_090259.1:40758360-40763360 GCF_037325665.1 Littorina saxatilis | reverse complement strand
TTTAAGTGTTGGTGATCAGTTGGGCAGTATGATTACAATGTTTAAAAAACAAGACACAGAAACAATTGTAGATTTAGCAAAGTTTTTGTTTTTTGCATTTCAGTTAAGATTGTCAATGTTAAATAGCAATGAGGATTAATTGTCGCTGAAGGTTTTGTTGTTGCTGTATTTATTGTTCGGTTGTATGTATATATTAGGCAGCATTGATGTGCAAGATTATAGATAGAGGAAAGCTTGGAACAAACCACTGTGTATTTTGCATACGTTTCAATATCATGTTTTCTATTTTTTCCTGTGATTCATGTGTACCCCCCCCCCCCCCCATTGAAAGGGGCTGTAGGCCCATATTCAATTAAACTGTGTCAGTGTCAGTGTCAGTGTCAGTCAGTGTCTCTCTCTCTCTGTCTGTCTGTCTGTCTGTCTATGTATCAATCTATTTATCTATCTATCTATCTACCTATCGTTTTATCTTTCTAGAAATAGCCGCTTGCATAGTGAACGCTTAAACAGTATTTCGGAACGATCCGTTCAGAAAAGGCCGCTTGCATAGTGCCAATGCATTTGTCTCAGAAAGACACACAGACAGAAAGAATGACAGATACATGTATTAAGATTGTTTGTGTTTTCAGTCGACGGAGGCTGGGAGGACTGGAAGGCGTGGGAGAGCACCACTAAGTGCACCGTCCTGTGCGGAAGTGGAAAGAAGGACCAGACACGTGACCGCTCCTGCACCAATCCTGCCCCTCGCTTTGGAGGCCGCGCATGCGTCGGAGATGATCGACAGAACCAAACTGTCGCCTGCAACACTGACGACTGTGGAGGTATGATACTGTCGACTACTATTATAGTCTATAAATTATATGTATTGGAATTAATTTTATTTTATTAAGTCTTACTGTAAGAATATAGTCACAATAGACTGCGTGGCACTTACTTGCTCTGTCAGCTTGCCTGCCTGCCTGCCTGTCTGTCTGTCACACACACACACACACACACACACACACACACACACACACACACACACACACACACACACACACACGCACACACACACACTCACACACACACACACACACACACACACACACACAACCAAACACACACATGTGAATACAATTGATCACACACGCTATCTCTCTCTTTCTCTCATCCACTCTGTCTACGTCTCTGTCTCTGTATATGTCTCTCTCTCCAGCTCTCTCTCTCTCTCTCTCTCTCTCTCTCTCTCTCTCTCTCTCTCTCTCTCTCTCTCTCTCTCTCTCTCTCTCTCTGTAAGGCTCACCCCTTTTAAAGACCTGATTTTGGAGGTCTTAAAATCGGGTTCCACTGTCTGACCTTTTCAGACCGGTGCCCTGTGGGCGCGGACACGTACATCGAGGCTGGGGATCAGCACTACTACTACCGCTGTCAGCAGGGTCAGAACAACAGTGTCAGCACCAAGGCTCTCCTCATGAAGTGAGTCTCTGTGTGTGTGTGTGTGTGTGTGTGTGTGTGTGTGTGTGTGTGTGTGTGTGTGTGTTTAAATGTGTGTGTGTGTGTGTTTTTGTGTGTGTGTTTGTGTGTGTGTTTTTGTGTGTGTGTGTGTGTGTGTGTGTATGTGTTTGTGTGTTAGTGTGTATGATAAGAAGAGACAGAGAGACAGAAAGAGACAAAGACAGAGCAACAGAGACAGAGAGACGGAGAGACAGAGCTAGAGAGAGAGACAGAGAGACAGAGAGACAGAGACAGAGCAACAGAGACAGAGAGACAGAGAGACAGAGACAGAGCAACAGAGACAGAGAGACGGAGAGACAGAGAAAGACATAGAGCAAGAGACAGAGAGAGAGAGAGAGACAGAGACAGAGACAGTCATTGATAGAGAGAGATTTCTGAACTAATGTGTTTGCACCAACACAGAGTCTTATCATGCACAGTGATAAAGGGCATTAATCACAAGGTGTTAAAACAAACTATCCTCCATCAACAAAATAAACAAGCCATATACATAAATTACACAAAGCATTTTCCTCTTCCAGATGCCCCAAGAAGACGGTGTGGAGCCAAGACACCAAGAACTGCATCCACAAGCCCGATGACTCCACCCCCGCCCCCGCCCCCGCACCATCCTGCACTGAGGGAACAAGCCGCGCTGACCCCACTGATGACTGCACGTGAGTGTCATAATAGCAAGCTCTACACTAATCGCCATAAAAAAAATAAACTAAACACAAAACTGTTTTCTGCAAATTCAATTCATCTTATGGTTCACATAGGTCCAATATCACACGCATTCGTACTTTGTGCTATCTGACAACCATTGGAACACACAGAACTTGTAGCGGGGGCCTGTTTCGCTCTGATCTAACGAATGTGTATGAACGGAAACGCTGTTCGTGCGAACGGAAACATGCACTTTTGTACGAACGGAAACATGGTATATGAACGGAATCTGCATGTCTTCAAAAGACAAGTGATTGTACAAAAGCCATGGTTTTCTATAAACTTCTGTTCAAGCAAAATGTCGTAACAGGCAATGGTTTTGGTGATAATGTGCAAATCAGGGGTCAGATTCGATAATAGAGCGAGAAATACAAGAAAATGTTAAAAAATCAGGCAATTCTGCCACGTTCGGCCCGCGTGTGTTATCATGAGGATTACTAGCACTTTGGTACTTATCGTACACATAGCCCAACCAATTAGGTACCTTATTCTTGCAATATCACAAAAGCGCGCTGCCCACACGACTTACCACCACGTTTTTCCCCAAGCAAGTGACACAAATGAGGCTGTATGAAAGGAAACATCCTGCGGATGAACGGAAACATCCGGTGTATGAACGGAATCAGTTGACACACCGTGGATCTGGATTCGCTGAACGATACTATCATGATATTGTCTTACAGTTACATGCAGTTTTGCCAAGACAATGTTGTTGCCCCAAAAGAGGTGCGGACTTATCTCATTGTCTCCCAGGTACGGATATATCCGTACCCACTCATATGGCTCTATCTGACTTAGTACGGATATATCCGTACACACAGTCACTTCAGTCGCTTCCTGTAACGTCGATCTAACGCCTGCATTCCAGCGTGTTGATATGTACACAGTTTCTACACAGTTACTACAATTCTGAGTGACCTGCTGCAGCACAGCTGATCTCGGGTAAAAAAAAAAAAAAATTGTCAACATTGGTGGGGTAGACAGTGCAAACAACAAACCGTGACTCACAAAAGACTTAAAACGTTGTCAAAATGAAAAGAAGTTTGCCTTCTTGAACGGTGACAGACACAAGGTTAAGGAGCTTTAAAAAGAGTTTAACGTGGTATGGGCAATGTGTGTTCATTGTGCGCAGAGATACACTTCACAAACTTTCAAATGAAATGTTCTCAGTATGTGAATTTTAAGTCCAGTTGCATCATACACATGGACATAACTTTAGATCTCCTACGGGTAGACTTATAATTTATGTTTTGCAATGACAAGTAGTGATTGCTCTTGGTGCAAGTAGAAGAGATTTGTAGAAAACAATCTTTTTCATTTTCTGTAAATGGAGTGCAGGCCTGATTGGGAAAATTCATGTACAATTCTTCCCCCCCCCACCCCCCCCCCACCACCCCCACCCCCGCATTGCATGCCTCTGAGGCGGGTCTGGCAATTAAATGTGTCCCAAACGCACTGCTATAACCTCAGGTAAGCTACTGGTGAATACATAATAACACGTTTGAAGCCTGCAGCTTCAGAAAATGTGCAATGATTTGCTGAAACAAGGAGTCACTTTTTGGGACGTTTTTTTAGAAATCCGTATTGTTTTCAAAATAATATTAGTACTATGTCTAAAGATGAGCATGGGTGTGTCTTGTTATGCTTTTTTTGCTTAAAAGTACAGATATTGTTAAAATAGTCAGGTTTTTTTTTGTGGCACCATAGCAAATCTGAAAAAATCAGGTCAGAAAAAGGAGGGAGTCTTAACACAGATCACAAGATACAAGATACAAGATACAAGATACAAGATATTTATTCACCAATTTTGCAAAAGGATTTCATCTTGGCACGGCACGGTAAAAATAAAATAAAAACCAACCAGACACATATGCAGACATCACATTGCTATTGCTCATTGTCGTAGATGCTTTATGAACTCAGAGTCAGACAATAGACACATTTCAGGTTCTGGCAGGGTTGCGTGCCCTTGGTCTTCCTTGCCTTTTCAAAGAAACACTGAGAAAAGCTACTTGTGCCATTGTAGGTTTGCCACGGTGTTTCTATGGAAACAAGGGCAGTCAACTCTTCCACAATCCATAACAACTTGACTGAGTCATGTCTGAACAACATCTATTTCCCCTCTTACCTACTGATGTCTCATATGCTCCTTTCGCCAGATACTACTTCCAGTGCGTCGGCGGAAGTGAGACTAGACGCCCATGCGCAGTGGGCACCAAGTTCGACAACTCGCTTGGACTCTGCAACATTGCCTCCCTTGTCAACTGTGCAACCGGCTAGTGATCAACGCTTAATGGACAACGACCGCGCGTTTAACGGACCAAGAACTGAATTATCAAGTGTGACTATCCATCATCCAAATAGGCTTAAATTGCCCATAACATGTGGATAACAAAACGAAAGAAACAAGTGTAACATTGTGTAACCTCAATAAAAAAAAACAATAAAAAAAATTCTTCAAGAGGACAGATTACCCTACTAAAACATCTATTGTGGGTGTCGCTATCTTTCTTCTGACAGCATAAAGCTTCGATCTAGAGAAGCAAAAGAACAGATTCCTTCTTGGTAAGGGAAATAAAAGAAATGAAATTCTGATTTGGATTTAAAGTTTGTGTGCTGTAGTGGATGCGTATGTCATGCTGTATTTCCTGTGAAAGTGTTGATGGCTGTGATTTGTTTTGAAAAAAATGTGTCATTCAGATTTGTTATCATAACAATTAACAACAACACGCACATTCGTATGCACATACACACACACACACACACACACACACACACACACACACACACACACACACACA